>NC_141473.1:1917500-1925000 GCF_009769465.1 Tauraco erythrolophus
TTAAAGTTGCAACCCGTTATTAAACTTATTTTCATATGGGAGGAAGAGAGTCGTACGTTGCTAAACGCACAAGTCAATCAGAGTTTTCTCCGTACAAAGCAGAACAGGCTGCAAAGGGCTGTGAACCCCGCCACAAAGTCAGCTTCCATTTGGCCACGGAGGTTGGAGACGAGAATTCACAGAATAAAAAAAGCCCAAATTAATGTTTTTTTGCACAAACCAGAGATCATCGTTTGCTCCCAAACAGCAACCACATCCCAAGAAGCCTTCATTAACATAAAAGATTGAGCCCAGGATGCACATTCCAAACTCTGACTTATGTCCTCCAGCATCCCGATCCAATGTCTCCTTTCCCCTTGTTCTGCTCACACCTGATTAGCAAAGCTTTTTGTCTGGAAGCAGCTTTCTGACCAGCATGGCAACAGCGATGCCACCGTTCCTGCAATGACAAGGAAATTCTTTTTTTTTTTTTAAAGTGGGATTAGAGTTGTGGGAATTGGAAAACATCAAGTGGAAATGGCTAAAATACATGTCAGAATGGAATAAGGTTTTACTTCTGTAGAATTTGGAAAATATTATTCCAGTCTCCAGTCCAGTAACATAAATAAAAACAATATATGGCAAGACCCGCTCCATCTCCTGGCCCATGGAAGAGGAAGCTCTGCCTGAGCATTTTCTGAAGCAGGGACCCAAAGTTAAGGCTAAGGATTTTACTTGATGCAACCAGAAGATTCAAAGCACGTTCAACTGCATCGACGGTGCTCACGTCACAAGCACTTAAAATTAAACAGAAATCGCGTGCTACGCAATAGGATGTCTATGGAAAACCTGAAAAACAAGGAACAGTCACCCCCAAAAAGGAGGTTTATCCCTAAAGACAGAACAAATAAAAACCAAAATATTTTGAAAATTCAATTCAATGCATGCTTCACAATGTCTGCAAAAAGTTAAGATCGTAAACTCAAGTCAGTATGTATTACGCTAAGAAATTAATTAAATCCAAAATCCATAAAGTAGCCCTCCTTAAAACATTTCCTTCCAGAGTGCACCCCCCCAATAATAACAATAAAATATAAATATCAAACTACAGAACTACATACTGTTCATGAGGAGATTCCCAAAACTGGAAGAAAATAAGTAGACGTAGATGCGGGGCATGGAGACATGGTTTAGTGGTGGACTTGGCAGTGCTGGGTTAATGGTTGGACTCGATGGTCTTAAAGGTCTTTTCCAACCTAAATGATTCTGTGGTTCTGAGTATGGCTCAGGTCTTCAAGGAGGAGGACCTTGGGAACGACAGGTTGGTCAGCCTTCCCTCCAACGCTCCTCTGATGCTTCAGGTCACGTTTCCTCGTTTTAATTAGAGCCAAAAGGTACTTCTCATGGTCTGATCGTTCACCATGAAGTGAAAGTATGCATACACATGCATTTTTAACTTAAAACCAGACAACGCACAGAAACTTTATAGCTGTATACAGTGAACTACAACAAGCATTATGTAGAACGAAAGATGAAAATACATATTATTTCTTTTCTGCTAGAAATACACATACAAGCCTGTAGTTACGCATTTTCGGTTTTACTCTGCAGCAAATAAGCATCATTAGTTCTGCATCTGATACATACTCAGATTGCAGGCTATTTATGACGATTTCAGCTGGAATTTTATTTTTTGTATTTACTTTGGTATGAATGATGCAGTGTATAACAGGTCAGCTGTGTTTTGCTCATATTTGCATGACAAACAAAATTTTCCGCTTCAAGTCGAGCATTTTCCATTTCAAGAGTAAGTCCAGTTCTAAAAACTGTTTCAGTTAAAATAAATTAACAATTAGCAGCATATAAATTGTATAATTGATTTTTCCAGCCATAAAAAAATAAAATTGTACTGTGATTGACAAGTAGTACTATTCCTCACTGAAATGAAATCTCCTAAGTTTGGTTTTCGTGTAGACATTGCCTGAGCCCTCTCCACTACCCAAAGGATCTCCCAATGGCCATGTTTCAGGTACCAGGCTGGTATCACTAGTTCTGCAATACTCATCTCTGAGCATAGTTGCAACAACCTCTACTCAGGCTCACAAAAGTTCTTCACATTGATATTTTACTAAGGAGAAAGGATACAGCTTCAGTCAATCCAGCCCATGAAGACAAAGTAAACTGGAAAAGGTCTCACAGAATCATATCACAGAACCATAGAATGGTTTGGGTTGGAAGGGATCTCAAAAATCATCCAGTTCCAACCCCCCTGCCATGGACTGGGACACCCTCCACTACACCAGGTTGCTCAAAGCGCCATCCAACCTGGCCTTGAACACTTCCAGGGATGGGGCATCAACAACTTCCCAAACTTGATGGGTATTTTGGGTATCAAAAATATTTGCTATGCTTGATTGAGCACAAACCCGTATTTGGTAATTGCTACTTTGAACATGCTAATAACAAAACCTAACTCTTCTTTATGTTCTAACATTTTTCTGTATTAAGTGTGAATTTTTATAGCATTTTTTCCCAACAAGACATCTTGCTTGTAAATAACACAACATTAAGTGTCATGATATAATTGATTTTCTAATGAGGTTTTCAAAAAGCATTATATTTTTGCTTGTCAGAAAATCTTTACAACAGAAATAAGTCCTTCCATATTTATTCCTTATAAACTGAACTTTTTTATTCCTACAGTGAAGTTGAGGTGGATTAAGTCATGGGGGTTGCCATAAACCAACATATTTTACCAGATATTTTTATGGTTCTCCACATTTGTACGTGAAACTGGGTGGAAAGGGACCGTCGGCAGCGAGCCCGGTTCAGGGGACAAACCCAGCCTGGGCTGAGCAAATGCAACGGGGAAAGTGGTGCGTGTTCAGGGATGAGTGGAATTGAAGTGGCCTTGATGTAGCAAACAAGATGTCAAGGTAGATACAACCCCAAAAAAAAGATTCAATCCATTCCTCCAGAAAATAAAATTTACAAGTTCTGCTAATTTGGAAAATATCGGCAGCGATGTCCGACGAGAGTAAGCAATTAGTGTAAGTACTGCTTTATGGGTTTTTTTTAGGTTTTTGTCTTCACTGCTGGACCACTTTAGTTTGCCAGAATGATTGAGAAACAACTAGTAGACGCCTCCTTGCAAAATGAGAATGGCTAAGTGAAAATTGCGTTTATGCTGAAGGAAATGTTAATTTTTAAGTCTAAACAGTGTATAAAGTAATAGTTTCGGGAAGAGTTCACTTGCACATTCTATTGGAAAAAGAAAATAGCAATTCTACACGGTCAAAATGTGCTCTCTGCACCCACTAAAATATCGCTGTCTCTCACAGCAGAACTCACACGGTGAGAACCGGCATCTGAAAACGCCCATCGATCCCGTCGTTAGCGCTGGCTCTTTAGCAGAGGTGGCTCTGCTGGAGCAGGAGCTTGGATGGGTCTTCCCAAGGTCCTGAGTCACCCTCAGGTGGGTTTAGCTACTAGGAACAGAATATCTGTGCTGCCCAAACAAAAACTACATCATTTCTTCTGAAGATTTTTATACAAGCCATCCGCTAGTTGAAGCCATCTGCAACCACCTGCCTGATGAAAAGCAAGCTCATGGTTTCTGCAGACCCAGGATTCACCTTCCACTGACAGCTGAAAAGGAGATATGTATACACACATGCAAACACAGGCAGAGGGATGGAGGTAAAATAAAAAAATGTTCCTAAAATATCATAATAAAGTGGCACAAACCATCTCACTTCTCAATCTTTAAGACGGTCTCAGCACGCACAACAAACAGAAAATATAGAATCACAGAATCATAGAAAGGTTTGGGATGGAAGGGGCCTCAAAGATCATCCAGTTCCAACCCCCCTGCCATGGGCAGGGACACCCTCCGCTACACCAGGCTGCCCAAAGCCTCATCCAACCTGTCCTTGAACACTGCCAGGGATGTGGCAGCCACAACTTCTCTGGGCAACGTGGTGCCTCACCACCCTCTGAGTGAAAAATGTCTTTTCATATATTTCTATAGGATTTAGAGCCCTGAATTACTGGTGGGCAGCTCCACTTGTAGGTCCCCCTTTAACACTTCCAAGCGATGCATTATTTACGAAGACAAACCCACGCTCAGGCTTGGATTTGCAATTTAGCCCAGAATTTACAAAAGGACCAAAAAAAGACAGTGGATGGTTGATTGAACTGAAAAGCACCACGACAATCAGTCGGATCATCCATCCACCACCAGCAGCCATCGGCAGGGTAGGGCAGAAACTGGCCTCGGAGGAAGCACTTCTGCAAAAGGGACAGCAAAATCCCAACACAGCTACTGGGGAGCAGTTCCACAAGCACTGCAATTAATAGAGGTGCTTCTATCCATTAAATTTAATGCCTACCAACCTGCAATTGAGCCCTCTCCCGACGGAGCGTCTGTAAAGGCTCTCCACCACCCATGTCCCTGAAGAGGGGACTGTCCTGCTCATGGACACCCGCTTGCCTGGGGTTTGTAGGAATATAATCAAGTTCCTAGCCCTTGGTCAAACTGGGCTGAGACCATCCATCAAACTCAAAAGTAACTGGAGACAAGGAAACGAGAAGGACCTGACAGCATGATCGCATCAGCCTCACCTCCACAGGAAGCAAGATGGAAAAAAAGGAAACAAAAAGCCTGTAGTGCACATGGAGAAGTCTTGCTTCTATGGAAAAACATCTACCCCAGCCTCTGCACTGGGCGATCTTTCCTCTGTGTCATCCATGCTCCCTGCCAGTGTGTCCTGGCCCGTTCCTGCTGCTTCGTTAGTGGCTCATAGCCCATGTGTTGACTGCAGGCAGCTCCCTGCAGCACCCCAGGCAAGCACCCGCCCTACCCTCTCCATCCATCCTTCCACCCCTGAACTCTGGCTCCGCACTAAGCCCACGGATGTTCTCACCCTGAGACAGAGGAGAGCCCCAAGGTGCCACACTTCTGGTCCTAAAACGGGATTTTCCAAGCAGCACCTGCTGCCCCGTTGGTCTGATGAAGGTGGCAGCGTCCAAAGGGCACCGACACGCTCATGAACAACGACAAAGGCACCGTGAGGAGGACGAGGGTTAATCATCACCCCCAAAGCCCCGGCTGGCTGCGCCCGGATCCACATCTGGCTTTCCTTAGGCGGATCGCAGACTCAGCCGGAGCTGAATTTCTGTCCAACCCTCCTCCTCTGACCAAGATACCGACAAAAAAGAAAGATTTGGCCACTCACACCAGCCCCAGCCCCTTCTCCAGGGCACCTTCACCCCTGCCTCGGCGCTGGCTGTCACCCCCCCACTCCCACCGCCGCTCCCGCTGCCAACTTGTGTGTCCAAAACTTTTCTTTCTCAGCACATGTGGGACTGGCGGAATCGAGCCATCAGGCCCCGTTTCCTCTCTCCGGAGGGTGGTTTTGCTCCCTTCCGTCCTCTTCCCAGGCGCGGGGTCCCGGGGGAGCCGGGCTGTCAGCGCCGCTTCCCGACCCGCTCTACTGGAACCCGCCGCCTCCCTCCTGCGCCGCGGGGCCGCGGATGCGCCGCCCGATCCAGCCCTCCTCCTCCAGTCGCTGTCCGTGGCTACAGGGAAAAAGAAAAAGGAAAAAAAAAACCAAACCCCAAAAACCCAAAATAAAACCCCAAAAAGGGACAGGAGCGCAGATCTGGCTTTTCCACAAAACTTTCCTTTTTCTTCTGTCTCACTTCAAACAGCCTTTTTGCTGTGCAAGGATCAGGTCGGTGGTACGACAGGTTTTTCACTGTGTATCCCTCACTCTGACTTTTCTTCCCGGAGGGATGATCATGGCTGCAAGCTAAAATGGTTGGTGTGGGTTGGTTTGTTTTTTTTTTTTAATTTTATTTTTTCCCCTTCCTTTTTTACTCTGGCCAACCACTCTTCAGCATTTTCTTTATTGACGTCTGGTTATCTCATTTTTAATTAAAATCAAAACAGCACTCATTTTTCCCTTTTTATTTCAGCTTTTTCCTAGCTCTCATCCAAAAGACCGTAGGAAGAGCTCTGTACGGAGCAAAGAGCACTGCTGCCAGACCCCCGGCCCCTCCACGCCACGGATCCCACAACCCACACACACACACAATCCTCAGCCAGCTCCCTATTTTCATAAAAAAAGGCAATCAAAATTAAAAAAAAAAAATAAAAATCAGTCATTATTTTTACATGATTAGCAATATTGATGCTAACCAAAACATTGATTTAATTACAGACGCAGAGAGGCACAGTAGGAGGAACCAGGCTGCTCGTTCCCTTAACGTGCCATACGTTTCATATAGGTTATTGCAATGCAAAGAGAAAAACGTTTCCTCTGATGAGAATATTTGCCACCAGATATTTATGTGACTACGGATATGACAGCCTACGGTAATCAACGTAAGACCATTTAGTCTAACTGTGCAATAAAAACACAATCTTTGTTGCGTTTACCTCTACTGTTACAGTCAGTGTTTCTCTGAAATATTTTCTGCAAGATTAAACGTGATCAAAATGAATCTTTTATCCCCTTTTATTTTTTTTTTTAAAAACCCCACCCACCTCCTGGCTCAGCAAACCCCCCCCCCTAAACGACATAAATGAGTTTAATACAGTCGCCGCGAGCGTACTGCCATTCGATGCAGGTATTATAAAAATAAACACTTAAAAGAAAAATCGAGGCCATTAAACATGATGCCTTATCTCAGGGGTAGCCAACCTTTTAGGATCTGGGGACTATTTGACACGGTTTCAAGGGCTGCATGCACATGCTGTCCTGAATCCAGCCCCGTGGGAGCCTGTGGCCAAGCAAACTTTGCAAACAAGCGATCCAGGCACTGCAAAGAAAATAAGATGAGCATGCAGAGGCAAAATTCTTAAAAAAAAAAAAAAGAAAAAAGAAAAAAATATGTCTAGAAACACTTCACAAAGCCTATAAAGGGCAGATAAGCAGAACAGAAAGGAAATGTTTCAGAAATCCAAGGAATCCAAGCAATGATCATACAACCAGCCCTGGAATATCTTTGCGGGCACGTTAATTCTGCGGCAGCGCCGGGGCTGTCCCGGTGCCCAGGAGGGCACCCACACGGCGAGTGCGAGCTCGGCCCCTCCAAGCCACCTCTTTTTGCCCTTCTCCTGAGCCATCAGCACGTTTTTGTACAAGGGTATGAAAGAACGTCAACTTTTATCTTATTTTTACAACGGGAATGTCAGTGTTCATTTTATTTTTACAACCTCTCTGTAGGAGACAAAAGAAGATGGTTTTGCCGGAGCAAATTCTTGTGCTGGCATCAAAGCTACCTGAGAGAGGAGATGGCAGCCGAGTTGAATGGGTGAAAAAAAATAAAGGGATAACCTTTCATTTACCAAATGAAAGCAAAAAGTATTATCTGGGTCACGAGGTGCGTAAGATTCAGGCAGATATCGAGGTAGGACTGGGCACCTGGGAGTTCCCACATCACAACTACAAAAGGACCGTGGCCACACACAACTGCATCCAGGCTGGATTCCCAGGGCTTCGGCAGGAGCTTTGG
>NC_141473.1:1930000-1955000 GCF_009769465.1 Tauraco erythrolophus
AACCCACGGCCCAGGACATCATCCCGCTGTGCAGCACAGTGGCCCAAAGCCGTACAACAGCATGAGAACTTCCAAAATCCATTTTAATTAAGGGTGTTCAATTGACACGTGCCAATTAGAAGCGTTTTTCCCCCCAGCTTCCCTGGGAGAGGAATCCTGGGAGAGCATCCCTTCCAAGGAGCTCTGATACCCTCCCACAACCAGCAGCTCTGCTGATACAATGCAAATATTCCCAGTTCGATCCCACTGATTCTTCAGTGGGGACTGAGACAGCGACTGGAGAAGGTAACACATATGGTCTGCAGAAGTTTAAAGCACGGGACATCCCCGTTGCCAACTTTTTAACCAATAGAAAGCCGGAGGAGCTGCTGTGAGAGGGACCCGCTCAGCCTGTCAAGAGTGGATGGAGTGGGAATTACTATTTTTTTTTCTTTTTTGGTTGTTTTTGGTATTGTTTTTTTAATGGACAGCCTTGAAATAAAATTAAAAGGCTGCCAGAGTCACCCCTGGCCACCACGCTGTGCTTCTCGCTCTGTACATCTCCGCACGCTTCCTCGCACCAGCACACCGCCCGCTCCCTTTTAAGACAAAATTTTAAGTCCCGTGGAAAACAAGCTGTTTACTTGGCATTAATTAGAGCAAATAAGATAAAGCAGTCAGCAAGTGAGATTCCTTCATTCTATCATTGCTCTCATTTGACTGTTGACAATCTCTGTGGGGTTATTCCGTAAGCCTATTGCAGAATAAATCATATTTGAAGTTACCACTCTTAGTTCAGGTTTTAATTTGCTGGACTTCATTTGGGAAAAAAACATGTGTTTTCTCCTTCAAACGCTTGCAACGCAATAATTAACGGGATGCCAATATTTCAGTCCTAATGACTATCTAATCTTAGTGGTGCGTGTATGGAGTATTTTAATATTTCATAATGTTTTATTTCAATTGCACTAGAGTGAAGCTGCAGTCGAGTTTAGCCATAGATTAAATTGTTTTAAATCACTGAAGTAAAAATATTACTTCATTTCTCTGCCTTTTCTTGACAATGCAAAATTAAAAGAGTCACTCATTTTTAAAGATCTGTGGGGAAAAAAACATGTTCTCTCCTATTCCGCTTCGTAACGCAGTTATCTGGGCTGAGCCTCCCACCTTCCCGACAGCAGCTCCCGCTCCGCCGGTAAAGCCGAGATGATCCCATGGCAGGAAAGAATTAAAGCCAATTCTTCGTTAGGAAAGAGGGGAGATTTCAATGAGATCTAAGGAAGAAATTTTTCACTCAGAGGGTGGTGAGGCACTGGCACAGGTTGCCCAGAGAAGCTGTGGCTGCCCCATCCCTGGAAGTGTTCCAGGCCAGGTTGGATGGGGCTTTGGGCAACCTGGTGCAGTGGAGGGTGTCCCTGCCCATGGCAGGGGGGTTGGAACTGGATGGTCTTGAAGGTCCCTTCCAACCCAAACCATTCTGTGATTCTAAGACCAGTGCTGCAAAACCTTTGCTGGGGCTGTGGCACACACGGCTGCGACAGCACAGACCTACCTGAGGGTGCTCGAAAGCCTTTTAAAAGGATGCTTCTTCCACATAACTTGGAAAACCCTTTTCCAAGAGGTGTTTAGGAGCCCTAACTTCCCTTTTTCCAAATCTTTACCCAGCAAGGACAGAGAGCTGAGGCCACAGTTCAACGAGAAACAGTTTTAAATGTTTATGGTAAAAAAACTCGCAGAACAACGAACTTAGCTCCTTGCTGCAGGTTCCTCCAAAATCTAACAGTACCATACTGAGAATTTCTAAACCTCATGACAACAAACCTTTGCACCCGCTAATTCCAAGTTCTGAGCTATCTGTTCCGTATGAAAAAACATGTTACTGCATAATAAAGCTTGTTACCAAAAGTATTTAATATTCATAATGTTTTAGTAAGTGGCGAATTCTCATTAAACCAGGCGTGCTGCTTGCACCACTGATTTCTACGAGTCTTCACTTAGCAAGAACAATGCACACAACACTGCTGCGACGCCTTTGTTCGGGGGAAGAACGTGCTCTTGCTGGGGTATTTATCCTGGTAAAAGCATTGTCTGTGTTCCGGCAGCGATGCCACTCCGCGTTTCTGGAGCGCACAAAATAACATTATGATGGAAATCTAATTTAATTATTTAAGCATATACACACACACACACACAAACACGCGTGCGTAGTGCCGGGTAACATCCGAGTGACCCACGGCACCCGAGGTGCTGGGGTGAGACACAAGTTTGGCCACACCAAAGGAGAGGAAACTGTTTTTGAAGAACAATACTGGCAAAATTTCACTAAAATATTTACGTGCTTTATTTATGGTAAAGTCTAACTAATAATTGACGTGAATAGTATACGGCATATAGCACAACTAAATATAAATCCTTCCATGTGCTGCCACCTTTTTTCCTCGCAGTTTCTGAAGACGAGCAGACTCCAACAGCATGGTCTGACCATGACAATGCATCTTGAGATGCCTCCAAAAACTCCTCCTGCTCACAGGAGCTGCCTTCCCCAGCACTATCTGACACTGACTCGGAGGACAACTGCTCCATGGACAACGTCCACACCAGCGGGACCATTACAGACCAGATTACATGTACCCCAAATCTGCTGCCAAGAGCAAATAATAATAAGGGTTGCAAGACACACAAGCCGATCATCTAAAGGGCTCAACAACTGCACGTAGACAGAAGGGCTAACTCTAAGAAACAAACCCCAATTTTTTTCAAGCCTTAATGGGTACCATAGGCAACCAAGACTGTCAGAATATACAGTAAACTTTCAGCAGAAAAAACAGTTAAGAAGACTTCTACCAGTGAAACCACAGGATTTTGCATTACGTGTTGGCTGCATAAAATCATTAAGATTAAATTTAATTTATACCAATCAGGCCGAGGTGAAGGTGCATGAAATTAACTTGATGCAGTACATTCTGTATTTTATTATGCAATGTACTTTAAAAGCTGTATTAATATATCCCTGTAGTTGACAGAAGTGAGCCAACTCCCTAAATTGAGATTTAAAAATTGTGTTTATTTATATACATATACACAAATGCACATTTAACCCCCTTGGCCATTCGTGAAATCATCCATCCATTGGTACTGATCAGAACTGTTCGTTAAACCTTTCCAATTATGGCAAACAAACTTTATTGATGCCCCATTTCTTTATCTTGAAACTAGTCTCTGAATCCTAATTGATGGTGTAACAGCTCACTGCAATATGATAAAGCAGTGAAGAGTCAGTGACCATCTTTGACAGCCCATGGAGCACAGACGAGATCCCAAAGGATCCGCAAAGACAGGGGAAAAAGGAGACAGGAAGAAATTACAGACTAGTCAAACTTTGATATTGGGAGAGATAATGGAACAAATTATTAAAATATTTATAAGCATCTCAGGTTCATAAGGTTATAAACCACCAAACAAATCTAATCTTTTTCTTTGACAAGATAATTGGCCTCATGGATAAGGAGGGGAGCAATAGGGGAAATATATACTGACTGTAGCAAGATTTTTATATACCTTTGCTGATGACATTCTCATAAAAAAAGAGGGAAATACAGTCTACATTAACAGAGCCTAAGGTGGATGCCAAGAAAAGTTTTAAAAAATTTAAACAGAAGTATTTACTGCATGGTTACAAGGGAAACAGAAACCTCTGTGTGAAACAGTATTTTGCAGTAATATAAGCTGAAAGTCCCAGTCTATGTGTTTTAACCACCAGGAGGATGTACCTGAAGCTACTGGCTGCTTCAGATATTGGGTGTCAAACTGTGATGTCATTATACCTCTGGATTCTGCAATGTTTGGTTCAGCCTGAGTTGATGAGAGACTACACTTGTCAATCCAATGCACACCAAGTCGGGATGTGGCCCAAGCAGCTTATGTGAAAGAATCAGAAATCAAAATTATTTTGGCAGATTAAGAGAAATAGTCCAAACCAGCAAGACAGGAGAGTCACGGTCAAGTGCAGAACACAACCACTGGGAACAAAAAAAATCAATTAGACGCACAGAAAGTAGTTCAGAGAGTTCCAACTTCAACTGTTCTGCGATTTTTGTTGTTTCATTAAGATTTGCACTTATTAACAATTAGGTAGGAGATGGACATGACAAAAATGAGAGATCATGATGATAAAGAAGAGCAGTATCTGCAAGATCAAACACTGTCCTCGTGGACAAGACACCCAGACTTCAGCAAACCCTCTTATCAAGGTCTTCTCACAACAGTCTCAAAATCTAGGCAAACATGACCTATGTAAGCACTGCATAAAACAGACACCAAAAAGAGGAAAGGAATAATCATCATCAGCCACTGCACGTTAGGCCACCTCCGACGAGACGCTTCCCAAAATCCTGCATTTCACGTTGCATCAAAAAATTGGAAGACAAATTTCTGAATTTAAATAATTAAAACAGTATTTCAGAAGAGTTCAGTTCTGGAGGAAATATTGAAGTAGATAATGTAGTATAAAGCAAAGAGATGTGGTATTACCATGACCAACGTGATGAATGGAGACCGACCAACACTGAAAGGAACACCTGCAGGTAAAACGGGCTAAAATTCAAAACGGGAATTGCGACAAAGCACTTTATAACAGAAGAAAACTTTACAATGAGCCTACCCTACCCCAGTGCTGGGCTTCATTACAAACTCAAGGCTGCCCAGGGAGGTGGCTGAGTCCCCATCCCTGGATGTGTTTAAGAATAGGGTGGATGATCTACTTAGGGATATGGTTTAATGGGGATTAGGGACGGTTGGACTCGATGATCTCTAAGGTCTTTTCCAACCTAGAAATCTATGAAATCTATGAAATCAAGGCTTCTCGAGTTATTGGCTATGACTGCTGAAGTTGAAATGATGCTGTACGCTGCTCCACAGGAAAGAACGAGAAATGAAACGAAGAGCAGCAATATGGAACCACGTTTAGTTCCTGCAGGACACGCCACGATTTAAGGCAGGTTACTGTGAAACTATTGGGTGGTGAGGCACTGGCACAGGTTGCCCAGAGAAGCTGTGGCTGCCCCATCCCTGGCAGTGTTCAAGGCCAGGTTGGACGAGGCTTTGGGCAACCTGGTGTACTGGAGGATTTCTCTGCCCATGGCACGGGGGTTGGAACTGGATGATCTTGAAGGTCCCTTCCAGCCCGAACCAATCTATGATTCTATCTCCTTGCACATACAAGCACAACTTACAAGAGAGGTTTCTTCAAGCCCTGAAGAGCAAGCCTCTGGATTTTTGGCAATACAAATGAAGGTATTTAACTCAAATTGGAGTCCAACGGGAGGCAGCGGCGTACTGCCATGGTGTATTTTCGGTGCTCTAAACAGGCCATGGTCTGGCGCCCACCTGCAGCCAGTGAGTCCAGCCTGGGAGGAAAAATAACCCCCAGCAGCTTCAGCACTAACTCCTCCTCTGAAATGCCTTAAGTAGAAGGCACTTCTCCTACACCTGATCACAGCAGAATTTTAGGACGATATAGTTTTTCACTATTATTAAAACGATGACTTGAACAAGTTATTCCCATATTTTTGGCACTTGCACCTATTAATTACTGTCTACCACCAATGCTGCCTATTGATGTTTCCAATCTTTTAGTAATATTGGTCCCTAATTTTTTTTTCCTAGAGAAGATGAGAGCTCCTGCATATAAATCAAGCCCACTGAAAATACGCTCGTTTTTCTGTTTAGTTCTTAAGAACTTTGGTAGCCTGTAGACCTGAAAAAGTCCATGTATCACGTGTAGAAAAATCACTGAGCTCTTATAGATAGACTCTTTGTAGGTCAGACCTCTGGAGGCAGCATCCTTGGAAAGCTCGGGAAAACGTTCAGGACGTTAATTCTTTTCATGTTTGTAAATCCACGTTGGTGGACTACAAAACACATCCATGACCCAACTTGCAGCGGTGGCTTTCATGCCACAACATCTCATGCCACCAGTTCAATGCATCGGTGGCAGCGACAACAGGTCATCCGCAATAATGCAATTTTCAAACCCCGCAAATAATGCAATAATATATTTTCAAACACCACGTTTTCCAGTCCTGGCAAGAGCAGGTCACGGCGACTAACACACCAACGGGGCGTTGACACAAGAAGTCCTGCTAACATCACTTGTGACAATGACAGGACACCAAACCAAACAAAACAACTAGACAAGGCTAAAGAGATATTAATTTCTACTTCACCTGACAGCGTGCAGTGTGTCCTTGCAAACACAAAAGTCTTTTTTCCTGGTAAGACAAATTCAGTATCAGACAGGGCACCTCTCAGCGTTCCTCTCATCAGCTCAGGAATGAGACAGAAGTCAGGCAACACTTCTGGAATATTTGCCAACTGTATCCATTTTGATTCATTCAGAATTGAACTTGGGCAATACACGTCAGAAGTACTGCCCTATAAATATGCTCTTGAAACTGCTCAGATGGAAAGAAATCAATGGCATTCCTCTTCAGTGGCAAAGGACTTTGTTCCAAATGAATTAGCTGTAACTAAAAAAATAATCATACCTTAAACCCCATATTTTTATTATTTCCCTCTCCATCATTCCACTAAGTGGGTATAGTGAGGACAAGAAAAAGCCATTTTTAAGTAAATCTGTACCCTTTCCTCCCGTGTTTTTGGCCCAAGAGCTGACAAGGCTCAGGCAGGGCCCTGTGTTGTTGGTACAACTTCTCCACGCGCGGTGAAGCGTGAGCCTTGTCCTCACCGCACACCAGAAAGCTCCAGCAGGATGGGAGGGTCTTCGAATAACATAAGCAATGTACCCCAGAGGTGATAAATATTCCAGGTCTTTCCCTCCTGAAGCAGAGCGCTGGATTTCAGACACGCAAAGCATCGCCAGCCCCGATAACGGCATGGATGAAACTCCGGGCTCCTGCCGTTGGCAAAGGAGAAAGTGGGAAATAACCCACAGCGTCCGTGTCCCAAAACACGTGAGTCAAGAGGAAAACCTTCACGTTTTAAGGCTTCAAAGTTCAATACTGACCACACGGATATATCCAGATCAAATAAACTGGACAATAGTTCTGCATACACTATACTGGTACGGCCCCGACGTGAAGCGAAGGCTCCGGTAAGCTGAAGGCTGCCAGGACATCGCCGGGTTTGTGTTGGAAGCGACCCAAGAACGTACCACCGCACGCTGGCAGCTCATGTCCTAAAAGATGTTCTTAACACATTGACCGTTAATAATAAAAAATTCAAAAAAAACATTTCTGATGGAGTCACAAATGGAATTTAAATAGAGAAATTGAGATGATTTTTTTTCCTTATTTGCTGAGATACCGTGGAGTCATAACGTGTGTACACTGCATTTCTGAGGCAAGAGCTTTCCTTGGGAATCAAAGGGATTTTCTGAATACACGCACACAGCGCACACAAGTGTGGAAAGGTTTTTCTACCAGTACATGAATGGTACTTTTTTGCTACAGCTGTCAACTGTAGTAAGTTGACTGTATACTTACTATAAGTTAACTATACAGTCAACTTATTTCTGAAAACCAATGTTTAAGTGTCGCTGCCAAGTATCACCCTAATCAAACCATGCTCACTCCTGGAGAGCCTGTGCTGGGCATAGGTAAAACACATCTACACAAACCACGGGGCAGAAGAGCTCCTAAAATACAGCTGCAGAGGGGGGAGATGCCTCCTTATGGTCTCCTGCCTCTAACGCTGGAACCACAGCTGACTTCTTGTGAGATGGCCAGAAAACAGAGGAGATGCAAAGTATAGTCTTATTTAAAATAATTTATGCTTTGAAATGGACATCTGAGACAAACGAAGGGCTGGCTTTAATTAAAAACTACGATACAGGAACATCAGCTCGGCCAAGAGCGGTACAAGCAGCGCACCAACACCGACCGTACCAGGTAATGGAGTAATTCACAGGAACACATTACCCTTCATGATAGCACTTTATTTAGTAATGGAGATCTACTGGTCTCTGCGTGGATCACATCAGCCTGGCTCAGAAGCAGCTCCTCTAGTCTATCAACCACGTTCTTGCACACGCCGTGAAATATTTTTACTTTACGCGGTCCACACTCACACTTTACATTTAACACTGAACAGCCTAGTAAATCCATACTGCAAACGTATGGGTTTGCAGCGTGTGCTCAGGGAGGGAGAAACCAAACAAACAGCAAACCAAACTAGCCTTTACGGGCCCAAGAACTTGAGGAAAACCAGCAGTTGGAAGCACCAAAGGCAGACGGGCGATGCGGCGCGGTGGGAGGAAGATGAGGGTCTCTCCTGGCCGGACACCAACGAGCTCGTCGCCGCGAGAGCCGGGCAGCCCCTTCACTTGATGTTGAGTGATGTAAAAGTTGTGTTCATACTTCAGAGGGGGCCCTGACAGCACCTAAGGAGGCCGGATAAACGCGCTCTAGAGCTGTCCCGACAGCCATACCGCGTGCCTGTAGAATTAACACCAGGTAATTAAGGCCCGTATGGACACGCTGTGGCCATGAAGCTCATTAAACGGACAAGACGCAAACTACAGTATCACGTAATTAAGTCATTTCCTGGAATAAGAGGTGTTTTTTTTTCATTTTGCGTTACGCTTCTTCCTACTAAAGGGATGGATTTCTAAAGAAAACTGTGAGCTGATCCCCTCCCCGCGACCATCGGCAGTTGAAGGAACTCAATTCTTTGAACCCTGGAAGTGTTCAGGGCCAGGTTGGATGAGGCTTTGAGCAACCTGGTGCAGTGGAGGGTGTCCCTGCCCATGGCAGGGGGGTTGGAACTGGATGATCTTTGAGGTCCCTTCCAACCCAAACCACTCTGTGATTCTATGAATTACAAACACCAGCAAAACCCCAATAAACCACCCAGCAGCTCCTGGAGCCCTCTTCCCGTGCCTGCACTGCCATGAAAAACAACCCAGCATCTGCGCCTCGTGAAATTACTGCTACCAAAAACCACACGCACAGGAACAAAATATAGTTACTTTAGTCCTTCCTTCTCAGCCATTTCTCATACTTCTACCAACTCATACAGCTGGTAGTTGAATCTGCTATAAAAGATCTACTACACGGACCGTTAAAATGCTCCTGAAACTCTATTTAACACAGGTGACTTTGGAAGGAGTTTAAACCCCACTATTTTTTACGAGAAGCCCATCCTACAGCTCAGCACCAGATGCCAGGAACAGGTTTTTGTTCTACTTTTCCAGAAGAGCTTGAGGAAAGTGCTCTTCCTGTCAATAACCCTCGTTTTATCCAGGTAAGCTTTTAAGACCGCTGCAATTGTTTTCCAAACAGAGAAATGATATCACCTGGATATCTACTGACGTTTTGATTTTGCAGTTAAAAAAAAAAACCATTTTCCTATTTTCTCCTTTCTAGCTGGCTACTCAAGATCCCTACCCAGGCATAAAATACCGAAATTGTGCAAATGAGAAATTTTGCCCTAGCGGGTACATTTCCGTGACTCGGGGTGTGTGTGTAGGGTGGTCAGTATTTTAATGGTTGGATTTTTTTGATTTTTTTTTTATTTTTACAAGAGTTATCCTTTCTAAAGTCGTTTATTTTTCTACAGGCAGGAGGCTTCGACATCTTAAAAAACAGAAAACGGTAACAAATACCTGAAAGCTCACACACAGCCACAATACCATGTGCTGGTGAGATATATATATATATATATATATATTTATATATATTTTTTGTAATAAAAAGCTCTATCTGGAGCATTCGGAAGAGGAGCTAGCCGGGCTGGCGGCGGTGCCGAGCGTTTCTGCTGCCACTGTAGGATCCAGCTGCGTTTTCGGGTGCCGCCGCGCGGAAGCGAAGCCCCGGCGCTCCTGGGGAGGCGGTGAAAGCTCTGTCGCTCACACCGAACCTCCTGCCAGAAAACCCACTTAGTGGCAGCTCGAAAGGTCACCTCAGCAACACAACTTCCATCTCCACCGAAAGCCATCTCGTAAGGCTTTCCAAATATTTGGCGTCCGATCCTCCAAACACGATTTGTCAAAACAACACAGTATAACGGCGTCGCGCCCAAAGAAAGCCCCTCTATAAATAGCCAACCAGGGGAAAAAAAATATGTGTACTTTATTTGCTGCATGTGAGAGGGAGGTAAAACCTAAACAAACTTTCAACACGAGCTGACTTTACATATTAAAACTTCGACGGTGCCAAAGTTGCAGCCTAACTGGCACGGAAAAACCTAACAAAAAAAAGTCATATATTGACAAAACACACAGTCATAATAAAACCACATCCAGTTAATAACTTTGAGAACTAATGTTAACTCCTGGCACAATAGAAAAGTCTCCTTAAACACAATAAAGCAGTGATATAATTTACTCTCAGATCCTTTTCAAAACATTACTCTCTGCCCACAATCACATTCAGATTACAAAATTCCTTTTGTAGTTTTCTCCTAGCTGTGGGAATAAAATAAACCACTTAGATGACAGTAAAGTGTCTGTAAAATATATAACAGCAATAACTCCTGGTGGAAACGCGGCAGATATTTATACAAGAGGCAAAGCACGGAGCATTGTAAGAAAAGGCTAATGCCAAGGAAGGGTGTTCCTTTGGAGGGGCCTCTTCTGGATGAGGTCCTGGGGGTGCTGCGACCTCCTTCCCCAGCTTTAATCTGGTACCCAAATGGGGGGTCGAGAGCTGGGGGAAGCCTTCACAGCCCAGTGCCAGCAGCACACGAGCCAGCTTAAAAAAGAGAGGAAGCATCCCTGCTCCTCGGCAGCTCGGGCAGAGCATCGCTCTGCCGCGGAGAGCAAAGGAAGGACCCACCACAGCCAGCAATAACCTGCCTTAATTAAAGTAATGTATTTCCATGCTGTTTCACAGCTGTATAACTTGTATGTGGATCAGGTAATAACATAAGAAATGTTGTTTATCAGAAACAATATCCATCACAGCTAAGTAACTGATGTGGTTGAACTTCTGACATGGAAGGAAGGACACTTAGTGATTCACCCAACAAAGAAGTCTGATTATTTTTTCTACTAATTTAAAAGATCTTGAAAGGAGGCCACGTCAAGGTGGCCATCATAGAATGGTTAGGGTTGGAAGGGACCTCAAAGATCGTCCAGTTCCAACCCCCCTGCCATGGGCAGGGACACCCTCCACTACACCAGGTTGCTCAAAGCCCCATCCAACCTGGCCTTGAACACTGTCAGGATTGGGGCATCCACAACTCCTCTGGGCAACCTGTGCCAGTGCCTCACCACCCTCAGTGTAAAAAATCTCTTCCTTAGATCTCATTGAAATCTCCCCTCTTTCAGTTTAAATCTGTTGCCCCTTGTCCTATCACTACATACCCTTGGAAAAATTCCCTCTCCAGCTTTCTCGTAGGCCCTTTAGGTACTGGAAGACCATACTGGAAGATCATGACCACAAGTACATGGAAAGACAGGCTGAGACCTTAGCAAAAATGTGAACAAGGATTCTGTCCTCAAGTCCTCAATGTCCTCAGGCCTCTCCTGTCCTTTACGTAAGCAGCCAAGGAGGTACAGAGAACGTAAAGTCTCCAAAAACTTTTAGAAGTGGAGTCATTTCACTGCAGATTTAATCGGGGCAAGGAGCTGGCAAAAACAGCTTTTGCCCAGATTTCTCTGCCACCTAGAACCACAGCTTC
Organism: Tauraco erythrolophus; assembly: GCF_009769465.1. NCBI lineage: Eukaryota > Metazoa > Chordata > Aves > Musophagiformes > Musophagidae > Tauraco > Tauraco erythrolophus. The sequence continues at coordinate 1,941,620 of NC_141473.1, forward strand.
GTGCACTAAACCAAAGCAGAAATACTTTCCGTAGAGCAAAGGGAGACCACTTATTTGATGTTGAATGGTTACACCAGCGTTGGAGGGACGGAGCTGGACGGGATGGAGCTGGATCGAAGCCGCGTTTCCCCCAGGTAGACACAGCCCGCAAAGGGGACCGGGGCACACAAACCCACCTTACTCACTCCTACCACCAGCAACATCTGTCTGCAGCTGGAGACCACAGTCAAATCTTGCTCACGGGCTTTGCTGCAGAGACATGAATTAGTAGGGCCTTTCTGTGACCAGAGAACAAATGCATTAATTTGGATATATAAAAAGTTACATAAAAATTTGAGTTTGGCCAATGTAAATCCAATTCCCTAATGAACGAAGCCCTGGTCGGCCACATTATTATGTGTGTTATGGGGAATGTACCCTTTCAGCATCAGTCACTGGTTACATCTTTTCAGTATGTTTAAATATGTTCTCAAGGAATTTAACCAATTGCTTAATTCCCTGATGAAAGAAATTCAGCTTTCAGGTCAGAATCTACACTTTTAAAGTTGAAAAAAGAAAACATTGTTGTAAAACACACTTTTCTGCAAAATCATCAGCCTTTGCTTCTGTTCAGGGCTTTTCTTGTTGGTTTGGTGTTGAGTGCTGGTTTTCGAAAGCATTGGCAAACATCATCAATTTGAATGTGAAATCCACAGGGTCAATGAAAAACATGTCCAAATATTTTTACTACTATGAAATTTTATCACTCTGGGCAGGAGGACACGCAGAGCTTTGGCACATGTTACAGTCCTGACCTATGGCATCAGGCTGGCACAAAAGGTTACATCTCTCTGATAGCATCGCTGGCCTCCAACCTGTCAATCACACCCCTCCTGTCCCTCTCAGCTGGGTCAAAACCAACTGCCAGCAAAGGCATGCAGGCATCTGGGCCAGCCCTAGGAGACAGGTTTGGCACAGGTAAGTCCTGAGTAACTCAGAAGGACTGAAATAGTGTTTGCCATTCTGCTAAGCTCGATGAAATACGTTAAACGTCTTTTTTTTTTTTCATTTAGAAGCTCTGAAAAGCATTTGTTGTCAGGTTATTCATGAATAAAATAGTTTAAGATGTATATGAAGAAAAAGTAACTATTACTCACAGCGTTTCTTGGAGTAAACCCAACATTAATCTGCAAGAAGTGGTCACAGATACTCAAAATGATGGTTCCTTTTGATCATTAGAAGCAAGTGGTTAAGTACTAGAGCAAGACTTCATCCTCTTGGAGTGCCACGTTGTGCTAATGCTGTAGGAAATCTTTGATGCTCACAGATACAAAAAGCCACAACCATCTCTACTGTTCTGTTTCTACTGTTCTAATTTTTTAAAAAAGTAAATCTTCAGTCAATTTCCGAGACGACCCAAGAACATTTTCCATGCTCAAAATCATTTGCCAAACTTGACAGAAGTTTATGAATACTTCTAGTGGACTTGACATTTTTCAATGAATAAACTATTTGAGCAAATCATTTGTCAGAGTCTAATTACTTGACTTCTTTGTGTATTTGTACACAAGTCACTGAAGTCAAATGAGAAGTTATCAGGTTTACTGTCAACTGTTTACCAGTTGACATTACGAAATGCTAACACTCCCCCCCTCAAGGAAAAACACTCAAGAGAGTTGAGAGCACCTTCAGATCTAGTCCAACCGAGAACAAACTGCTTTAGTTTCAGAAGAAGCAGAAATTAACTTCAGAGCCCTCCTGGAGGGCGTTGGGCCAGTAGCTGCTTTGACTTTGAGACAAAGATTTACAAGAATGTCTATGCGTGTACCAGCATGAACATGTCCCATTAATTGAAAAGGTTATTTTCACTGAATATACACGTATTCCATATAGAATCATTCTGGTAAAACCAGTTTGAGAACAGCAGCTGTTCAAGACAGAAGACATATCGTGAACTTCTTACACTGGACATACACCTCGTGTTGGGGCTCACACACTGATACCCAACATTGAAAAAGCATTTCTTTGGGTAAATCCTACGCGCTGTCCCGCTGCAAAACCAAACATACAGTGACGTAACGGTGCCTTCCCTACTAACACTATTAAGAACAACAATTTGTAATTTCCACGGCTGAAGAGGTTTGTGAACGGAGATGTGGGCAAGGCTGTCGCTTCTAAGCTCATGTCGGAATACCACTCCGAACCCCCACATTTTTCCCCAGCCCATCAATAACCCCTCCGGAGAGGTGGCGAGGGGCAGGAGCAGAGGCAGCGATCCGAGGTGCAACGGCAGTTAATGGGAATTGGAGCTGCGGAGACAACCCGACCAGCGCTGGGTACGAAGGGACCCCGAGGAGCCCTAAGTCAGCAGCCAAATGTCAATACTGGGGGAGTAATTTCAGCCCCTGTAGACTTTACACCTTCAAAATGTTCTACCACAAGTTCTCCGTGGCCAAGAAGCACCGTTAGGCTTCTCAGGCATAACGATACCCTACAACAAAAGCAACGTGTGGCAAAAGAATGGGAGGAAGGTGTTGGTAGGAACCCACACAGCCACGATTCACTAATTAAAGCAAAGGACGACAGACATTTTTAAGTAGGGCAGAATTAGTCACCTCATAAGTTTCAATATATATGTTTTACAACCTGCAAAAATAATTTTCTTAAACTTTTTCTGCACGTTGTTTTCAAAGTTGTTTTACTGCACATAAAACCATCACGCTTTGGAACCACACGTAGGCTTTCTGCATAAAATATCACCTTATCTCTGTATAAGCAAACTATTTTAACTCCCCAGAGCTATTTAGCTAACCACTTGCTGTGACCTCTGAATTCTTATCCTGAATTATATTTTTATGTGCTATATAAAGGTACTGTTATGTTACTGTTTTTATTCCAGATGCCAAAAAGGACAACTTTATTGCCAACTGCTCACTGTGTCTTTTTTTTCTTTCATAAAGACTTAACTGATCCAGCAGTCTAATTTGTTTTTAATTCACACGTGAATGGCTTATGAAGAAAATCACATCTAGTACGAAGAAAAAAATAAACAAATCAGGAATATTTGGAGGAAAAAAAACCCCACAACAGTTGAAAGTGTCACACTGCTGGCATGACCGAAAGGCACTGTACCAGCATGGAGAAGTGCTCTTCTTGGCACTGCGTTCCGTTAACACGTTGTTTGTATTTACAACCAGGATGCCCTGGAGGTGCCCATCATGGGGGTCCTGTGGCTCCGTGCCCTGCCTGCACCGCAAGGATGGGCAGCCCTGGAGCCAGGATACATCCACCTCACCCCGCCTGCCTCCACGCACGGGAGGTCTCTGCAGTGGAGCTCAGAAGAAAGTCGTTCCCGCTGCCTGGGTCCTCCAGTGCCCCAGCCTGAAACTGGAGGCAAAACCATGATCATAGAATCACAGAATGGTTTGGGTTGGAAGGGACCTCAAAGATCATCCAGTTCCAACCCCCCTGCCATGGGCAGGGACACCCTCCACTACACCAGGTTGCTCAAACCCTCATCCAGCCTGACCCTGAACACTTCCAGGGATGGGGCAGTCGCAGCTTCTTTGGGCAACCTGTTCCAGTGCCTCACCACCCTCTGAGTGAAAAATTTCTTCCTTACATCTAATCTAAATCTCCCCTCTTTCAGTTTAAATCCATTGCCCTGTGTCCTATTACTCCACGCCCTTGTAAAAAGTCCCTCTCCAGCTTTCCTGTAGCCCCTTTAGGCACTGGAAGGCTGCAATAAGATCACCCCGGAGCCTTCTCTTCTCCAGGCTGAACAGCCCCAACTCTCTCAGCCTGTCAGATGATGTCCATCTCTGGCACTACTGTCTTTCCAGCAGCACTTCACTGCTTGTTAGAAGTCCGCAATCAAAGAAACCAAAAGGTTTATTTAATCCCCGTCTCCTTCCGAACGCTTAACGCCATGAAACGATCTACTGGAACGCAACTGGGGGTTGCACTGGAACTGCAGTAAACCCGAAATCTCTGCCAAACTCACCTGGCTACTATGGAACCTTAACCCTGACCACACACAGAAAAAGGGACTTTTTGTCTAACAACCACGGAGACAGCATAAAAAAGAGAAAAGGCGGCTTACCGAGCAGCAGACCTCTGTGCCATCAACGTTGCAACGCTGCAGTCTCAGCAGAGCAAGCACGTACATCTGCACGAAAACACACATCGGGGCGGCACGGTCCTACAGCCGGCGGTGCTCTAAAGCCGTGGCGTTACGGAAGAAACCCGGAGAAAGCCACCTCTGTGTCATCACCCACGTCCTCACGGCTCCCCTTAAGTCAACAGAACGAAGATCATTATCCACGTCATTACCAGCATTAGGGCAAAAGGAGATACTGTCTGCCGGCTGCTGAATTAGGCATAAACCTGAATAATGTTTCAGGAGAAATTCCAGCTGCCTTTATCAGCAGGAAATATATCTCACTCCAAAAGGGAATGAGAGGAAGGAACATGTCAGATGGGTGAAAGCCCTGCGGGCGCAGCCGGGTCGAGATGTGGCACTCGGTAACACCGAGGGTCACCCCGGGCGGCGGGGGCTGCGGTGCCCGGCGTGCCCAGGGGCCGTGGGATGGAGGATGGTGATGCTTTCACCAGCCTGTGCCGGTCCCTGGGAGCACATGGCTGTTCCTACGTGGCAATGTACGTTACTCCAATGAGAACCGCAGAAACGCAGGAGGTGCGATCTACCCCCGCCGGCTGCCTGCGTGCTCCAAACACAAATACTCCATTTTGGACTTGAAAACTGAAAGCTGAGAGGAAGAACAGAAAACAAACCTCAATTTGCAGCAAAAGACCATACTTTGATTAAAAGGACAGGTAAGTCAGCCCAGAGCATTACGCACACAGCTGCAAGGCCTCTGGTCCAACAGAGCAATGCCGTTAACCCAACAGCACCGTGCTGGATAGAAACAATCATTTTTCATTAAGGGTTGAGAAAAAAATGTCTTTTTTGCACAGGCTAAACTAGACATGCATCATGTTACAACACATCACATCTGCTGCTCATACAGTCAGCTTCTCCCTGAGTAATTCATACTGCCCAAAGATGAACCTCCACTATTCTTCTCCCTCAACTTAAAAAAAAAAAGAAAAAAAACCCCACTTGTTCCTCAGAAATTCAGAACTTCCCTTGACCTTTTATGATATTGTTTCTGTGTTTTTGGAAGAGAGAGCTGGTTCCTATAGTGAAGTTGTATGCTACATCCCAGCCTGCCTTTCCTGATGCAATACAGCCCACATCAGACCTCTTCCTCGCACAAACAAAATCCCTCCTTTGCACTGTCTTCCTGACATTTGAATTGTTTTATAGATTGTAGTCTGGAAGCCAGTAGAGATGTCTTCTAGATGTCCACAGCAAGAATTAAGTTTTCTGAAATCATAACCTGACATTTCAAATAACTCTACAGAATAGTTGTAACAGAATAGTTCTAAACAGCCACCAGCCTCAGATATTCTTCTTATTTATGATAAATAGAGAAGAGATTTCATTTTTTTAAAGAAAAAAAATCATCCAGAAAGGTAGGCAAGAAAAGTATCTGCTTTTTTGAGCATTTTCTTCTGTCTTGTGTGACATTCAGTCTTTTATGCCATTAAATGATTCAACTCATTCCAACACATCAAGAAAACCATAAGCAGAATATCTGTACGAGCAGACAGGCCACCACAACAGACCTCCATTAACTCTATGTTGAGTAACAAACTATCATTTTCCCCACAGGCAAATACTAACTTTTGGGAGGTTTTACATGAAAACAGCTGTTTATACAGGCAATGGGATGATCCTTCAGATACTTAAAGGACCTGAATGCAGTGACGTTCTTCACAAGCCAGGACATAGAAAACTTTTGAAAGACAAATCACTGAGAGATGAGCAAAGAACGAAGGGATAACTGCTCCACATCTGAAACCATATCCGTGGAAGAATTACTCACTTATCAATAATATATAGGTGTTTAAAACTCTTCAAATTACATATTTCTTTAAGGATCGAGGAGTTGAAATAGAAACACATATGGAGACTGTTTCCCGACGTACCTCTGGGAACATCAGGAAAGCCCAGAACCACCACGGAAGGACGAGTGCACCTTTCCCCGCTGCGCTGGGCAGGTGAGGGGGAAGCTTTGAAGAATGAGGGATTGTTATTTGCTCATGGCAAGAAAGAACCTTTATTCTTACGAGTGACTGATTATTTAATTAATTGTGATTTAAGGGAATTAAAATGCTAGGGAGAAAGCTGGCAAGGACTTCAATGATTAAAGAGATGCCCCAGTCACAGCCACGCTAGACAAGGGACATCTTCAGTAAAAATTTCTATAAAGCAAGAGAAACCAAACTGCTATTTCCAAATTGTGTGTTTTCTACTATGGCATTCCAGAAATGCTTTCAAAACCAGAACTAGTGTGGGTCTTGAATCTTCTTCTTCCAGAAGCTTGTGGGTCGAGACCATTAGAAAAAAAACAAAGAGAAACCAAGAGCTACTGCAGTTCAATAAGTCATGTAAAGTTCAATGAGATTAAGATGTCTCTAAAATACAGTTATGGACCAATTTTCAAAACTGGCTTGAACAGAAATGCTGAAAAAGCCCTGATTGCCTATACTTGCAGCTGCAGAAGGAGAAAGAGCAGTTTCTGTGGTTGAGATTTAACACAGGTCAGAAAAAAGGCCCAGAGACTCATTTCCATAAGCTGTATCATTTTCAACTTCAGACTATCCAAGTACTAATCAGTGAGCTAAAAAGAGCAAGAAGATGAGGAAGAGTGTGGCTTGGCAGTGCGTGGGGAACAAAACATGCTTTTTTTTTTTTTCTTCCAAGAAGCAGGGTGCAGAGCAGTGGCTGGGAGACGCTGGCTGGAAACCCCCAGACCCACCAACCTCGTGCGACACCAGGGAAGGAGAACAAAAATGCAGCACCAAGACGGCAGCGAAGGGAACGAAGGTATCGCTTGGGAGACCAAGCTGGAGTGGACTGAGGCATCCAAAAGGTAATTTCAGGTAATTTATTGCTGCTGCCCATCAGTACGATCTCAGAGGGGGTAAGAGGAGAACCAGGCTAGGAAAGCCAATAGCGGGCAAGAGATCAGTACCTGGGATGCTCACGGAAGGGAAAAGAACACGGAAAATCAGAGTGAGCCAGATCACCAGCTCTGACAGACTTTGGGTTTCAATAGGCTAGCGGGGAGGATGTTATCCGCCAGCTTTTCACATTCATAATGAGAATTAATTTAACTAAAAGTGGAACTACATATCACAAGCCATTAATGAAGGACTATAATAAGAACAGATCTTGACTGAAGCCTACGTAACGTTGTAGAAAACGTGCTTCCCACAAAAGCTCTATCATTGACATTTCTGAATAATTAATTCGGAAATAAAAGCGGTTGCAAAGTTAGCAAGGTTCCTTCAACGCCCTTTGAATAATTCGCAATATTCAACAACCTCTGGCATGGTGGAGCCCTCGGAGTTGTCTATCACATCACGCTCAGGCGACCTACGGAAACAGGGAAATATATGCAACGGCAAAACACAACCTCCTGCAAGAAAATAAAAACCAAACATACTCAGAGACGAAAACTAAACGCAACGTGTGCTCCTGAGGGATGGAAAACCAGCAGCACAGAAAGGGCTATATTGCATGGGATGGGCGGAATGAGATGCAAAAGGCAGAGGAAAGGCTTCCGTTGGAAGCGCAGGCTTGGGAAACGCGGAGCTCTGCAAGGAACAACGCTGAGGTCTGGTGTCAATTTAAATGCACTGAACACCAGGAAAATGCCCCCAACTAAGGCTTCAAACTTGTACAGCACATTTCCACTCAACCCAACTAGATTGCCTGTCACATCTGACATGGCTTGTCAAAAGTTATCCTTCACTGCTCATGGGCAACATGGAGGGTCAAAAGACCAAATACAATGGTCCAACCCATCCCATTTTTTTTTTTCCCTTCAGAGCAGCAGATATTGAACTCGAAGATGACAAGACAGAGCAGGTTGAAGCGGCTGCCAGAGAACGAGAAGCTGTCCAGAGCCGCTGATCTGAAGGAGAAAAACCAGGCGGTCTGTGCATGTCATGGCCGGGGCTCGGGCGCTGACAGTCGCACACAAAAGGGAGTGAAAAGCCGAGAAACTTGAAGTGGCCTTTGCAAAGCACTTCAGCCGTTGAAAAGGAAAGAGGCGGTCACCCGGTAATGTGAAACGCGCCACGTACGTGATGGAAGGGGGAGAGAATGTCCTCCGTTTCGTTAATCTGCATCCGTATCAACCAGACGTGATGTTTCAGTCTCTGGAAAAATTCGAGTTTTAAGAGCAGCTTCCTAAAAATAAGCTGCGAATGAGAAATAAAACCGTGAAGCGAATGTTTGGGAAAAAAAAAAAAAGAAAAGCAACACTTTTCTAAAGCAGCTCCGAATCTTTATCAATATTTTCAGTCGAGAGGCTTGCTCGTTGTGACGGCAGGAGAAATTAAATGATAATTTATGGAAAAGCAATTTATTAATAGCTGCAAACACAGAAGGTGCCGTACGCCCGTTAGAGTTAGTGGCCTGATGCCTATACGAACGGGCAATTCCAGAGTTACCCACAGCATCACCAGAACAGCCGCAGCCACGTGCTGCACCGCAGCAGATCTCGGTGCAGCCATTTCCTTCGGGTGCCCGACGCCCTCCTGATCCCTCTGGCACAGCAGCACCCTCAGCCTCTCTGCTTCAAGACATCTTTGTCCCTCCGAAAATCTCAACGTTTTTTTTTTTTTTCTCCATAATAATTTGAGTTTCACATACCTTTTCTCTTGAGTGAGTGAATTTACAATTGAAAGGAAAGAATCTTTCTGTACGCTGAGAGAAACCACGGAGCAAGCACTCATCCAGTTGTCTGCCTGGGAAAACCCAATGTGGAGACCCCACGTTCGTTCACACCTGCATGGTTACTGGAAAGGTTTGTTCTGTGAGGCTGCCCGGGCAGATGACACGTCCCCCTGGGACGAAGGCAGGAGGAAGGGTGAACCCAGCGAGGCCTGAAGGGACGGCATCCTCCTCCTCGCGTCTCTCAGAGGGCACGGTGACCACAGCAAGGATGGGTGGGATGAAACCTGGAGAAGAGAAGGCTCCAGGGAGACCTTTCAGCAGCCTGCCAGTACCTAAAGGGGCTACAAAAAAGCTGGAGAGGGACTTATGATGAGGGTTTGTAGTGACAGGACAAGTGGTGATGGCTTTAAACTGGAAGAGGGGAGATTTCAATGGGATCTAAGGAAGAAATTCTCCCGTCTGAGGGTGGTGAGGCACTGGCACAGGTTGCCCAGAGGAGCTGTGGATGCCCCATCCCTGGCAGTGTTCAAGGCCAGGCTGGATGGGGCTTTGAGCAACCTGGTGTAGTGCAGGGTGTCCCTGCCCATGGCAGAGGGGTTGGAACTGGATTATCCTGAAGGTCCCTTCCAACCCAAACCATTTCATGATTCTATGGGGTGGGAGCACTCCACCACTCGCCCGCCTGGCCTGGGGTGGGCACCATGCAGAGAAACTCCCGACCACCACAGCAGAGCAGCAGCTCCCTCCATCCCCACAAGAGTGACCACAAAGCTCACCGAGATCCTCAACTCCTGGTGTGCACATGGGTAACACACAGTGAACAACCGGTCTGAGAAGCAGCCACATCTCAACGCAGGTTAGTAATGGGGTATTTCCAACCTTAATCCTTTTTTTAGCATGTTATATGTATTCAAATATACTCTATTTTCTTTCACAGAATTTTTTTTTTTTTTGGTAGTGGTTGCTCTCTTATGTAAGAGGCCTTACATCACTTAAATGTATATACACATTGCTATAGAAATGTATTTCAGCTTGTTTGCATAAATGATCCTCATGAATGAATGACGCTAATATTTTAGACATTTTTAAGACCTTAATCTTCAGTTAAGAAGCAAAATAAAATTTTAAAAAAATATCCAATTTCCTAGCTTCAGTTCCCACATCTGCCTTTTCAAACTGTTTCCCACCCCCATTTCCCCCGTACCTCTCCCTGGTTCAGGGGAGGAGGACGCGGAGATGCCCGGCTCCTGGTGGGTCGTGGGCACCGCGTGCCACGGACGCGCCCGCCCCACCAGCTTCGTTTCCCTTCAACATCCCGACGCTCTCGTCGTATTCATGAGCTGCAATTTAATTCAAGAGCACTCGAGTTCCAGCAAACACAAAGCAGCCGAGAGCGCGGCGGTGCGTGCGAGGCTCCATCAGAGGAGGGGAGATGGGTAAATATCACCGCGGCGGCCGGCGTGAGAGGATAACCTGCCCACACATACGCCATCCCAATTAGCCGAGGCAAAGAGAGGTTTTATTCCCCAAAGAGTCAAGGAAAGTCGAGGCAATGCTCTCCATCATCCAGCCCGAGATGAAGCTACCGCGTGGTCCAGCACGGTCTGTGTAGCGACACCGAGCGCTAAAGCTACACCCTAAAACCCCAGAAACTTGGAAGAGGAGAAGATGCAGAAGAGGAAAGCTTATTGTTTATCTTTTTGTCAGCTGAGAACTACAGATTCAAAGTGGTTCTCTATAGAACTGAAGAACGTGGAAGGGAATGGGCTTCCTCTGAGGGCAGGGGAAGAGGCACCGTTACCTGGCACAACTGATAACCCACCACTGAGAAGTAGTGCGATGGCCTTTGCCTCCTCAAAATGGCAACAAGAAGTCTTTAACATAGAAAGTCTTAAAAAAACTCACCTAGACAAAACAGGAATTTCAAACTTAAAAAATAGTTACTGAAAGCATATTAAACTAATCTGATTAACAGACTTTTCCAGAACTACTTTATTATCAAGCACAGCCCAACCAGCGAAAGTCTGAAAGAAACTCCAGGCATTTCGAGTACGCAAACAGATGTACGGCTACTTAATTTACTTGGCTTGCTAAATCACTCTAATTACGCTTGTTTTCAGAACTTTCTCAAAAAAATCCACCACCAAACCCACGAGGAGATCCAAAGAGGAAAGAGATGCATGAATACACAATTTCAAATAAAGAATAACACAAGTAGTCAAGAAATTAAGAGGTAAGGAATACTTAATACAGAACTGGAGAGAACAACTGTACTCAATCAAATTATTTCTTTAAATAGACACCAAATTGTGACTGGGTTATCGTCTGACACCGTAACGCTTTGGGTTTTGAAGAGAACATTGTAGTCCAAAGGTTTCCAAAACCAAATTATCCGGTTTAATAGCAATGAAATGCGCACTTTTACAGTGTGCATGACCGAAAAGGCTCAGAGATTTTGGAACCAAAGCCTGCCCGAGATACGCGGTCCTTCAACCCCACCGCCGGCCGAGCCCGTGCCCGCGCCGAGCACCGCTGCGAACACGCCGTTTCCGCACGCTGCTCCAGGCTAAACGCTGGCTGTGTACATACCAGTAAATTCAACAGCCTCTTTAACATCCCAGAACGAATTACTGACAAGTCATTTTTTGCTCCATATTGCAAGTCAATGTGGCAACCCTGTTTTTTTTTCCCATTACAAACATGTACCGTACCCCGGCTCAGAGCCGTTTGGATGCTGATACAAGATTCATAATGGCTGTCAGAATCTGCAATTTTTCCTTTTGTTTTATGAGGTCAGGCAATATTACCTGCACTGATGTATTCCATTTCCCCAGCTGAAAACCTTCTCATTTGAGCACGACAGGTTGAGGGAGTCATGATTTTGCAACCTAGCATGTGAAACACGGTGCGAGGGGGCAGGTGGCTAACCCCACGTTCTCCTTTTGCTCTTGTCCACTGGCAACAGTAAATTAAACTGTCAAAAACGGAATTGTCCTGTCATCAACAAAGCTATAGCTTCACAAGTATTGCAACATCAGATATATTTCTAATTCTGCATTTCCCTGCACCTGTAATTTCATCAGGAACTCGCACTGGACCATGGTGAGAAGCTGTCCAGGGGACACTGGCACTGCGAGCTCCTTGAAAGGCTTGACATGGCATTTCAAAGACAGAAATTAATGAACAATACTGGCAATTTGTTATATATATAAAAAAAAGTGCTTGGTGTGAGGTCCCGACCTTCGTCGCTGCTCTGCAGCCCGGAGGAGGGCAGGGATGCTAACGGGCTGCGACGGGGGGGCACGCGGCACCGCCATGGCATGCAGCTACCTGCAACAAAGGATCAAAATCTGAAAGTTTTTAAATATGTTAATTGCCCAGATAAAGCGGACTCGCACCTGAAAACCTCACGTCTTCCCTTGGGCCACTTCAGAGATGAAAAGTGCCTCCGAGAAGTTTTCTCTCCCATCGAATGGGTTTTGTCCCGGCACATGTTGCTTCATGAGTCGGTGGCAGAAACAAGAGTTTTTGGAGAATAAATCCAGGTCGCTTCATTTCCAATTTGGAATATTCAAACCAATGTTTCCTTTTGTCACGCAGTTCTCCGGGGGTCATTTTAAAGGAAGACGACGAATCACAACCTTCACCCCAGGATGTAAATGTGGTTTCAATTTTTCACTTGAAGACGACTTCCACCTTTTTTAACCTGCTTTAGATCTGTTTGAGTAAGCTACTAACCGCACGTGTTACACAAGTAGAAACTGCCCAGAGAAGATGTATGCTTAGCAGAACAAATGAAATACTGTCAAAAATGGCTTAAAAGCACATGCAACCGAGTAGCACATCCAGCAGAAGTACTATCCAAATTACGATCGCGACGGTGAAAGGGAGCATCTCTTTTGAAATGCTGATAAACACGAAAAAAGGGCTCGCTGCTATGAATTCAGCGCAGCAATCAAATATTGTTTTAGATTACCTCTATAAAAATTCCAAGCTTATCAATCATTAAACTGTGGACAGAAAGTTAAATTGAGATAAGAAATCATTTCACGCAGCTTAATGCAGTCAAAGTGACTCAATATTCCTTTATTAATTCTCATTTAATATCACTTTAAATTGCCGCCATTATTATCCTACAGGATACGGAAAGCTCCGTGTAATTACTCCGTATTAAGCCCTTTTTATTTAGAAGGAGCCAAATAAACAAACCCACTTTAATTACCTGGGTGCCGCAATATTGATCTGAGCATCAAATTTTAATACGACTTTTATTTCCCGTTTCACCGGCGACGAGGGTTTCGCGGGTCGGGATGACTTTTCCGTACGCGCCGGGCGAAGCTTCCCGCGCCGGCGGCCCCCCGGGGGTCCCGCGGCGCCCGCGCCCGCCGCCGAACGGCCCCAATTACCAGAAGAGACAAAAGTCAACGAAGGCAGGGAATCTCCTCCCTCCCAAACCTCGTTCTCTCCCACTTCAGTACACGGTGTTAACGACATACAAATTTTGAGGTCATTAACTAGGAACAGGAATTGAAAGGAAGACAGGCGCTCTTCCAGGAGATGCCGATGTCAGCATTTCAAGTACTCTCC
>NC_141473.1:1960000-2122500 GCF_009769465.1 Tauraco erythrolophus
ACAGGCACCCTTAAACATACCTCAGTGCAGAAGAAAAGTGTTTCATGGACAACTAAAGTCTCTAAAGGGGCCTACAAGAAAGCTGGAGAGGGACTTTTTTGCAAAACTGTGTAGTGACAGGACAAGGGGCAACAGATTTAAACGCAAAGAGGGGAGATTTAGATCAGATCTAAGGAAGAAATTATTTGCTCTGAGGGTGGTGAGAAGCCCAGAGAAGCTGTGGCTGCCCCATCCCTGGCAGTGTTCAAGGCCAGGTTGGATGGGGCTTTGGGCAACCTGGTGTAGTGGAGGGTGTCCCTGCCCATGGCAGGGGGGTTGGAACTGGATGGTCTTTGAGGTCCCTTCCAACCCAAACCATTCTATGGTTCTATGAACTATAGATCAACGTGGGCAACGTTTGAAGAATATCATGTTGCATAAATTAAAATATTTTCTCAGAATCTCTTTAAGAAGAAAACTGGTCCTTCAGATTACAAAGTGCTAACAGTACGGGATCTCATTTTAACCGAAAAAAAAACCCAAAAAAGCCACTGACTGATGGAAAATTAAGAGGGGCCTCAATTCCCACGATAAGTATCTGGTTATATTTACTCTAACACGAACATGGCAGCAGCCTTCAACACTCAGAACGGTCAAAGGGAGGTTCTCCTGCAGCCTGAACCAGCTCCAAGGCAACGGTCTGCTCACATCGGTGAACCCACAGGATTTAATATCCAGAGCAAAATGAATGAAAAAAACATTTCGAGCCAATGTAGTTTTGTGGACAAGAGCTCTCAAGTAAACCTGGAGTTGTTTTTTTGGGGGAAGGAGGGGAGAAGTTTGCAGAGACTTACAGGTGTCTCTGAACATCTGAAAGGATCAGCCTAAGACTGGTGAGGTCGCGATGATTCTGTTTTCTGTCCAGCATTTTTTAGGCTTTTACAGAATATAATAAAATCTCTGTCAATTAACTATGTAGCTGAGGGCTACGCTACAGATTGGGGTACCTGATCTGGCCCCGGGGTACACCAGGTCACATAGAGACTCTTGAGCCTCAGGCGACACAAAAAGAATCTCTTATTTTAGACAAACATCACAAATTTTTCCTTGGATTAAACATTACAGCAGAAGTGGAGCAGATCAAGTTCCACCACAGGAAACAAACCCCCTGAAGCCTTGAACAAGGTAAAAATCAACTGGAAGACACAAAGGCATAAATAATTGATTTCTAAATACGGCGTGGTCACGCCGGACCACAGCAGTGGTTAACGCACCCGGCCTAACGGAACCCGGGCTGATATCTATCGATACAACCCTGGCATTAGTGTTATCTTTGTGTTCTAAAATTGCTTGGATTTCAATTTTTCCAGAAAGCTGTGGCTGTGTTTTTCCCGGAGGAGGAAGAGCACCGGCATCCCCGTGGGCTCCCGGCCCTTGCCGCCCCCACGGGACGATGCCCACAGCCACCCCACCAAGGAGCGGGCAGGAAAACTGGCCAGGTTTGTGACAAGCAATGCAGATGTTTACCTAATTTCACTAATTTCATTTCTAAAAACATAACCTAATCACAGCAATGGATAGTTTGCAGATTGCTTCAACAAGCAGGAGAGGTGGCTCAAAGAACACCCAACTACGAGCCCTGAAGACAGATGTCTCCTCGACTCACCGGTGCCCTTTGAGTTTCCAGCCTGCAGAATGAAGGTCTAGAGGTTTCTAGTCCAAGGCAAACATAAAATTTACCTACACAGAGGAGCAGTTCATCATTCTTTGCAGAATATTTCTTAGCAGCTCCCCCAACACCATGATGTTGGCCAATATTAGATTGTTTCACACATATGGAGAGACTTTCCCACTACTCCGCGTCACAATTAAAACTGCTGTTACCCTTACTTGCTAGTTATTGCTAATATTTTCCCAATTAAATCCTTAATTTCACACTTAGAATTTTTACCCCACTGTGGTGGTAAATAAAAAGTATTACTGAGCTGGACAGCCAACTTTAGCCAAACTAAAGACATGGCTAAGACTGTTACAGCTTTAAATATCAAATTCTTCCTGTGCCAATAAAGAAGTCAAACAGCTTTTAATACTGATGATAAAGAAAGGCACCATATTTACTTATGATAGGCTCCATAATTCTACATGGAACACATTTTCCATGCACTTCACTTTATGACAGCATTATATACTACTGGTATTTGTGCAAAGTAACTCCAGAAAGTAAACTGGTAACATAGTGATGCACGTGGTAACCTACCATAAAATACACATTTCTAATTTTAAGTAGAACTCTACATAAACCTAAACACCAGATACTTTAAGATACATTATCTACATGCAAAGATACATTTCATAATTTGTATGTATTAAGCAATCGCTAGCGCTACGATCTACTAAAGCAAGTTCTCTTACACTGTCTCCTTGATTTTTCCTTTTTTTTTTCCCCCCTCAATACTACTTAAAACCTTTTAGCTTCCTTGCAGCAAGCTTCACAGCTAGGAAATTAAATGCAAAATATAATTTTGGCCTAGTCGTAAAGCTGTATCTTTGGTTCGAATAAGTGTTATTTCAATGATAAAAAGAAAATCAAATCAAATCCAACTAACCTGTAGAAGATGCTAATCCAACCAATTCAGTAAACACAGAAACTACAGAACTACAGAAAAATAAGGCTCTGGAAAAAATTGCCCTGGAAAGTCTTCTACCAAAGCAGTCATCCCAACACAGAATGAAATACATGTGCATCTTTCCCAACAGACTTAGAATCATAGAATCACAGAAGGGTTTGGGTTGGAAGAGACCTCAAAGATCATCCAGTTCCAACCCGCCTGCCATGGGCAGGGACACTCTCCACTACACCAGGTTGCTCAAAGCCCCATCCAACCTGGCCTTGAACACTTTTTTAGCTTTTACCCACAACCCTACCCTGAAGAGGCTTTCCAACCTTTTTTGGACAGTTTGCTCCAGAACATCAGCAGAGGTTTTGTGACTCCTGGTTGAGAACTCTCCCGCTACGATTTAAATCTTTCTGTCCTCTTCCACACAAGCATCTCAACACATGATTTTTTTTTTCCCCCTTCACACACAATGTTTTCTAGACATGGTCACGGCTTTCATAGAAGCCGTTACTGATGTCATTTCAGTTGGACTCAGCTGAGCATACTTATTTGTCCGTGTCTCAGGATAATGCATCTTATTCTCAGAAGAGCCAGACTTCATCAATTCACACATCTGGCTTTTCACACACCCACCTGTCAACTCACGTTGACCGTCTGCACCTCCCTTCCTGCTGAAAGCTACTTGAGTTGTCTACCTTGTATTTGGTGGCTTGATGAAGACCTTTACCAAATATTTGACAATTTTCAGCATCACCTTTATTTAAGGCTGTTTTGTCAATGCATGAAAATTATTTTCAACGCTGACTCCATCTTGTATTACACCACCATTCCCTCCCACCTTGATGCCACTGGCAAATTTAGGAACTGTGCTAGCTCAAGCCGTTTCTCTAGACAGCAGCAAGAATGCCACCTGAGGATGTCTGAAGTCTTACTAAAAATCAAAACATTTTCCTCTTCTCACTTATGTAAAAAGTCTGATACGCAAAAAGTAAATTGATAAAACCATAATTTGCCAGATCCAAGATGGTTGCTGCACCCTTCCTTGTCACCATCCCAGTGCTTACAACAAAAAATCTAGAATAAACCAAAGAAAAACCAAGTCTTATCATTTCCCAGATTCATTTTATCCTTTACTCGAGGCCCCTCTACTAACGGTAGAAGCTACGTGCTTCTCCCTGTTTGATGTGAGAGCTCACCCAGCCTCCATGAATTTTCAAAAGTGTCCACTGGTGTGACGACAAGTGCTTTAGCCAGTCCCTTAAGTATCCTCAGATTAAAATCATCAGGCCTTTTAAAACAGACAGGACTCTAACAGTAGATCTCCTAGGCTGAGATCTCATCCATTTTCTGCTGGTATTAATTGTGCTAACCATCTGCTCACTTTTGGGTTTTTTTTTTAATTGAAAACAAATGCAAAAAGTCATTGAACACTTCAGTCTCATTTGCTAATAGCTCCCTGCTTCCCTCAAGTAGCAGACCAAGCATGTTACTTGGTCTTCCTCTTATTACTAATGTACTTACCAATCGATTTCTCTCTGTCTCTTGCTAGTTCCATCTTATTTTGTGCCTTACTTCCTTATTTTGTCCTTGCACACTGGTACTTTTCCTTCTGTACTCTTTCTTTTGAAGTGAGCTGCCCTCGTTCTCTCTTCTTTCTTGCGTTTAAGGTCTTTGAAGGTCCAGCTCAATGTAGCCATGCAGGTTTCACCAATCTTCTTCCTTTTCCCTACACGGAAACTTCCCTCCCCTTTGATCAGTGACAAATCTGAGCAGTTTTGTCTTAAACTTCCCTCCTGGAAGAACTCAGCTACCCATATGAGACTATTAAACCCTGTTTTCTTGAAGGGCACTGCTTTCATTTTGCAGATTTTCCTGTTTCTTCTTGGGGATTGTGGTTCATCACTTCCACAGTCCCTCACGCTTATTCTGTCTCACAGCTTCGTATCACGACTCAGTGCTACTGTATCACAATAAAAATCTTCCCCCATCTTCCCCACATCACAAAAATGTTAGCTTGTTGTTCATGATTTTGCTGCATTTGTCCCCAGACAGATGCCTGAGGAGTTAAAGCCTCCTTATGTCCTAGACATAGGACATCCATAGATCAGGATGTTCTAGACTCTGCTTTGTCCTGCTGATGGGAACACTTTATCTTGGTGGAACTTGTTACCTTGATTTGAAGTCTTACGAATTTTTTTAAATGAAGAAAAGCAAGTTTATGACAAACTGTTATTTGGAAGTTAACAAGGGAAGAATAAAGAGTGAGCCAGTGCGTAAATTCTTCGATATTTCACTTGAAGGCAATCAAAACATGTATTAAAAAGTGAGTAAGTTTATAAAATCTGAGCAGCTCGTGGTACAACCAGAGCTGTCAGCCTTCACCATGTGCTACAACCAATTTTCCAAGTGACTATCTGGACTCCTAAGGAGGATCTATTTTTTTGTCAGATTTCCTTGCCTGGTATTTCCCCACTTCAGTGCAAGATCACATTGTACCTGCTAGAAATTTCTTATTTCCTTATAACCTATTCTTTCTCAACAACTGCACTACCTTTTATATATTATCTGTCTTTGGGAACACTAGACCAGTCTGTCTTTGCTTTATGTATGATAGGTGGCTTTATGCATACAGAGTGGTAGAAGAAATTAACCTTAATTACTGGAAATACCAGATTTAGTAGTTAATCTGAACAATATTATGGTATTCCTTATTTTTGAAGCTCTTACATACCCTTCTATAATCAAAATAATTCCAGTTCACGGCTCTGACATTTAAAAGTGGAACTCTCCTTTTGCCTCATGCAATTTTAAATGGAAAAACTATATCCTGATATCACAGGTCCTCTCCTACCAAAAAATGCAGGAGTAAAGAAGTGTTTAAACTCCCACGTTCAACGGCAGGTGGAATTGTACTATTGCCCTATGAATATTTTGGGCATACAGTATCCCATCTTTTAAGTTAATGGGATTAGGGTAAAAGGAAGTCAAAATAATTTGCTGTAATGAATCTTGAAAATTTCCATGTGAAGATAAGCTTATTTCATGCTTAGAAATTAGGAAATAGCAATCCTTAACCCACATTAAAATGAGTTTACTTTGGGAAAAGTTGCTTACGTGTTGTAGACGTCTTCACAATTATTGTACATTCAAAATATTTTTATACCAAATCATAAAAATACATCCATGAAGCCACATGTGAGAACAGTGATGGTATATAAGTACAACCCACCCCTCAGGGGGATAAGAACAGAAAGAACCTATACAGACAGCTTTTGGGAGACCACCTCAAGCCTGAGAGATAGGGGACAATTGAAACATTTCTGAAACATTTTCAAGTCGCTCTTTGTCACACCTGACAAGTTTCCTGCGCCCCATCACAGCTTCTGGGTAGGAAAACGCTGACGGAAGAGCTCCCTGGTTGTAAAGTAAATGAGATTCCCCCTTGAACGAGCCCTCCTTACAGAAATATAAGGCTCTATAATTTTTAGGCCTTTTTGCATCCTGGTTGCCTCACCACCACCGTTTTCACCCTCCAAGAACAGCTGGATTTGAGGATACCCAAATACTTCAACCAGAGTCTCTAAATTTGGGCAAGGTGTACTAATATATCTGAATCCGTATGATAAACCTGACCTATGGGTTAATCTATTTGACAAAGCCTAAAAAGAGATCAATTTTCTCCTTAAAACAGATGGCCACAGTAAAATTTAACGCTGGATTTCCAACTCTCATGGCAGTTAAAGGTTTTAGGATTGGATTATTCACTGTAATTCAGTGTCACTGAACCCATTTAACTGTCCTGAGGTTCAAAACCCACATTTTGGTACCCTTCCTCCTCCTGAGACAGGAAAACGTTGAACTTTTTTAATTTAAGAAATATATTTTCTTACTTGACACTGGAATACGCACGCTTCTGATAAAATGAACAGACCTGGAAAACGCAGCAATTGCTTTAGCAACACTGAAAGGTGCCCACGCAGTTTAAGTCTCTAAATCACCCATCCCGGCCCCCCAAAATGGGCAGAGCAGTGGGAATCCAAAATCCCTCATGAAAAAAATACACATACACAGCCACATGTTCACAAAGGAACTGTGGGGTTTAAATCTCAGACTTTCTCAAAACACAGCAAACCAAAGCATCCTGGATACTTGATTTACCATACAGCCTCCACCTAACATGGCAAGGAAGAGATGCTCAGCCTGTTGGATTTATTACAGCTTTACAAAGTGGGTTTTTTTGACAGTAATTTTTTTCTGTGAATAACACCAGTGGTGTTGGGAGCAGCCTGTGAAGCAGCAGCTCAGGGTCCGCGGCCTCTCTGTTTACAGCTATGCTGCCACTTCTCATGTTGCCCGAGCAGGTCAGATGGGAATAGTCCAAAATGCACCAACACACATTTTTGTCTCTTCAGAACAGTGTTTTTCACACTATTATAGTTCAGAATGTGCCAGGGTTTACACTTGGATTTTATTTTTCGGAGGTGCATAATTATAAAAATTTACTCCAGGCTCAGCTGCCTATACACAGCTGTATGTACAGACAACTTCAAAAGCAACAAAGTAAGTATAAGTCAGATATTCTGCTCCATTTGTGATCTGAGGTTACAGCAGCACGGGATACGGAGCTTTCCAGTTCTGCATCGGTACACGGTCATCACAAAATTGGAAAGAAAAAACCCTATTTCCCATTCTTGAAAGCTGAACACTCCGCATTCCTCCCACTAAGAAATATCAGAAAAAAAACTTGTTTACAATTTTCTTTGTTGCCATGGAATTCCAATGTCACGTTATCTTCTAATGTTTATCTGTCCGAGGAACGTGGGAAGCTTGAAAGGACTTTTGAGTTTTTTTGGTGTCCAACAATGCTAATCTGATATTTCTATTATTTCTGATGAGCCCAAGTGACTGTGGGACACGGAGCAGAATTTACACCAAGCTGCTTGCAGGAAAGCAGCCCTTCTTGTGGTATCAGTAACTATGATTTACTCCAGTAGCCAATGCCTCTGAGCAACTGGAACTGCCTCTTTGGGTGCTGCCACGAGCCAGCACAGCTGGACTGTCGTACCCATAGCACAGCTTTCTTTTGAAAAGAAGACACCCATAACTCATTCTCTGATAAATTCTGAACTTGGAAATCCTCCCCTTTCACCTCCACTCCACCAGTTCTTGTGTTCGAGGGGTCAAAGTTAAGTGTACACTTCTGGGAAGAAATATTTTCTGACCATTTGAAGGGCAGTTTCTGCTTGTGGAAGAGTTTGTGAGTCTTTTGCATCTTTTCATTATTACTAGAGCACGCATTTTAACCAAAATAAACACCAAAGTCTAATTACAGGAAGACATTATTATCACTGGATTTTATATGAAATAAATCTTATTCATGGACTTGAATAATCTCTGCCACTATAACAGTTTTGGCTACAGAGACATAAGGGTTACTAGTACTCAATAGATGTGGCTTAAAGATCTAAGGGGCAAGAGAGTTTTGTTCTCTTGGGAAGGGTCAAGCTTTAATTCCTCACTCAGAAGACTCAACGGTGCAATACTACGGAGACTCAGCTGCATCTTCAAGACTTCAGCCATTTGACTTTGAAAACAAACATTTTGTTTGCTATCAGATAGTTCTGTATTTCAGTTATTTATCTAAACCCACCTCATTCGTTGGAGGAGATAAATCTCTGCCAAATCTCACTCTATGCTGATGTCTCATGTGTTAGAAATAAGAAGAAACTCAACAGCAAACTGCAGACCACACGACCAGAGGTTGTGTGAGTGAAATTACCATTAACCTTAAAACTGAGGAATGAACTGAAAGTAAATACAGACTTTAGACAGACAGATGGGGTTAAACTATCAATTGGATGCTTTACAGAAAATTGCAGGCCTAAGAATCCATGTTAAAATCCAATCATTGGCCATTTGGTGTCAAGCACGTACTATGGAAAACTGCTGAGGTCTATGCTACAGTTAGGTATTCTGGAGGGTAGAAGGTTCCTTGGTGGTTCCTCAGCCAAGAAGTGCAGAAATTTATGTTGAATATTTAGTCAACAAGCCTCATACTGGAGGATAATGCTTCTAGTTATTTTCAGTCAATAAAAAGGATAAAAATACCCAAGTGTGTCTGACAAAGAGGGACTGGAAGTATTGGAGGATTTTGAAACGTTAAGACAGAAAGCTTCTTACTTGATTCAATTTGAGAGGTGAAGAGGGAACTGTGCCACAGTTTGGAGGCAGGAATAAAAATTCCATGAAACAGTCTCATGAGACAACTGATAGCACTTCTCCATAGTTGGTGACACTGACTCTTTCATGAAAAAGGCAATTTTGCTTCCCAGAAAAATATTCTGGCACTGGGGATTCAAGAGGACAAGGCTCTCACGGCGATTTCAGACTTTCTAACCCATATTAATATCTACAGTTATCAAATCCAGAACTTCAAACTGTGACTTTGTAACAAAGAGGATTCTCAAAAAACACAAAAAGTTCTCTCATTTGTCATATTTACAGCTGAAGAAACCGCATCCATTTAGCCACTTTTTTTCCCAAAAAAATCTGCTAATGCAGCTTAGCAGAGAAGTATTTTCAGGAATAAAGTTGCATTATATATCTCAAACCTATGCTAGCAGTTGAAGATACTCTGAAAATAATTTAAAATAACATTTGATTTTACAGAAACAGTAAGCACTTAAAAATCTTGATTCAGAAAAGATTTGGGTTTTGGGACAAAAGATTTAGAGCAATTTTTTTTACTTTGTTCTAACAGAGGATCTAAATTTCTCCTTTATGGCATATTTTTGTTCATTTAATCAGGTATTTTCTTTGATATATATATAAAATTGACCTCGTACATGAGACCTGGGATACCTGAAATCCCATCTCCCCTTTTTAAAAAGCAGCCCCGAGGTGTACTGCAATCAGATAAAACCATCTCCCTAACGAATGAGTTGGAACAGCACGAAGGCGTGATGCTTTGGAAAGGAACTGTTGGTTTCTAAGAAAACTCACCATACAAAGCAAAAATATTTCCTGGACAAGTTGTCCGAAAAGAAAATTTCCCTCTTCCACAGAAAGGACAAACTTCATCAAGCCCTGGAAACCAGCATTTTCTAAGACATAGGTTGGTTTTGTTTTTCTGCTATAGAAAAGACATGGAAACAATTACAGAAAATACAGGACAAACATTTCTAGAAAGTATGGAACACGACTGGCAAATGCAAACATTTAGTGTGGATTGAATTAATTTTGCATTGTAGCCTTTTGCACTTCTGAGGAAATTAATTCTGGGAACTACAAGATGAGAAGCCACTGGCTTGTTTCCAGTTCCTCCTCACAGTCATCTGCTTGAAAATCAGCTTCAAAATTGTGTATTTATTTTGGATGAATCACTCATTTCTAGTGTTTTGAACAGCAAAGACAGACAACTAAAATATTTACATTAAAGACTAGACACCAGTAGAAGAACTGCTAATTGTTTGCACACAAAATGATTTTTCCTAAAAAGAATAAACAGCAATAACAAAGGTGGTTGAGGTTTTGGAAATCTTTCAAACTTTTGTCCCAAAGAAAGGGCCATACTTCCGAAACAAGCTACTGTCAACTCACTGCCAATGAATTGCTCTGAATTAGGTATTGCAGAAAATATTTGATTTTACAAACTAACTTAGGGGTGAGCACATGGCTCAGGTCACCTGCACTAAGGTCCTAGTTTTGTGAAACACGCACAAATAGTGACAGGACAAGGGGCAATGGCTTTAAACTGAAAGAGGGGAGATTTAGATTTGATATAAGGAAGAAATTTTTCCCTCTGAGGGTGGTGAGGCACTAGCACAGGTTGCCCAGAGAAGTTGTAGATGCCCCATCCCTGGCAGTGTTCAAGGCCAGGTTGGATGGGGCTTTGGGCAACCTGGTGTAGTGGAGGGTGTCCCCGCCCATGGCAGGGGGGTTGGAACTGGATGATCTTGGAGGTCCCTTCCAAACCCAACCATTCCATGATTCGATAATTCTATGATAAATGTTTTTCTTAACTGTGACTGATCTCTAAGCAGTAATACGGGCTGATGATCCAAAGGCCTGAACTTTAAACTAACACTCACGCAGAACGCACAAAATAAACGTTTTTGGTGTGCAAAACCCCTAAATACAACACCGAGCTCAACAGTCCCTCATGTCAAGTCTGCTCGCTCCAGGCAGTGTCCCTGGCACAAGATACAGCTGGTGCCTTCAACAAAGTACAACTTCATTCCCATTTCTACAGCCGTAATCAAACCTTACGACGCACAAACAGTTAACAACTGCATCTCGTCTGTACTATCAGATGTACCTACTACCACGCTGCAATGTGAATTAAGTTGTTAAAATTGCAGGACTCGGCCTGACATTTCCTCCTCACTCGCACACCATCAAACCACTGCTGCCCGGCTGGGAGAAGGTCTATTTGCAGCGAGCGTCGCGTTTGGCGTTACGCTGTGGTTCAAGAAGTTGTAATCTGTACGGGAACGTTTTGCCTGCCTGGCAACGGGCACGATTTCTATTTGCATGGTAATGAGACATTTGATTTGACAAGGTGTTGGAGGAAAAGATGCAATAATTTTAACAGTTGGGTGTTACACTCTAAACCTGTTCAATGAATCCGGGCAAAAACATTGCTTCAATACCAAACTTTACGCCCATGGAGCAGGAAAAGGGACCAAATCCTACTGAAAAAAAAAATAATCAGAGCACCCACCAGTATTAGCTGAAATATTAAACTACACAGCACAAAGAAAAAAGCATTGTGTTTTGCTCTAGATCCATCTCCCAGGAGGTAACCAAGGCCCCACAGACAGACAGACGGGCAGCAGCGCGGAGACGGACGTGGTGAGATTTCCATCTTGCTTACCCGCTAACCAAAATGAGCTCAGACTCTACCTCTGCTCTAAGAGCCTTGATGTTAACTTTAACTAATCTAATTAACCTGAAGTTTGCGACTTTCTCCCTTTTTTTACCCTACAAAAAACAAACTTCACTTTTACTTCAAGAAAACTGGTATTCGTATTGGATCCTCTGTATTGATGAAGATGTGATATTATCTTTGACCTCGGATGTGTAGCTTGAATAACAAGATAGGAATTTGATTAGATGATAAACGCAGATCTTATTTCCTCTGCAAGGGAGCACTGAGAAATTTAACTAAGGCCAGTGCAGCAGAGGTGTTTGGATGGATTAGAAAAATAAAAATCACATAGTGAACCTGAGCAGCGCATTGACATCACGGAAAAACGATCTAAAGTATTTTCCCAGATTGAAATAAAAAAAAAATGTATATAATTATTAGGTAACTAGTTAACCTGCTAGTGTTTATCTCCCAAATTACTGGTTCCATTTGCTTCCCAGGCCTTCAAATCCGCCATGGACTGATGCTCAACCCCTGCAACCCGCACGGCCCAGCGCCCAGGCAGCTCCCAAGGATCGGAGCACCAGGGCAGGAGGGCTCAAAAAGAAAAGTGAAGTCCTTGTTAGTGGAAAGCATCAGGATACCACTATTTAAATCCATACTCTAGGAAGGTTGAGTCGTGTACCCACCGCCTGCAGCTCGGGGCGAGCCAGTCCATCTCATCCCTTACCGAGGCTACACCAATTCTCCAAAACCTTTAAGCAGATATTTTGACCTGTTGTTTATTTTCTAACTGCTGGCAGTCTCCTAAAGAAAAACTTGACCAAACAGCAGCATAGATAACAAAACAGAACAGCATTTAGCTTAAGGTGAACATGCAATAACCAGTACTGCTGCCTGCAGTGCTGCTGCCCGGCCAGCCCAGCCCCGTGCCAGGAAGAGACACTCATTTAAAAACTGAAGTTCTGCAGAGATACGCTCCTATTTCATTATTTTTTATTTTATTTTTTTTTTAAGAGAGCTAAGCCACCTAAATTATTCAAAGCATAATCCAGAAAGAGGTCACCAACAGTTACTAAGATCTACCTCTTCCATCTCTTCTACCAGGGAGCTCCATCTGACAACGGAGCATTTCAGTATTTTTGATACAAAACCAGCATTTCACCCAGCGATTACTGAAAGCCGCTGCTGTCCACAGCGACGGCACTTTCTCTCCTTGTCAGAGCAGACGTTGAACTCCTGCCAGAACACCCACTCTTCTTGTAACCTCCAGTTTAACTCAAGCAACAGAAGCTCAAACCAGCGTTGCCAACCCTCACTCCCTGTCCCAACGTGAATCAAGAAAGCAGCAAGCATTCCATCAGCTTTCATAACAAGCCATCCCTACACAGCTAAGAGACTTTTTACCTTTTCTAAGGAAATTTCAGATTCCGCCAGCATCAACCTGGGTAAACTCTACAAGTGTTTTTCAGCTTTGTAGATTCAAACCTGAACCATCTTTGCCTAGATGAAGATTACGTTGGAACTAGATGATCTTTGAGGTCCCTTCCAACCCTAACCATTCTATGATTCTATACAGGTCCACTTCAAGTCAAAAGAAACCACAGAGATGCCATACCTGCCTACAAAATCGTATGTACTTTGTGTTTCACAGCTTTTGCTTTGCTGCTGGAGAATTCACATGACCGTATTCCATTTTCAAAGTTAAATATTTAAGTGAATTCACCTACAGCAGCTGTGGTTTTGCTTGTTGCTCTGTGTATAAGACACACCGAGTTCTTAAACCTCAGTTAAGTCATGTTAAACAGTACAATTTTAAAGATTACCTTGAGGGAGGGGATTCTGCCCCTCTGCTCTGCTCTCCTGAGACTCCCCCCTGCAGTGCTGTGTTCAGCTCTGGGGTCCCCAACATCAAAAGGACATGGACCTGTTGGAGCAGGTCCAGAGGAGGCCACGAAGACGATCCGAGGGCTGGAGCACCTCTGCTCTGGAGACAAACTGAGAGAGTTGGGGCTGTTCAGCCTGGAGAAGAGAAGGCTCCAGGGAGACCTTCCAGCAGCCTTCCAGTGCCTAAAGGGGCTACAGGAAAGCTGGAGAGGGGCTTCGGACAAGGGCAGGTAGTGACAGGATGCGGGGCAATGGCTTTAAACTGAAAGAGGGGAGATTTCAATAAGAGATAAGGAAGAAATTCTTCCCTCTGAGGATGGTGAGGCACTGGAACAAGTTGCCCAGAGAAGCTGTAGCTGCCCCATCCCTGGAAGTGTTCAAGGCCAGGCTGGATGGGGCTTTGAGCAACCTGGTGTAGTGGAAGGTGTCCCTGCCTTGGGGTTGGAGCTGGATGATCTTTGAGGTCCCTTCCAACCCAAACCATTCTATCATTACCTTATATTAAGCTTTGACGTAAGAGGTCACCAAACCATTTGGAAAGCACCGGAGTCTGACAAGACACATACTCCCCCTGACCCAGTGTCCCTCCATCGCTGCCAAACACCTCAGGAATGGAACAAGACAAACTCTGTGACAGATGATGATGTTACAGCTCACCCACACTCCACCCAAACGCCTCTTCAACTGCCGGCGACACAGCGGGTGTTGCACTACCTCCACAAACATCTCAACTCAGCCAAAAATGCTACAAATTTTGCCCTTTTGTGACAGAGTCCATACAGTCATCTTATTAGGGCTCCTTTTGCCCTTTCCTCCATCAAAATCTTCTATTCTCAGAGCGAATAAAGGGGAGGAGGAGTGTGCACCAACGCCTGAGGAGGCTGCAGTAAGAAGATGATGCGATTAGGGAAATTTAACAAAATAAAGAACCGCCACGCCACAGCCCGTATTTCCCTCTATCACAAGCACCGTTATTTTGATTCATATGTTTCAACCGAAGTAAACACCGAAAGCAATTTGTGTAATAATACGACAGAAAGTTAAACAAGAGTAAGCAAACTGCAGGAAATTCATCACCGGAGAACACAACATCAACCAGCCGCGTCCCAAGGAACGAAAGCGAGAGGTGAAGACAACAATGAAACAGCAAGAACGCATCCGACGTACACAGGAGGGAAAGCAGAGCGAGGGCAAGAAGCCAGACACATTACACATGACATAAGTAAATAAATCAAAGGAAGTGAGATTAAAACCTGAATTAACTGGAGGAGGGGGAGAGCTATAGCACCTGCATAGAGGTGTCCGCCCCATGGAGATTAATATCACACAGTCTATGAAAAGTCTGATTTGTAGTGGCTGAGCAGGGAAAGTAAGAAAAAGATTCACATTTCAAAAACAGAGCTAAAAAAAAAAAAAAATAACCAGTGTCACTATTCCCTGGTTTTCAAACAGTAGCACCCATCCAAAAAACACAACAGGATTGCTCAAAGAAGCTCATGCTAATTTGGATTTGTATTACAGTAAAATTCTATCTTAGTTTTGTTTTAAAAACTGTGGTTAAATAAGGCAAATTTAAAACCAAACAGTTTGAAAACAGAGTATTTTTTCCTCTTATGTTTTCTAAAGCTTTAATTCTTTTCCATCATATCGCAGCTCATGACCTGCCAGAGTTTAACTTTTCAAATCTTTTGGTAGGCTTACCCAAAAAACCAAACCAGCAAAACTTTAGTTTCATTGGGTTGTTTTATATTATTTTTTTATTCTGTACACAGTAACTTGAAGTTTCAGATAAACATCAACTGTTCTTCGGCTGGGTGAGTATTTGGAGATGTATCAACATCGCAAAGTCTCCAAATGCAAATCAAGTTCACTTCAAGCGTCACAATCTCATTCCAAACAGGAACAGCAGGAGCATGAAAAAAAAATCGACATGGAATACTGTTTTTCAAAAATATTTAAGGAATTGTTGTGACATTTTTCTATATAACAGCTCTGCCACTCGATGCTCGGATGTAAAGGATGGCGTGGGCACAACGCTGCCCCGACGCCGGGGGCTGCAGGGGACACAGCCGCTGCCCAGGCGAGAAGTGAGTTTCCCAGAGCCCACATCTTCCAGGATGGGAAAAGGATCCTGAATAGGGACGTTTTCTACCTCCTGCTGCCCTGGGCAGTAACAGCCCTCTGTGCCGAACCGGGGTTCAGCTCTTGCTAAAGAGGAAAAATAATCCAACGGGATTGAGGAGGAGGAACACCTTCCTGTTGGTTATTCAGAAGGATATGCAGAAAGATGTTATAGTGACTTGCAGCGACTTAATTATTAAAGAAATAGATACAAGCGGGTCGTATGGATAGATAATAGATATTATCTCCATATATCTACAGATAGATATACTGATATAGATAGAGATATCTATATCTAAAGAAACAGATACAGTGGTCATACTGCTTAACGTTTTTTGGAAGTTTTGGTCTTTTTGCAACAAATTCGTTTCAATTTACCTATTGAATTAACCACACAACTAAAGTGAACATGAGGATTCTGAAACATGGCAACCTCACACGTTCCCAGAGCTCCAGCACAGCTCAAGCCCAGGCCGGTGCCGTTTCTACGCACTGAACGGAGCAGATCACTGAGAGGCAGATGTTGAAGGATAATGTAAATAAAGGCCATCACGAAGCCACAGCCATACAATGTTACCCCACAGTCCTAATTCTGCCTATTTATAAATGACATTTCAAAAAGTCAAGTGTGATGCGGTGGGATCTTACATTGGCAAGATCACAGCATCATCGGGGCAGCTATTACGTGGGCGGGTAAAACTGCTGACTTTTAGTAATTTCATATGAAACAAATTCCTTGCCACTAAAGTAATAGTAAAAGCAGTCAAGAGAATAATGGTATGGAAAAATATAAAACCTGCCAATCCTCCTTTCCCTCAGGTTTTTCAACCACCTGCCGACAAACTGCATTATATGGCTTTTTCTTTTTTAAATATAAAAGCCCTGTGAGAAATAAATTAAATAAAATGAAAGTATCCTCAACGTTTTCCAGAGCACATATTGACTATGGGATTTCCACGGGAAAAAGCACCACTCGTGCTTCCGCGCCACCCGTACAGCGCCATGGAGCAGCGCCAACGCACGAGACGGCAAATAAAATTTTAGATGTGCAAGACCTCAAAATTAACGAGCATCTTTGGAGCAAGAATTTGTAGACTTCACAGAGAACCAGGGAAGATTATAAATGCTGTTGACCCAGAAGAGGTAATAGAGAATTCAGTATTCAGCACTGAAGAACAATTTATAAGTGAATAAAGTCTAGCATGCGATATGACTGCCTTCTGTTGACAGATGGCAGAGAAGGGTCTTCTCCATTCTCTCTCATTAAAATAATTATGGCAATGTGTGTTAGCCTCTCTTCAAGCCTGGCATTTTCACAGCACATACAGGGGCATCATCGTTGTAGGAATAAGGTTAAATAATAATGGAAACACATTTCTGGCATGCAAAGGGCATTTGATATTCAACTTACCTGCTTCCAGAAATAACAGCAGGGAGAAATTTGTTACCTCAGAGTAAACGAAATGATTCAACTTATTTTAACAGGAGGTTAATTAGAGCTCTCTGCTAACTCAAGAAACACGTCCCAAAACCAGGTCAAGCCACGGGTAGGCTGATGAGCCTTTGCCTTACGTAACTCCTCCAGAACGGGGCTCGTTTCTCATTTTTACCTTCGCTGCCAATTGCTCACTGTAAAACTGCAAATCAGATGCAGTCCAGTGTGAAAGTTCTTCCACAGCTGTCAAACAATAAAGTCTGCGAAACTATGGAGGGAAAAAAAAAAAATGAATTTAGGTTACTAGAAGCCGTATAGAAAAAAAATACGCCACGTTGGAGTGTATTTCTTGCACGGCCAGTGCGTTTGCGTCCGCCGCTCCGGTGGAACGCCGAGGGATGCTGGTGGTGCTCGGGGAGGCACAGAGCCTCAGCCTAGTTATCCCCCACGCTGCTAATTACTCCGAC
Source organism: Tauraco erythrolophus (assembly GCF_009769465.1). NCBI lineage: Eukaryota > Metazoa > Chordata > Aves > Musophagiformes > Musophagidae > Tauraco > Tauraco erythrolophus. The sequence goes on from NC_141473.1 coordinate 1,977,377, forward strand.
GGGTAGTTAGTGACACAAGTTAATTACCACCACGTAACGGGGTTTCAACACCGCAAGTCAACGTCCCCGCTGTAACGCATGACATTAACGCTGCATGATGTCATGGCCGAGCAAGAATTATCCGGTGTCAGCACTGTACACTCCACCGTTTCTCGCTGCTGTTCTCCCCAATATGATTCACTTTCATTATTTATGAGACTTGTCTCACTAACCCTCAGCAACGGTTCCAAATAATGATAGGAATCTGTCAGTGTAGGATTGTATTTCTCAAAACAATAACCACAGTTCCTGGAAATGTCAATATGTCAATTGAGGGTAACACATCTCTCAATAAACCAATATTTTGTAAAAACAAAACAAAATCTGAAAAAAAAAAAAAAAAATCATGCACAGAAAACGGAAATTTGAGCTCTACCGAGCTGTCCTCTTACAACGCCGGGCAGAAAAATTCAACCTTCCTGCCAGACGGTGGAGACAGAAAAGCACATTTTTACTTTTCCCCAATTACAAATTGAGAAGCGTTCAATATTTTAGCAGTTAATACTCATGGAACGCCATGAGAATGGAAACGGAGGCCTTGACAAACGTCAAAGAGCCCACGCTACAGCAGAAACCAAACTTAGCCACACAAATGCACAAAAAATTGTACTAAGGATAAATCACATCGAGTCACTAAGGTCCATCCTGAACCTAATGAGGTACAGATTTAGAGCTACTGAAATGAATTTCTGCTCCACTTTCGAAATCAGCCTTGCACACATCTGCATTTCATGCTAAGCCAACAAGAACAAAGGTGATGATCAAGTCCCTGCCTTCAGTTCTAGAGAACTGGTAGTTTTACGTTTCCATCCAAATATCTATTCTCTCCCGTTCTTAGAGGCCAACGCTAATCAAAGATTTTTTTTAACTATGCAGTTCTGAAAGTATTTACGTAGCTACAGTGTAGCTATGAGATGTATGTAGAGATAGGCCAGGTTGGATGAGGCTTTGGGCAACCTGGTGTAGTGGAAGGTGTCCCTGTCCATGGCAGGGGGGTTGGAACTGGATGATCTTTGAGGTCCCTTCCAACCCAAACCATTCCATGATTCTATACTACATTCAATATTTATCTACATAAGTGGTAAATATTTAGGTGCTACAAAGCAAACTCTAAAAACTTGGTAAAACCACTTAATATTTTAGGTTACAGTTGGTTTTTTAAAAGCAAGATTTTTTCTACAAAGGCCTCATCCCATCCAAGTTTTTACTCTACTGGTTTTCCTTCATGAGCAAAGTTTACAAAAGACCAGTTTGACCACGTTACAAAACGAGACGGTGAAGGGCTTTCTCAGGACACACCAGTAGCTTTAACATACAGGTAAGGAAAAACTTGAAGGTATTTCAGATGATACTTAAACTATCAAAAAACTTAGACACCATTTGCCATTTCTGAAATTCTAGCATGTTGAGACTTCTAATACCAGAAATGTAAACATATATAAAAAAAATTCTAAGGAAAGCAAAAGCAAGTTCTACAAAGTGAAGGTCTACAGAAAAACATATTGATTTGTTAGAGGAATGTTCAACTAAAGCAAAACTGTTATAAAGCATAATCCAAAGAATATTAAAAGCACTAAAATTTCTGTTCCCCATTGCGACGCTCACATCTGTGTGTTGGGAACAGGGAAAATACAGCCTATCTATTTTGAAGAATATAAATTTACCAGAAGAGCAATAAATCCCTACCCATGACACAAACTACAAATAACCACACAAACCTCCCTAACAAATCATCTTGAATTTAATCTTTCCAAACTCAAAGACTGTCCTATTTGGCTAATGTAGTACATTTTTTTCCACCACTTGCGTGGGACTTCAGTCTGGAGTGATCCATCTGAGTTTTCCAGAAAATTCCAAAGCCTAGAATTTACAGAGCAAAGATTATTTAAGCTGTGAGACCTGATTTAAGAGAAAATTAAATAAACACACAAGCTTCACATGACACTATGTGCAGCACGTAACGTGAACAAAGAGTAGGAACAAGCGGTAACTAAACAGTTTCTACCTTTCGAAATGTATAATCTCCAATTATCAAGGAACATTTTGCAGGTAAGGAAACAGAGCTGAGTTAGGAAGGCTAGCATGAAATGGCAAGAGGCATATCCACGGTGAATGGTGAAGGAGCAGCAAAGATCTGCAGAGGAAACAGCAGAAATCTTTACTCTTGGGAAAAATTAAAGATCAGGCTGAAGTAGAGCACAAAGAAGGAGATGGGCTGTCCTCCTCTATCCCAATGGTACAAGCCTCTGAGCAGGGGGTAAGAGCAATAATTGGGGGATTTCTCAGCAATCTTTACTATGTAGTCATGAGAGCCATCGCCATTAAGGATCTCCTTCAGAGGCAGCGAAAAATGATGAAGGGAATAAATATCAGGAAGCTACAGAGCTTGACAAATTAATGGCTATAAACAAGCAGCCGTCAACGAGATGATCTGAGATGCAAACCAAGTGAAAAAGCCAAGCCATTAGGCAGGACACGTTCTGCCTTATGAACAGCCACAAGTGCCAAGGGGGCTGAACGCAGCCAGCCCAGTTCTTGCCGTCACCAACAGGAACAAGGCATGTTTTTCCACTATATCTTCCATTAGGAATGGGACAATGAGTTTGTCCTCTGTAAGGGGCACTTCTGACTCAATCGCTTCAGAGACAATACTGACTCATCGCTTGTTCCTCATAGTAAATGTTAGAAAACCAAGAAAAATAACATTTCCCCAAGTATTTCATAAAACTCCAGAGGACATCTATGCTATCAAGTTCCTTTATTTAAACAGCAGCAAGGAAAGATTATTTCAGAAACGCAGTAGATTTGGGGTTTCCTCACTGTCTTTAGAGACGTGGCCCTCAAGGGTCTCTCCTTCTCTGCGTCCTGCAACCACAGCCTGCAGCTGCCTCTGTCGTACTGACCACACCATCGGTTATCTCTATTCGTTGGTTTTCATATTATTTTTCTTTTCTTTCTCATTCTTCAGGTTTGTTTCCTGACTCCTTGCCCACTCTGTACGCTCATCTCCATCACGATTTTGGTTACGACTTTTATAAAGGTATCTCACAAAGGTATAACTACTATATATCATCTTGCAGCCTGATCTCCTGTTGCTTCCTCAGATTCGAAGCCGTTCTACAGCTTTCCTCTAAAAGTCTTCTTTTCCCCAACAATCCTTGACACTGATGAGTCTGGATGAACATGAGTCCATCACCCTGGAAAAGTTTCACTTGCCCTCTTACTTATACTGCTCGAATCTTATTTTATATTTCACCTGTTCACACATCTCAAACAATACTGACGAAACCACGTTCCTTCACCCCACTCTAACCACCCCATCACCCCCCAAATATATCTCCATTCCTTCTTCCAAACCCCATCAGATCCTCCATCTCACTCTCAGTTCTCCCATCACCTGTATTTTTCTCATTTTCTCCACCTCGTCCTCCCCTCATGGCCAACCCAACCCACTCAACAGCCAACCACACAATTTCCTTCTCCTGCATCAACCTGAAAGAGTCACTTCTGAAACAAAGGGCCCCCAGAGCACCCAGCCTTTGACTTGCTTTGGTGTAAACCTCCATGACCTTCTGCTTTCAGCTGACCAACTAACTGCCTTTGGAGGGCCTGTGGAAACCATCTTCCCCTGCTGTCCTCCAGTCCTGTAGGTGACAGCAGATGGACACCAGGACAGGAAAGGAGTAAGGAGCAGACCGACACAAGTCCTCCTTTGGGCTACAACGCTAGTGCTGTTCTCCTCCACTCTTTACCATCCTCCATTTCAAAAAGGCTGTTCATGTTTGCACAGTCAACAACATGGGCAAACTCTTTCTACACAGTTCTGCACAGGTGTGTGTTCCTGTAACATGCACATATAAAAAAAAAATCACAAACCATTTAATATAGGTAAGAGCTCTGACATTTTTCAATTTCACAGTGGGTTAACGATAAACTGTTCAACATGGAATTACAAACTGCTTAATACGGATTTATCACAGGTTTCAGTTCACCAAAACCAAAGTTTCACCAACTGCGTTAAACGAACTTTCTCCACATCGCTTTGTGGAAGGGCCACGTTTTGGTGTCAGAGGGTTTGGAGACCAAACAGAATTTGCTGTTTGCTACTAACCTGGGGTTTGCTCACCGACAAGAGTGCTGCCGTGTGACGGGAGCGGTATTTATCATATGAACAAATCGGAAGCCCCCAAATGAGAGAATTAATCTCCCTCCTGCACATATGCTACACCTCACCCAGCCACGTCCGCACGCAGAGCGCGTGGAGCTCCGGCATCGGCTGGCACACCTATCAATCCACGGCAAACTTATCATAAAGCAATCATAGCTTAATTAAAGGCAGAGAGAGGTCAATATGTTCATAGGCGAGATGATTCAGTATGATGTCACTTGGGTACAATCAATTAAAATGCACAGGCTATTTTTTAAATGGGAAAACCCGAGTAGGGAGCCTGTTGTCTACCCAAAGGTTTTGCTATGCTTTAAAAGCTTCATTTAAATATTTTTTTTCCTTATTTATATGCACAAAAGTAATAGTTATATCAGATATTCATAGGTGATTTAGATGATTGATACCAATTTCTCTTCATAATATGACTAGCAAATAAAACCCACAGCAGTTCTAATATAAAAAAATAACATGTGACAAGGTTTCCTAAAACATTTCTATTTTGGACCTCACAAGCTAAATTGCTTTTGCTGGCCCCTTCCACCTCTCAGCATGGTTGACAGACAAATTGATCGAAACATCGGAAAATAATATGCTTGCAAAATTTCTCTGGGTGAGTTTTTCAGTCTTTTGAATTTTTCATACAAGAACAAAATGAAAGATTGCCTCCTTGATTTTTCCTCCATTATGCGTCCCCATCTTATGTACTACAGGAACATACAATACTTCAAATAGCGGCAATACATTGTAAACAAAATGTATAACATTTTTCATGGAACACCCAAGCCGTGGGAAGTTAAAAGACTGGGTAGCAGGCATCTTTGCCCTGCAGATTATGTTGTTCAATTATAATGAATTCATACATTTGAAGTTGCCTTAGGGCCTCTCATTAGACTTAGGGGTGTTTATTACAGGAAATATTGCTTGTATCATTTAAGAAGCAAGAGGGCTGGATGATTTGATTAGAAATGTTGACAGTTGAGGTGTGTAAAAAATATGTCATTCACCCACATTTTCCCCCACTTCAATATTAGGATCCTTCATTTTTTATGAATTCTTTAACCCCTTCCTCCCCTCCCCGGAGCCCACGGCCGTGGCGCCGCAGTCCGCTCCCGGGACCGCCGATTCTTCACCGGGAACTGCTATTCCGACACCGGCCAACCCTTTTCACCTGGCAACCGGAGGGAAACAGGAACGCCGTGTTTCCATCGCCATCCCTCCCGCGGAACTGGGAAATGGACCTTCCTCATGGCACAGAAGAGCCAAAAATCTCACACGGTCCAATTTGCACCTCCCGAAATGGAACCGAATTGTTTTCCTCGATGTCGCATGGGAAAGCCTGAGAAATAGTTCGTCAGCGTTTGGTCCAAATTAAACAAGTCCTGAGAGATTAGCCTGAATTAAAGCAGCCAGTAATGTTGATTAAGTTTAAGGGGCTGATCAAGAAAGCTATGGGGAAAAAAAATAAATAATAATCATTGTTTGCTAATTTCTTGTTACATTCGCCACCAAAAAAAATTTTTTTTAAATTTTAATACCCTTGAAGGGTAATATACAGCGTTTTTAATTCCTGTACTGGGCAGACTGACCTCTAAATATGCTTTAGAGGATCTGTAATTCAGAGAAAAATAATTATTTCTTGCACAAGATCTTCTGACACCCACCAAGGCTAAGTATTAACCTTTGCAAACTTCCTATTAGTAACTAGCAGTAATTTTTACAACAGCTTGAATTCACTGAGTGGCTACTACTATTTTGTCAATGTGATTTCAGACTTACTGAAAACAAGGGCGTATATTCTTAAAATGTGCATATAACATTACGCAGCAAAAAGCATTAAGTAATTACAAGGACTGATAACACAAGTAAGAAAACTCAGCTTCTGGGTCTCACTGGTTTATCATCGATAGTTTGCATACTCCAAACTGGGCTTCCATCTTCCACATTCTGTTTAGCCAGAGAAATTTAAATAAAACACAGCTGTTGAGAAATTTAGATAACTTAAAATGTGTATTTGAGGAGCAAACAAAGCTTTTACAGATCTTTCAGACTACAGGTTTGATCACAGCACCATTTGAAAAGGAACAGAAAAAAAAATAAAGTTGCCAAGAGTAATGCATTTGCATTTTTATATTGGAATTCTTCCCTGTGCCAAGGCACTCTGTAAAGGCAGGCATGTATTTAAATGGGACCCAAGCGATTGCACTGCTAGGGACATGCTTGTTAACAAAGAGTTAAAGAAACACCAACGGTGTTGAAAGTAATTAGGCTAAAATATGTCATGTATAGTAATAATAATCTTGGAAAAATTTCTAACATGACTAGGAGCTGCTTTTCTTCTCTGAGGACCTTGTATTTGCCATTTCATCCCGCCTGCAAAATATCACAGAATGTTGGTTGTCTGCAGCCAAATTTTATTTTCCTACCACAAGTCAACAGAAGCTAGACTTACAAACTAACTTCAGTACTGCATTTGTGTTTGTTCTGTTTAGTTTGTTAGGTAATAAGTATACATGCATACAGGTAACTACTCACATTGAAAAAGATATATATTTTTAACAGATATTTATATTTTTGCCACATTTATACCCCTAGCATCTCTCAACCAAATAAAATTCAATCGCATCTCTCAACGCTTGAGACAAAATTCCAATTTTCGATGCGTATTTTATATTCAGCTGTAGAACAGGGTCAGAAATTTGATTTCAAAGGGCAGATCAGAAGCATTTAGGACTCGCACCCCCTGCAATAACAGATCCCTTTCTCTCCTGTAGGTCCTAACGAGCTCCCCCCAGAGCTCGATTTCCCTAAAGCAGCAGCCCTGACAGCCCTGCACCATCCCACCACAAAGCAAGAAGCACCCAACACCCGGGATGAGGCAATCCGGGTTTAAGCTTTACTTCTGCCAGCCCCATATGGAAAATACCCAAACGGCTGCCCTGGCTCAATTCAAAACCTACATATTATTTTGCTCCAATTCTCCTAAAAACACGGTTAATCACGGCACGTTGGGTTCATCAAATATTTTTCAACTCCGCTGCGCAACGCCGGCTGCGTTTTAAGACGACGCAATTCGTACGCGGCCTCGGCACCGCGCCGGCTTTCCGTGTCCCACTCCGCATCCGCGCGCGGCACTTCGGAAGTTGCTGATCTGCATTCAGAGATCCTCACGGCTCTTAAAACACTTAACTACATACTTTTTGGCTGTTTAAACCACAAGCTGCCTACTATCTTCAAATATCTACGGAACTAACAGTAAGGTTCTTAAGTTAGGAGTGACAAATACTAGAAAACCTCCACAATTTGGCTTCCATATCTCTGAATTGGTATTTCAGTGACAGATGTTTGTTGCGGCAAAAACCTCTGTCAGAACAAAATTAGGTGATCTATCATTTTAAGATATGGTCTTCATATACTGTTTACTCGAAGATATCACTTGCCTCAAGCCAATTTTGACCAGGAACATTTTGTGATATGGAAGTGATTTGTATATCATCATTTTTGTGATAAATGTAGCTCTTGAACACAAAATAACCCACTATTCCACAGTATTACAGTTAAAACTCCTTCACCAGTAAATCTGTACTACTGCTTTTATTACTACAAAGATACTGTATCTAGACTTCAATGTATTTCCCATTTTTATTCGCTGAATAGGGCTGCCCGGTTTCTTGGCTTTACATCAGGGAGCTTGGCCCTCTCCCTGGTTTTGTACCAGAGAAGCAGTTTTGGGGGGCACAGGAGGAACACAGCACCCACCGCAGCACCCACCTTCATATTTGTTTCAGCAAACAGGACGAGGGAAACACAAAGCAACGCAAAACATCTTCCAAACCTGCAGTGTGGAGAGGCAGGGATTGCCCTCGTTGTTCATGCGACATGTCACATCCAAAATTAACCATTCACTCCCACTCCCACTATTTTAGAAGTACCATCTCTCCTCTGAGAGCCTAAAGCCTTCTGATTTATGGAGGACTGGAACAGACCAGCACCCTCCACCTCACCTTCTGCAGTGGTAGCAGGGGAGGACGGGGACACGACGGCATAAGCAAACCACAAAGGGTTGAGAACCACCATAAAACACAAAAAGTTGGACAAATCACATAGGTGGATGAGACACAGCAAGAGGAACATCCCAAGAGGTTGAGTAAACAAAGAGAAAGATCCATCACAAAACCGAGGGAAACCACCTTAAATGGCCAAGTTCATGACTTTCCACCACCTATGCAGAATCTGACACCTCTTCAGAGACGCCTGGTTAGCAGGAACACTTGCAAACTAGAAAGTTAATTAGGTCCATAAATTATTATATAAGCCACTGAATAACCACAGAATTTAGTAACAAGCTCTTGCCACTACTGGCTTTGGGTTAATCTAAACCAAAGCCCTAGTGATAAGGGGGCTCTAGGTTTCAAACCCCTCCCAAAGTAACAGCCGACCTAACATTAATCGGACGCAGTGGACAAGTCAGAGAGCAACACCACTGTGCAACAGGACTCGTCCCTCGGCCACCAACTCACTGGATTTGCAGTTGGCCTTGTCAGGGCTCACAGCAGAAGGAAACTCAAGTCAAGAGGTGACGTGACTCACGGCCCGCTCCATCACGGGAAGCGTAGGCTACCCAGATTTATGTTTGTTCTAATTTAAAATGCAATTTTCTTCTGATAAATGGTGCTGAGGTGTTTCAGTTGAGGCATTTGACAAGTGATTCAGCAGTGAGGTGTTCACTGAGTCAAGAACGCTCTGCAGTGGAGTAGACGTGGGGGCTCTCCCATCACACAGTGAAAGCTATCAAGATATTTTCATATCTGAAGGGACTAAACTGAGCTCAGAGGTAGAAGGGCTTCATTGCTTTCCTCATGGCTCAAATCCCACAGCTCCACAGCTTGCCTTCCTGCTCTTCCTCTAGATAAGTGTTTTCTACAACATATGGTCCAGCCTGTGAACCTTTCTTTAAGAGCCATCCTTAAGCCACTACGTCATACCTGACTCCACCTGAAGGGACTTGCCTCAGTCCCTCAGCCAAGGTGCACAGAACCACCTCAAAGAAAGCAGTTTCTTCTAGAACTGAAAAAGCAGCAGAAATCCTTAGTAAAGGGCAGGATCCACCAACACCAGCAGAAATTCCTTAATGGTACATCAGATATGGTCCAGTAAAACCTCAATCCAGGGGAGTCAGTTGGAGTTCATGCTCTCCTGCTCAGCTCCATAGGTCCACATGTTCACCCTGGCTACCCACACATCTGGAATAACCCTCAGTAATCCATCTGCTCTCTGCTTTGTCCATGGACGACCAGACTGGGGTATTCCAGCACCACGATCTGCTAGGCACTATTTCCGGAACAAAAACCGCATTAAGGGGAAAGATGATTTTTAACCCAGTTACAGTGGTAGGACAGACTGGGAAGCAAAAAAGTTTTGTAGCGGGATGCTGGGAAATAAGTCTTATTAGGCTCAAAGCATTTGAGAGCAATGTCAGAGCTACAACACTAAGATAAATGAATTTAAAAGAACCACGAGTACTATGGCCTTTGTTCCTTTCACAGGCTGAGATTTAAAATAGCACAGATCAGGCTGCACGGCTAAAAATAGGACACTGCAGCCTACACAGCTTATTAAATAAAATAATGCTTCAACAGGTGTTAATTTTACCACATGTGCACCAACAGTTTTCAGCCAAAATATCTTTTATACTGGGAACTGTGTGTACAGAATTACTAGTAGAACGATTTTTGTGCTATTTAATGACCAGTGCCCAACTCGGTGCTCAGTAAAGGGAAACTGGGTAGTTATTCACGTGACATTCTGCTATAATACAGAGATTAGCTCCAGGATAAGTTTGTGTTATCACTGATTATGCACCTAGAAAGCTCAGTGATAGACCAGGACTAGCTTCTGTACTAGGAACAGATGAGAGCCCTTGGCTGAGGGTATGAAGTCATTGGTATCTGAACCAAACACAGGTTAGGGTGGTATTGAAAAATCAGTAACATAACAACTGTTCTGAAAAAGGTAGCACAAATATCTTGTTCACAGAGGAATGAGAAAGATCTTTCTGGATATGTCTCAGAACAAAAGACACTTATGACTGAGCCTTACAGTACAACGCCCCTGGAAGAGATTGCTTATTATATATTAAAAAAAAACCCAACAAAACACAAAAAAAAACCCTGAAGCCATATGCAGAAAACAGTAAAAACCCAATCCTCCTCTTCACAGCATCTTCCAGGTGATCATCTCCAGCCTACACTACAGATTTAGTCTAGGACAAATCTCGTGGTCCAAACCTCGTGGTCCCAGCTCAACATTGCTGCTCACCCTCCATGCTCCTCTTCATATGGGAACAGTTCTGGCTTCAATTGACTGTCCTGGCCGGGATTATCAAGCATTTCCTTTGACAAAACTACAGGTTAAGTTCTGTCTTCTCTTGTTCCTACCACATATCACCTCCTGCTCCACCCCACCAGCCCAAGGACGAAGGGCAGAGCACCGGAGAGCTGCTGGGCTCAGGGGAAAGCAGGCAAGGAGATGAACAGGCAAAATGCCTCTTCCCGAGTAGGTGTGATGGGCAGTGGGCAGGCGGGGAACGCACGGGATCTTCTGGAGAGGCTCCGTTCATCAACAGCTTAGAAAAAAATCAGAAAACTCAGGACACGTGATCAGATTTTGCCCATTATTACCATTCATTCCAGCACCCTGAAATACCAGACTGAACCTGTATTGGTCTAAGAGCAGAAATTAGAGCACTCAACACCTCAAATTAAAAATATATTAATTTTGTAGAGTTTGAGGGGAAAAAATGGTATTACAAAAGGAGACCCTACTTCAATTTTAAAGTCCTCCCCAACGCAGGATTAGCAACAAATATACTGTGCGAGAGGATTCTTTTGATGGTCTAATTCAAGACTGCTGATTTAAAAAGATCCAATTTTCCTTTCGTTTTCAAAGTTGGAAGAAAAATGCTTATATTACATCCTCTGATCTTTTCACTTGTTCAGATCAATATGTGTAAGTCCTCACAGAAGGGAAATTCTCATTCACAGCTGCTTCATAACTTAAATGAGAAAAAAAAACGAGTCTGTATGTATAAAACCTGCAATGATGTGAAAAAAATGACAAATTTGGAAACTAAATATCAAAGTGTTTGTTAAAGGCATGGAAGAAAACCTAAGTCTTTCAAAAGAGAAAAAAAGGCTTGAATTTTTGCTTCTTGGGGAGTTTTGACCATGATTAGTTTGCATCTGTCACAACTGCCTAAAACAACAATTATTTCCCTTTGCTATTCCATCAAAACAACAAGACACCCTGATTTGGCCTACAGCAACATAACCACTGCAAGAAATTTTTGCTAGGGTTCACTTTGCATGATAAACTGTTGTTAACAGATACCATCTGTTTTTAAATTTAGCAAAAGGGCCCATATTATACAGCTCATTACAAATATTACTAACTCTTAGACAATGACTCTTGTAAAGTGTATATTGTAGCTAATGAAGTAGAAAGCTTAAACAACAAATCATTTACAAGTTTTTGTACAGTTTTTCTAATGGAGGGAGTTTATAATCATAGGAAAATGTAATCACTTATGTTAAGCAATCCATGGACCCAGTCAATGTAGCACAAACAGCCATTATGCAAAATTATGACATTAAAGGGGAAAAGACTATTGCAGACTTTGCATTTTACAGAACATGCTACACAGACTAATAACTTTGAAAGAATTAAGCAGATGAGACCCCTCACTTCCAAAATAGTATTTTTCCACCGAATATCAACAGCATATTCGACTCGGACTGAGATTTGCTGCCCTGAATTAGACCTGACACCAGTAACAAAGGGGATTCCGTAATGGACATCGGCTCTTACAATACAGTGCATTAATGGGCATCATGGTGAACATAATCTGTCAGGAACGGTCACAATAAAGATGTTCTACTGATTAATGTTCCACTAGGCCTGTATTTAATAATTTATATAATTTGTATTAACTTTAAAATTGCCATCGCTATGGTGGAGAAGGAGAAAAAAAAACCCCACAAACAATTCAATATAATAATTTTACACAGGAAAACGTTATACATTGCAATTAAAACTGTTAGGTTCGCACAGGCGTAATCGTTCAAGATTTACAGAGATGAATTATCGTGAAACAAAGCTGCGCATTTGGACAATATAATAAGAGAATACTTCTAAGAAGCCATAAATACTTTATAAATTACATTAATATTGGTGTTTGGGTATGACCCTGTTTATATTCTTATAAACTGTGTTTTTAAATATTATTCCCATAATAATATATGCTCCTATAAAATTAACAAACTTTTTATAAGACATACTGGCGTCGCTTTAAAGCGCCTCCATTAATTTTTTTATACTTTGAATCAAGAAAGAGAAATAGTGATGTTACAGTACTAAAAACTGGTCATTCCGCATTCATTCACCTAATCCATGTTTTTATACAAAGGATTAAGCAGCCCTTCCCGAAGCATTACACCGTGCCGTTCGCGGGTACTGGTCAAGAATATCCTATGCTATCCTATCAGGATGATTAATGAAGGCACCTTTTTCACAGAATGTCAGACTCTGCCTTTTTAACAACTGACCTTTCATAGAATACTACTGAACTCATAATTCCACTTTTGTTCAGTTTCTTATTAGTGGAGTTAAAATTAATACTTATGGGAATGATGGCTAAGGTGATGCACAGTAAATCTTATGGCACATCAACCTTCTGCACCGACTACCAGAGGAATAGTACCTGCATTTGTCTAGTTCAATAGCATAAGTATTCTAGTAAAACTCTGTGTCCTTTTAAAAGACAAATTAGGTCAATATTCAACCCTCTTTCAAGTGCAAAGCTGTACATATGGAGAAAGACTTCCAAAGTTCAGATATCCTCGCAAAATAGTTAATGTACTGTACACGGAGGGATTTTTTCGTCCTGCTGCACTGTTTGAAACTTCCAAGTCGATGTGGACGATGCACGGTATAAAGCTATCCATAACCCATGGTCAACTGTGGGAGACGTTTTAGCAGCCCATCCAGACAGCCTGGTAGCTATGGCCACTCACTCCCCAGGATGGCCACACACATCTCCATACTTTAAAAGTCACGTTTTCCAGCTGGGAGTAAGAGCCCTGCCATGTGCCACCACAAGGATTTTGAGGAAGTCACTGATGCTGTGACAATAACCCTATTTTTGAAATCAGTACACCAAAGAGTTGCCCGAGGTGAACAAAGGACTTCTGCTTCTTTGAGGTGTTTAACATCCAACTCACTGTCATCAGACTGCGCAGGGAAGAGAACAACGATGTAACGTGACACTAACTGCTAATTTACTACTTTAGAACACCAAAAAAATTAAGCTGAATGAGTAAAATCCCAAGTGTCACACATGAGTATCTAACACCACTGCAGTCATCAGATGACACGTCACCCCCATGCAGAGGACAGTAAAGGTCTCTGCAGATCCCCTCTTCTCCCAGGATTACCATCACCCATCATCCAGCCTTCCCAGCTCCACCATGGAACGGCTGCACAAGCCAGGGTTGGTTTCCAACTCATTGTAACAGACCACTACTGTCACCTTCTCCTTCAATATACCACCACTTCTCTCTCCCTTGAAATTAAGGCCTCCTTCCAGCTCCCCTACAACCTCCTCCTGGTCTCCTCCTCCATCCTAACGGAGATGAAAGATGACTGATGAAGGATGACCACAGCCAACTCTAGCTTGCTGCTATCAACACACCTACGAGGCCCAGGATAGAGCCATGTGTGGGGATGGTCACACTGCTCCAATGGCGCTGGAAAGCCCCCACAGGACAGAACAGGTCCCGTGTCAGACACCAAAGCAAAGCTGGCTGGATGAGGATTGCTCTGGCCAAAGAGATGTGATAACGTTGCTCCATGTCCCAGGGCTCGTGTGGCATTTCCATCCCACGCTCTGCTCCTTGGCATAGCCAAACCCCGTGTGCTTCTCCAGCGGCCAGAGCCCCCAATTCCAGTCACACCTCCTTGTTCTGCCATCCAAAGGTGATTAATAAGAGGTAATGGCATGAATCATGGAATCACAGAATGGTTTCAGTTGGAAGGGACCTCAAAGACCATCCAGTTCCAACCCCCTGCCATGGGCAGGGACACCCTCCACTACACCAGGTTGCCCAAAGCCCCATCCAACCTGGCCTTGAACACTTCCAGGGATGGGGCAGCCACAGCTTCTCTGGGCAACCTGTGCCAGTGTCTCATCACCCTCAGAGGGAAGAATTTCTTCCTTAGATCCAATCTAAATCTCCCCTCTTTTAAATCTCCCCTCTAAATCCATTGCCCCGTGTCCTGTCACTACACGCCCTTGTAAAACGCCCCTCTCCAGCTTAGGAGGAATTGAGAAGATGCCTGAGCAAAAGTAGTTCAAATAAAATATGTTGGGATGTGTTTAGTTACAGGAGGAGGAGAACATTTAAAAGAGTAAGAGATGAAATCTTCAGTAAGGATATTCAAAACCATAGCCAGTCATGTTAATATGTCTTTTACTGGCATCAACTCTTTTTCCTCAGTTTTACACATTAACATTGCTAGTTCTAGAAGCCACCAGGCTACGGAAAGCTTGAAGATATTTTAAGACGATGAAGATGTGAAACTTTTTATTGGTACACGAAGAGCAAAACACACGCTCTGGCAGCACTGTATCTGATGTCAAACACTTAGGACATCACACAACTGGCAGCAATTCTGTTGTAAAACATGCAATAATACCAGCAAACCGCAGCTTAATTTTTCTCTCCGCGTTCATTCACATTCATGCGGAGCCCGTTCGCACCCATTATGAGAAAAGGCATCTGCATTATGGCTAAATATCGTATCTTGCAAACAGAACGGCGTTTGCACTGCTTCAAACCATGCAAATCAAAGAGGCCAGGAGGATTTCACCACAAATGAGGTTTTCTAGAACAAAGCTAGAGGACATTGGGATGGATTTCAACCTCTCCTTGCAGCTCAGTATTTTTCATAAGGTCAACTGGGCTGTAACTTAACTGTTCTGTAACTGGAAACCTGAGAGATATGTCCAGCTCCTCAGCAGAAAAACGGTTCCTATAAGGCATCCTAATAAACTGACCATTCTTCACTTTCCAAACAGCCTTCCTGATCCTTCCTCCAGCCATGTATTACACTAGTACGTATAGCTTAAAGAAAAAGCACACCAAAAAAAAAAATCAAAATACTTTTTCTGGAATCAATTTTACTCCTACACTAAAAGATAACAAGTATCTCCTTGCCCTTTCAGTTCTTAGAAACACTATGGCATTGGGGGAAGGATGGGTGTTTTTCCCTGCACAAAACCAAGAAAGATTTTACAACTTTGTCACAACTGAATATTCAGAAGTTACAAGAGAAAAAAATTGAGAAACATGAAAAACGTACTGAGATATTGGGTCTTCCCACAAATTTTGAAGACAGAACTTGGCATATTCCCACTCCTAATTTGCCACAAGAGAGAGGCAGAAAGCCCAACGTTGCAACTCTTCCACTGGTTATGAAAAAGTAGCACCAAATGTTTAAATTGCAGCACTTTCATATGAAAGATTTTTGCAAGTTTTGTTCGTAATTTAACGTACACTTGTACACTGAAAACATGCACACAAGGTGCATATGATCTTGTAGAAAAACCATCCAAACATGACGAGATAGCATGACCACACAAGTAACTGCAAACATTTCTTTCACCTGCTAGCCTAGAATGACCACGAACTGTGGATTCTTCCCGCTAATTCCCACTAACGAAGCCATAAGCCAAGAATCATGTTCTGCTGCACACGCAGTTTTAGAACAAAGAAGGAGTGGAAGGAAATCTGAGTTGCACAGAGTTACAAGAGAGAAATTAAAATCATCTTCCTCCAATTCTGAGGAAGAGGAATCGGGGTCTGAGCCACTCTAGTGTGCAATATTAGGAGTTCACACACTACGAAAACTCACTGTTAGATACAACCAGGTATTGTTCCTTCAAATACAACCACTGGTCCCATGTAAAACCCAGGAACTTGGAACCCCTCACACCGTACCTCTGATGTTATCTACAGTTAAGGTACAGGAACCCCTAGAGTGCTTTAATAGAGTGCTCAAGACTTTGTCAGTCCTACACTGCAGGGAAAACACTACGAATGTGTAAGTACAGCACAGATAGAACAGCAAACGTATTCCCTCAAGTATGAAAGATGAGACAATAACTACAAAGATACAGAATTTTTATGGAGCAATTTACAATGAAAGTGCAACAAGAAGTTCAGCTCCATATTTATCCCAGATCAAGGAACGAAGAAGACCATGTACAAGACAAAAAAGAGAGCTGCTAACAAGCAAATGAACCCCAGGCAGCAGTGGCCATCACAGAGGCTGAATGACATCAGGAAAATCCTGAAGCACTACCATGAAACAGCCTCTGTGCCAACAAACCCAACAAGAACACGATGAGCATCGCACAAAGCCCTCGATGTGCCTCTAACACTGGGGCTAAGCCCTCAGCCCGCTGCAGTGCCAGCTTCCCAATGGAGGGGCGAGGGGAAAGGAGGTTTCAAGCAGAATTGCCAAGGAAAGACCATCGTCACCTTTCCAGCATCTACTTAGAGATGAACAAATATAAATGCACGATGTTAATCAGCGAGGGATAACCTTTCCATTTAAAAAGGCCTCTGCAAAAACCTTTGAAAGACGTCTGCTCGGTTCAGCTTAGCTCCAAGCCCCAGTCTCCAACTCTTCCCTGTGTAGAGAGTGAGGTCATCCAGCAAAACACAGGTGAGAGCTACTGGAGGGATTCACAAAAACAACTTCCCCTTCGTGCAGTAACAAACATCATTACTGAAAAGGTCCATTGAAACAGGTTCTCCGTTCAACTGACGACCCGCTCTGTAGGCTGAAACCTAATTCTGGGATTTCTCTTGGACATAAAAGTCACTTCATCACGTAACGCTGCCCACCCACGCCTGGGGTGATGCTGGCATCCGCATTGTTCAACACGGGTGTTGGGAATCCACTTTTCATCGGTTTCTATTAAACAAACAAGGCGGTCATACACTGCATTACTCAGCTTGAAGCAACGGCATGAAAATTGCTTTCAAACAACAGAATGATATTTAGAAAAATACAATTTTAAAAATGCAATTCCTTAATGGCTGAAAAGTTTACTCAAGATGGAAAGTTAGTACTTAACAGGACTCCCAACTTATTCTTCCATCCCAAGTGCTGGATGAATAAAAAAAGGTATTTCCCAATTAACATACACAGATGTCTCTCCTGCAGTCCAAAACAGAGCAGACCTTTCGATTCTGCAAGTGCTGCCCTGACAGAGCCTGTAGTTAAGTTGTGTGAGCTAGACTTAACTTGGTCATACATTACCTCAATTACTGTGGATTTTTGATAGCAAAGTGATAGACCTGAAAGAGAAGTATTGAGTGAAGACAAAGTTACAATGTGAATTGAGTCAAAGCAAAAATGTAATACATGGAAGGGTCACAATTGGTAGTATTTATTGTATCATTTCAGCAATGCTACTAGTAAATTTGTGCTCGTTCTGGTAGTTCTCTTAAACATTTCAATAAAACTAAGAATTAAGACACACAGCAAGCTTTTAGAATGAGTATCCATAAGCAAACTGATATAATTCAGAAATACCTTCAGTGATCCAAACACTAAACCCAACCTGAGGCAGCCCTTCGCTACCACTCATGTACAAGTTACAAAAAATCCAAACAAAAAAACCCCAAATTTTTAGTCCTAGCATGCTGTGCTAAGAAAATACAAAATCACTGAAGTGACTACTTAGGTAACGGTGCTTTGAAAGAGAAAAATTTTACTGTACACGTAATTTTGTAGCCTATAAAAGAATTCAAGATTCTAGATCCACATCCCAGGGAAGCTAAGAGACTCATCCAAGATGTGAACGTAGCACTACCAGCAAGCAGAAAGTGTTATCAAGAATCTATATCCGAGCTACTTTGTTTTCCTTCAGCTTCATTATACCTGGGGGTTGTTTTTTGGCCATTTGGCATCTTTTTACTGTGATTTATCATGACTTCAGACAAAAGATTCTTTGTTCATTTTCAAATTACCTGCACTGGAAATCACATATATCATGAATGTATTTTTGTTCCCGTATTCTTTTGTTGCCTGCTTTTGTTATTGCTATAAGTTTGATGAAAAAGAATTTAAAAACATATTTCCCAGAACAGACAGGAAGCAAGACATGCTATCACAACCCTGAGGATATCCTCTGTTTCATGCTGAAACATAAATCTTAAAACCCAGAGGATATCTGCATAAATGAAGAGCATCTGGACAACCTCAGAGTCACAAGCAATATTACCCAGCACACCGAAAACTTCTGACCTACAGGAGTTGATAGGTGATCCCAACCACGACCAACAGAAATTGCAACCAACACTGGAGCCGAGTAAAATGGATCTGGTTTAACAGACCAGTACGCAACCAGAGCGGCGAAAGCAGAAAAATCCTCCAAAAACGTTCAAGTGCCAAAAGCCTTCAAAAAAGTAACAAAAACCCCACAAAAGACCACATCCAGCTTGGTTATTTGTCCTTGCCATCAGCAGAAGGTGTCAGAGTGTTTCACAGAATTCAAAGAGAGGTGGATGAGTCGTAACAGCCTAAGGTGCTCCGTGTCAGGGAGAGGGAAAAGGTGTGACCCAGAGATCAGGTCCGTCCAGACTTTGGAATTTTAGAGGTATAAACAGAAGACATTTTCTATATTCTTCAGGTGTTCATGTCAGCATTTAAAATTAGAACAAACTATTTTCAGAGGTGAAGAACATTCATGAGCTGTGAAGAATGACTACTTCCAAATTATTGAGGTATTACATTTCAAATTGCCTTAATATAAGCTGATTTATATTTATGACCAAGTTTCACACAGCGTTTAAACTTTTAAAAACTCCTCCCAAGTCAGATCATTGAACCTGAAGAGTTTATAATATAAGGCAGGAAATATTCTCCATCCTGCTTCTCCCTTATATCCAGGCATCTACACACCAGGCTGTTAAGTGCAGTTATCCATCACAAGAGGTTTTCTAAAAGTTGTTTTGGTCAGCAAGGTTATAATTTATATATTGGTCTACTGTAGCACCACGTACCACAGGAGCTCTACGTCTAATGCAACAGCCATCCAAAACTTGGTGTACTTCCATAACACTTTGCACATGAATAAATGCAATTACTGTCTGATGGCCATACCCGTTCCTAGCGAGCAGTAGGCTTTTTATGTTTAGCATGGACTGATCCACCCAGGAACCCAACAGCCACTTTTTCAAGAAGACTCATTCTCTTTGACAGTAATCTGTGATATAACCCTTATTTCACTTTTAGGAAAATTTAGCCATTTCCTACTGAAGCGTGAAGGTCTATAAAAGCATTTATCTTATTAAAGTGGACTTTTAAAGCCTTTCAACATGAGTGACTTCAGTGCCACAGGTTGGCTGAGGCAAGATGAAAATAAACAGCTCGCCATTAGCTGTTAAATCAGGACTTGAGAAGCATTTCAGCATCACACCAGGACAAAGCAGCACTTGGTCCTTCTGGAACGGGCCATACCGCAGGTAAACCACAGCCTCTGTCCTGGACCTTTGCAGTGCGCATGACTGAAATAAAAAAAAAAAAAAATCTTGAAAGATAAGCTAATTGCTCAGACTCCACGGCAAGAACAATCTGTAGAATCCTAAATTTTTGTAAGGTAGACAGTCTACCAACTTGATTCTGTATATGTGATGAGAAATACACGTAGCTGTCCAGTGGTGTAATTCAATGCCTGTGGCAAAACCAAGTCTTTTTGAATGTTTTCTTTCCAGCTCTGGAGAGACCTTCCATCAGGAGTAGAAAGTGGTCACCAGTTTTGCAGCTTTGTTCGTAAGCACTAGGTACCACCCCTCGTCACAGGAGCCAAGCTGACACCAAGCCAGGCAGCATCTGCCCAGCATCTCCAAGATAAGCATCTCCAAGGTATGATCTCCATGCACATATGGATATTTTACATCAGTGGTAGTGCTATATACTCTTGCATCGTAGCGTCCATGGAACAACTAACTCATCCACCCTCAAAGACTGAGTAACACTGATGAGGCATTGCCAGAAGGAGGATACACAGAGAAACTGTTTATCACCATCATCACCTGAACACAAGCAAAACATAATGGTGGAATCACAAACCCAAGGGTACGTGCATCCATGAAGAAGCAGAGGAAAAACACGTAACAAGAAAACAATCAACTGAATCTGAAGTATAAAGTTATTTCAACTTCACCTCATTACTTCTTGCTCTGAACTAGCACAAGCAGAAGAAATGTCCTCTGCAACAGTCCCGTTTCATGCTAGACAATCCTTATATCACGTGTAAACCTATGTTATTATGAAGTACCTTTGCTAAATAAAACACGATTTAAAAATCTATTGGTATGAATGACAATTTACATATTAGCAGACTACAAGAGTAAGCCTCCGAAATGTCAAAATTAACTGAAGAAATTGATAGCTGTTCAAAACCTAATTTGATTAGCTGATCACCAGGATTTCCCATTTGCTGTCGGTGGTATAATACACTTCCTCAGAAGTTTAAGAAGCAATCAGAAAAGCTTTTATCACCAGCAAGCACTCATTTTAATAAGCAAAGAGGCAATTGTGAGTATTTATCACTTGAAGGATTATATGCACTAAACAGTCTTAAATTCTTCAAAAGCCAATAGGAACTGGTTCTACTGAACCAGAATCTCTGAGAAGCAGCAAAGACGGGCTGTTGGGTGTCCATCTACAAGACATCTATCCTTGGAATTACTCTTGTTTAATCCTTTAACAAATAACTGTTTAAGGAAAGTTAGATTTCAAGACCGTGTAAAGCAATCACCGATAATGCCAGCATTGAAACCATCCCAGCACTGAATTCTTCCTGGCAAAAAGAAAGTAACTGCTTTGACAATGAATTTAAAGCTCAATTAAATCTTTTCTAACATTTTTGTTCAAGAATCTGAAGAGGATGCAGTTCTGTTCAGCACTACTAGATTGACGTTTCCTTCTTGCCTGATTTGCAAGGAGGTCTGCAAGATTAAAATCTGCTACCTTTGACTTCTTTCTGTGATCTCATTAAATCCAGCACAGCTCAAGGAACTGCAACAGCAACCAATACAGACCAAGAATTAATGTCCTTTATCCTATGCTTATCCCAAAAAAAGCTCTGAATTTGGAACAGATTCAAACCAGAAATATTCCCAAACTATCATTTCATTAAAACAGGCAAAATGAAGTGATGCTATAATGAAGTAAAAAAAAAAAAAAACCCCAAACCCAGTAAGGTGGTCTCTGTTCCTAGAACATTAAACTTCAAAGGAAGTTTGTCAAAAACATACCAAAGATTTCCAGAGATAAAACACATCTTCCAAGAGCATACTTATTCTGCTTGGTTTTTCAAGAATTTACTATTATTTTGTTTAAACCAAGGTATTACAGAAGACAAGGCAGGCTACGCACATGAACCAGTGGAAGAAGGGACAGTGACAGTTCCCAGTTTCTGCCCCTCTACAAACTCCCATGAGACACACTGATGCATCACCAGCCAAGAAACACCCCTTGGTGTAAAGCTTTAGAGAAAGCTGCTAGTACCAACACGTTGTTTACGCAGCCCTGCTCTCCGGTGACACGATTCTACACGTTTTGAGTCTTTATTTACTTTAGCAACTTTGATCAGGACCAAAAGTGGACTTCCACTGCCCTGGACACTGATCATCTCATTAATGTTACTTCATATTCCATTTTGATTTAATAGAAAAAAAACTGATGAAAATTAGTTTCTTCTACAGATTAAGAAACAATGCAGAGCTGGCTCCCAGGATTTAGGGACAACATATCTTAGAAAATAAAGCACACAATTTTTGTGTAAACATTTTTACTTATGTGGTTTTTTTTTCCCAAGGTGTCTTAATGCAATCATAGGCTGCCAGAATAATCCTGGTGAGAAGGGATCTCAGGAGGGCTCCAGTTCAACCCATCCTCCCCAGGCTGGGCTGACAGACTCTTGAGTTCCTCCTGTACTTGGGTCCATTGGCACTTGGCACTTTGCAGCGAGGGACTAACTGTCCTCACAGTTGGGTCAGATCGATGCATGCAGGAGCCGCATGGGTTTTTTAGTTCAACCTTTGACAACCAACACAGCAACAGAAGCTCTTCTTATTGCCTTCCTTAGAATCACAGAATGGTTTGGGTTGGGAGGGACCTCAAAGATCATCCAGCTCCAACCCCCCTGCCATGGGCAGGGACACCCTCCACTACACCAGGTTGCTCAAAGCCCCATCCAGCCTGGCCTTGAACACTTCCAGGGATGGGGCAGCCACAGCTTCTCTAGGCAACCTGTTCCAGTGCCTCACCACCCTCAACTTAGGCTCTGCACAACACTCCTCTCCTTCCTCAATCCTGCAGGATTTAGCAGCAGTGCCTCATAGTCCAGCCAAGGCAGCCACCAACCCCACATCCCCAAACTGCTCTTCCTCATCAGCGAGCAACAGATCTCACTGTGCACCATCCTTTGCTCACCCATCCAGCATCCAGGGCCGTGCATCAAAAAAGTGTCCTTGATATCCTCTAGAAAGCATCCCACATTGCTGCCTGTTCAGGAGATACCAGGGAGGTTGAAGTCCCCTATGAGAATCTGAACCCCTATGAGTCTGATTTCAAGACTGTTTCCAGTTTTTCAAAGGTAGCTTTCATCATTTGTAGCAAACTCCCACCCCGTCACTCTTAGTGGCTTCAGGCATGGAATGCCAGTGGCACAGAGGACCTAACACTGCCCATTAATTGGTGCTTTTTGCTAACTGCTTATCACACGCTTAAGACTTTAAAACATTTGGAAATGTTTGTAAGAGCTATGTGGGACCACTGAGTCCCTCCCACTGAAGTGATAGTTCCCAGATTTCAGTGGAACTTATATTTGAGTCTACCTAAATTAGACACTTACATTTAACCATCAGAAAATATGCAGAGTTTAAGTCACCATGTTTCTAGGAACAGCTCCATACCCAGAGATACTAACAGCAAAGGTTAAAACCAGAAGCTTGAGGCTTTCAGAAGCAGCCCGAGGTCTGGGATGAACAGCCCGAGGTCCGGGATGGGCAGCCGTACCCTGTTGCCACCTTCAGCCTTCCCGGCAAAGCATCTGCTGCTCCATCCCACGGCGAGGGACTTCACACCCTGCCAGGAGCACCACTGATCAGAATTTAAAAATTCTGATGCAAAATAAGAATAAGATGAGATGTGATATGGAAACCAGTACTAAATATTTAATATGATCAGCAATTCACAATTATTTCTTAAGTGCCTCTTTCTGGGTAACATTTTTCACTGCATGATCTTAGTCAGAAGATAATATGAGATGCTGCTTTTGAATAAGTTAAACGTTTCCCTTGCTTTACTTGAACACAACAATGCCACCATTATTAATATTTTTGCTCTACAAAACAGCACTAGCCTTCCAAAGAAAAAAGTCCTTGACCAAAATATCAGAGGATATTAAACTGAGAAGTGATCTACTGATGCAAATCATTAAATCTATTTGCATTTGCCTACTGAACCCTAACACAGAAATTAAACTACATAGTGTGGGAAAAAGAGCTGGTTTTGCATGGTTAAAAGGAGACATCTTGGAAGATCCAAGCTCTATGTCATTAATTTTCCTTCTTCCCCTCATTAACAAGTAAAATGTTTTCACTGCTTGAAAAGTTTTAATAAATAGGAAAAAGCAGGGCAGCTGACATAAGTTTTTAATGTAATATACAAGAGCTTTTAATATTTTTACATATATTAATGTAAAAGCTAAAAATAAATGTTAAAAGGTTACGTTTGTGAAGAAAGAAAAATGGCATTTACAGTTACAGGATAAGGTTTTAGAATTTAACTCTTTCTTTTCTGGCCTGGTGTTCCGAAGACCATTTGCCATTTAACTGAAAATCAATATAACTGCAGAGGTGAGACACTGCAGAAGTGGCACGTGGGTTAAGGACACATCTTGCCTCACGGCTCCACACTCCAGGATGATTTACTGGGCTTTGTCCTACCAAGTCTTAAATTCTTTTTATAGAAGGAATTAAGGCAGGCGTTTTAAGAACAGCTATAATTAGCACGAGCAGTGGTAGTATGTGATCTTTGTGAGCGTTACTGCAAATCCATGAGCCAAAGTGGCCAACAAGGAGCAGCTATCGCAGCTGCCACCTCCAGCTAGAGCTGGGCAAAGCCACCCAACACCAAACCCAAACAATCCTGGCACTTCTCAAACACTGTACATTGTTCTGATCGTAGCTCTTGCATAGTCAAGGCTCTTCAGGTAGATATCACAGACACTTCTCAGCAAAACACTTCCCGTAATTCAGTTGTCTCAAGGAGAGCTGCAAGAAGGGTTCCTATCATCCAGATGGGATAATCATATATATCCCACTGTCTATTCTCAAAACAGCTCTGTGGCTTTAAATTATTCTCACCATTATCTATGTATCTAATTTTTTTGAGGAGATCAGAGAAGCCTGAGAAGAAAACCAAGATGAAGAGTTGCAATATTTAAGAATACCCACTAATTCTGATACATAATAGAAACATAATCCATGTCATTACGCGGCCCGTTTTCCCATCTTTGCAGCAAGGATTTGCAATGGAAAAATGCTCCACTGCATTAATCTACCTCTGGCACGAGAAGTGGAAAGGTTCAACTCATGGCCTCAATTACAGAAGAGTTAGTAAGGATACACCAGGCATAGCATCTGTGGCATAGCATAGGGCAGGGTGTCAGGAAAAGAGTTCTTTCCTGGGAAATTTCTTGAAGAGATGATGCTGCATAGACAAATTCTCACACTCTTTAGTAAAATTATTTTTCAGCACTATTATGGCTCTACATCATCTGCATTAGGAATAAACCCATCATATTTGCAGTATTTTCAAGTATTTTCAAGTGGGTGTCTGCACGAGTTGCATTATCTAATATAGTTTGTTGTTGGTTTTGCCACTTTTAATATATCACGGCTGTAAAATGCAATCACTGGGTTGTTATAACATTTCTTGCTTTAGAATTTAGAAGCGTTGGCCAACCATTGAGGTTTGAAAACACAACACCAGTCGAGCAAAGAAAGCTTTTTGCTCTTCTGCACACCAAAACAGGGCTTTTGGCGACGTGGCGTTGTCTATGTTAACATTAAAAGTTTTAAAACATCAGATTAGGACCATGAATAACGGCTCAGTATAAATCTGGATTTATTTTCTTTTTTCACATAGAGACCTCAAAGGCTTCTCTGGCTAGATTTCTGGACAAAACCACGACTGGAGACCTGCAAAAACCACTCCTATTTGAATCTTGTAATACTGCCTTTGACAGACAAATAGAAATGCAGCAGTGCTGTCAGGCAAAATAACACATCTAAAGCACAGTATTGATTACAGTGGAGTTGCCCAAGATTCCCTTCAGTTTAAGTGAGAGAGGAACGTGGGTTTTGCCAATCATGCAAAATAAAATTCACCATCCACACCTGACAGCAACACTTCTGCAAACCATTGCTAAAAACACAGGAAACTACGTATTTGAGCTGCACAACGCGTAAGGCTTTGATAAAGTGCAAACTTTCCACGTTTTTAGAGTTTATTTTGGTTTAAGTTTTTGAAACACTATTTCCAATAAAAAGTTTTCTTATCTTGACGCAGCATAAACAATCTGTAGCATCTCCACAAGAAACTATGAAAAAGCCTAGCCTAGTTTATTTTTAATAAAAGGAGGACTATGCTATATAATAACTCTTCCTGCCACATCTGTTGAATCTGCTGAAATAAAGATTGATGCCTGGATATTTGTAGACACTTCTACCAGAGAAGGTAATACTTTTTTTTTTTCCTTTCTTTCCTTTTTTTTTTTTTTTAAATATATCATCTTCCTGTTATTTCCAAGTAATCTGAAGTAACAAGCATCATCTTCCTATTACCCAGGCATCTGCATGTTTTGTTTCTAAGACAAGCTGCAGAAAACTCAACGAGATTTGTGAGAGCTTAGTGCCACAAGTTAAAAGATATTCAGAAATAAAAGGCTTAGAATGAGAAATCGGTGTAAGACCGATCTTTTGGTGACTGTTCTACACAGGCACCCAAAACATGCTTTCACTTCATTCATCAATATGAAAATCAACATTGTCAGGGGTTAAAACTCAAGAGAAGTGGCCTGAAGGTCAGACCAACACAGAGCACGTGTGTGCTGCTCCACTGCCCCACATGCACAGCCTTCCCTCTGTTATGAAAGGAATGAAACATCTAAAATCCTGTGTGGATTTTGTCCCCAGGCATTGATCAAGCATCACTCCAGAATCACAGAATCGTTTGGGTTGGAAGGGACCTCAGAGATCATCCAGTTCCAACCCCCCTGCCATGGGCAGGGATACCCTCCACTACACCAGGTTGCCCAAAGCCTCATCCAACCTGGCCTTGAGCACTTCCAGGGATGGGGCATCTACAACTTCTCTGGGCAACCTGTGCCAGTGCCTCACCACCCTCTGAGTGAAAAATTTCTTCCTTATCTCTAATCTAAATCTGCCCTCTTTCAGTTTAAAGCCATTGCCCCGTGTCCTGTCACTACACGCCCTTGTAAAAAGTCCCTCTCCAGCTCTCCTGTAGGCCCCCTTTAAGTAGGACCAGGCACTCTCCAAGCCAGGCAAAGTTGGACTCTGAAGCTTTTGAGAACAAGGTAGTACAGAAGCAAAGAACACGTGGAGTTGCCCAAGCCCTTCCGAAGGGCTTAATACATCAGACTCACATCAAATGCCAACTGTAGCTCAAACCTAATCTGTTTATATTAACACCTACAAAAGATCCATCTAATGAACCATTTTCCAGTCAGTGTAAACAGTAATTAAATATATTAAACTATAAAAAAGGAAAGTGCCATGCAAAGCATACTTTGATCACTGCTAAGTGCCGTCAGCCTGGATGACTATAGTATTTACAGGAGTAAGTGCTCTGGTTTAGCTGGCAGGAAAGCGATGCATCTGGGCTTGTCCCCAGTCGGTCGGTGTTTTAGCATCTTCCCCCACGGGAGCAGGAGCACCACCTTACAGAGGACAAACACAGCCACAGTAATTGTTGAGAAGACCAACCAAAAATAAACACAATTTTCCAAAAATTAAAGAGATGCTGGATTTTATTAGTGTTATTACTCATAAGGTCTATGAGCTGTATGCAGACCACAGGATGACTCCATAGGGACAGTGGTCTTGGTCTCCTGAAATAATCAGCAAAACAGCTTTACTTATCCAAGAATAATGGTTGTAAATACAGTTGACCATCTTCAACAGCAGAAATGTCAGGCTCTGCAGAAGAAACAAAAGCCGGTGGTTTGGTTCCACCAGATACACCGAATCTTTCCTCAAAAAAATGACCTGAAGTCTACAGAGCTTATGCTACCAGTAGCTTAAGTTTCAAAGAGGTCTCTAGGACACTTTTATAGAATCATGGAATGGTTTGGGTTGGAAGGGACCTTAAAGATCATCTAGTTCTAACCTCCCTGCCCTTTCTCCTACATTAACTGATCATCCCAAAACCATTAACTTCTTACCGCAAATATATGCTTCACCTCATTCAGATTTTATCCTATACCATTTTAATTAGAAAAATCTCTGCTGTCACACAATAATTTTAAGGAAGAACTGAACGGGGAAGAGCAGCATCTCTTCCAAGCTACATTGCCAATAACCCTTTATTCACATAAGTCACATCAGATGTTCACGGTAAACCAGAAATCTATCCAAAGCAGTTAAGCAGAGCAGTGGCATGCCCACCTCCTTCAGCCGCTTTTTAGTATGCCCCTGAGCTCCACTAAGTTTCTTAGCCTTGGCTGATGCTTATTGGAAAAATAGGAGGAGTGGCACTCTCCCAAATGCCTCCCACTTGTGGCATCAAAGTGAGATATCACTCACAGTAAATTTTACAGTATGAGGAATGAAACAGTTAGCAAAGTTGACATTTAAACCATCATCACTGGCTATGATTAAATACCTCGGAGATGAACAGAGTGGTTCACACCTCTCCAAGTTATTGTTCTAGGCTCTTATCAGACTCCCGTACACTGCTGCATCCGCCGCCTTTTCACACACTTGAGATTTTCTTTGAAACTGTAATAGCTGGGAAACTGTTTAAACTGAGATTCTGGAGAGTTTCTGGTAATGTTAAACTGGCAGAGATTGTCTGAAGCCCCGGAGAACTTCTTGAACTGCAGATTCACCCTTAAAAGGTTTAGGCAGATTAATAATACAAGAATGGCCAAACTGGCTCCTTGTTCCTCCTTCTCTGATCTCAGTAAGACGCAGGGAAATGAAATACTAGAAAGAAAATTGCAGATCACCTGCAAGAAATACAGAGGGCAGACGGGATCATGTTGCTTCCAAAAGAATCTTCTCTTCTGAAATCAAGAGAAGTCTGGGGTATTCCTACAACACCAGGAAAACACACATTTTAACTGTTTGAGCAATGGTAAAGCAAGGCAACTGCCCAACCTCACTTCTCAAACATGCATGAAATGCCAAAACCAACTGCAGTCTCTCAAATTCAAGTCGGCATCCTTACTAACACCCAGTTCCCAGAGTCTACAGAGGAAGAACAGACCATCTGCACATGTTGTCTCCTCTAGGAGATGGAAGTCAGGTTCCTCCATCGAGCTCACACCAGCCGTGTGCCCCAGCAGCCCCTGGGCTGCAGAAGGGGGAGACCAGTGGCAAGAGGGTGGCTGTCCCTAAATCATCCACATCCTCAGCTAATCATCCTTAGCCAGTTCAGCTAAGCTTTTAAATGGAAAAACTCAACTTACCATGGTTGAGCAACCTGATCTAGTGGAAGGTGTCCCTGCCCATGGCAGGGGGGTTGGAAACAGATGATTTTTGAGGTCCCTTCCAACCAAAGTGATTCTGTGACTGCAACCTTGCATCCCATGCTGGATGTCAATACTAGCATAATGTGGGATGTGTGCCCACTAATCAGATGGCAAATTTAACTTTCATTTCACATGCATGCTCATCAGTATGCAGTACCATGTCACGCTGTCCATGACCCCACACCCAGCAGGACAGGATTTTCCAACTACACACTGGAAGTTGTTTCAGTTTACCTCAAGGCATGTTATAACTTTTACTAAATTCCTCCAGCTGCCACTATTTCCCTTCATTAGCACATCTGCCAGCTACAGAACCCGCAGGGAGATGGGAACCCTGGGATGATTCTCCTGAGGGAAGAGGGAATTCCTCAAAGAATTTGGATTTTTGCAAAACAGGGAAAAACTGTTCCCTGCTGCCATCCCAACTGCCAAGTCACCATCTCATCCTTCCAAAGTATCTTCTGCTGGAAGTGTTTAGCACAGGAAAATATAAGCCTGGTTTCTGTTACCCTTTCAGCTCAGAAGCAAGACAAGGCTGCTCAAAAGAAAATCATCCCAGGGTGAAGCACCACAGCCAACAGCAGAATAATGAAGAAATCTAATTTTGAAATTTCTGAGCTGCTAAAGACACTTAGAAGTACAATAATAGTAAAAAAGTGAGTTTTTCTTTTGGACATGAGCAAATAGAGTGAAAAACTTATGTTTCAGGCAGAAATATTGGAAGAAAGAGAAATATTAGTTTAAGACAGTTATGTTTGCATACACTGAAAGAAAAACTACAATAGCTGATACAGTATTAAGACATATATAGGATATATATACACTTTTAGTTCTTTTTTTTTTGAAAATGTAACTGAATCTGAAGTTCTTGGAAACAGACAAATTGATAAAAATCAAGCTTCATCCTCACTTTTTGCCCCGCTTCACAACCATGAGGCAATACACTCCAGCTTGTTTGGGAAACTGCCCGACAAGGAACATGGGGATCTCCAGACAGCCCGCGAGCCCACCACGGGCACCTCCTTACGATGCTGCACGGAGGTTAAAACTACCACAACCACCACCCTACGGGTAGCAAATGCGAAGAATTTGGTCATTCCTAAGCTATTCTGATACTGACATCATCTACCCTGGCTCTGTCTTCAGCACTTTATTAACTGACAATGTCAACTTGAATGATAAATGAACGAGTCAATCCACAATTTCAATATGAGAACAGAAACAGGTGATTTCAAGTTAGGCAGTTGTCAGCGCTGCACTTAGGCTGCAAAACGGCTAGAAACAACTTGAGTGAGCATTCAGCAAATTAAAACTTTCACAATCGCATTTAGCTAGAATTCTTCATGTAGAAATATGAAAGTTTAATTTATGTATATATACACACATCTATTTAAAAAGCTTGAATAAAAATTCCTGCTCCCCAAACAGAAATCATTATGCCATGACGTGCCCTGACTTTTAAACTCTGCCAGCTTCACAAGAGCAGAATAACCTTAGGTTATTACAATTAGTTTCATCTCATTAATAGATCAATTTCCTTCAAGCATACTGAAAACCGAATTTTACTTTGTTGCTTCTCCTTTTAGTCTACATTATAGTCTGTGATCTTAAGTTTTAAGGAGAGCCATCACAGACTAGGTTGTAATCTAAGGTGATTAATTGCACAGCGTTTTACAAGCTGTAAAACAGAGCAAGATCTCCACAAACCGACTGTGCCACTGACCAGGCACTCTTATCAGATTTCTCCACAACCAGCAGGCTTGTCTGACGGATTGCAAGTCTTAAGTATTTATATATTTCAAAGGTTTACTTATTTTTGTTGTTAAAAAACCCTAAAATCTCTATTGATTGTTACACGCAATTCTACACGAGAAGTCCCGAGCACCGTGGAGCAGAATACCAATATTTATTACCAGACTTGTGCTCATTATGGTTCTCTCTGACAGGGGTCCATTAAAATCAATTTTTATGTTTCTTATGTTTTTTCTTTTTTCTACCCAATGTTCTTACCATAGTGTTTATTAGCCAGTTAGGAGAAACAGTGGGCACTGTTTTGTTTTTATTTTCTTCTGTCGAAAATAACGAGGCCAGATTTAACTATTCACTAACAACGAGCAGAAGAGATTAAATGCTATACTTCAGCACAAACATTTACAGATAGCTTTCAAATTTTTAGAACTTGATCATCAGTAAAGACAAAAGTAAGTCCCACCTTCCACCTATTTTTCAGATATAAATTCTTAAAGTAATTGTAAGAATATGCTGCTTGCCATTAACTTCTGAACCACTCCTGAGTAATATTCCATCTATAATATAACAATTTTTGCATCCAAGTTATCAGATGGCATGATTTAAGTGTTATCAAGATGCCACTAAAGCCTCAGCACTTCTGGGATGCCAGGAGATTAACTCACCACTGTGAAAATGGAAAGATCAAGATCAGATAAAAATTAAAGAATTAGCAAAAGGATCTAGATGGCCCGATGTGGTCATGTTCTTCAGGTATACGAGACTCTCCTTCAACCAGGCAACCTGGCCACATTATAGGTGAGCAAATGGTAGTGCCCATAAAGGAAGAAAGATGGGGAGAGGCTGTTCAGGAGGGCCAGTTGTGATAGGACAAGGGGTAATGGTTTTAAAATAGAGGGAGGTAGATTCAGGTTGGATATTAGGGAAAAATTTTTTACCATGAGAGTTGTAGAACACTGGAACAGGTTGCCCAGAGAGGTGGTGGATGCTCCATCCCTGGAGACGTTCAAGGCCAGGTTGGACGAGGCCCTGAGCAAACTGATCTAGTTGGAGATATCCCTGTTCCTTGCAGGGGGGTTGGACTAGATGACCTTTGAAGGTCCCTTCCAGCCCTAACCATTCTATGATTCTATGATAAATCAGCAGCCAGGCTCCCTCAAGGAGGAGGGTGACCCACCTTTTGTGAGCAGCAGCACCTTTCATTTGTGCAGGCAGAGGTGAGTAACAAAGTACTCGGAGCTTTGAGGGACACAGGAGTCATTTCCTGGAAGAAGGTCTGTGTGCTTGAAAGATCGATTTCTCTATCCTGCCTTCCCACCACCACTTGCTCTGAAGATATTTACCGTCCCTAAAAATTCTGTTCAAAACGAGAAGGCAAGGCAGCCAGTGGAACATTTGAAACTTCAACGTCAAAGACAGAAGTCACAGACCTTTGCTGCTACTTCTCCAGCAGAGCTACACAAGCACACCCAGTATAACACCACCTCCCCATCCACCTTCTTGCTCTCTACTAACTAAGAGCCTGTAATATTTTCTTCCAATAATCTGCCATTTCACTATGGGCCTGTATTTTTTAATACCCACAACTTCACAATCGTTTTTTGGCTTCAGCTTTCTTTTTCATGCGATTCACTTTACGTCCAGAATGATAAACACACAATTTCCTGTATTCTTCAGCTTCAAGAGCCCACCGACCTTTTTCCTACTACTCTTTAATCTACTCATCGACGTTTCCTCTTCTCGAGGGTGAAGAGTCCTCACCTGCTCAGCTGTTCTTCACGCAGACACTGCTCTGCAGCAAAGGCAAGGTTCAGCCTTATCCTAAATACTGCTTTATTTCCATTCCTCAGCAGCAGAAATCCAATACTGGTATCAGCATATGAAGAACCCAAAGTATTTATTTCCATATCACTAGACTTGGCAACACTGTCAAATCCAGGGGCTTGAGGGTTTTTATGTTAGAGGGAAAACATTTCAACCAGAATACACATTATGCTTCATATTCCTGATTAATTTTACACACATTTAAATTACAAAGATAATAAAACAGAAAAATAGAAAAGTGGAAACAAATCAATGGAGAATTTCAGAGGCAACAAGCAGGGAAGAAAGGACAACATGGAGAGCAAATCCAAACCTGTTTGAGTCTCGTAAGAAAAAGCTCTGCTGTAATAAACTGTGGCAAAGGCTGCAATTTCATAACCAAAAACAGCTGAGGAGACCAGACTTAATAAGTAGTATTAGTATCTTTCATTTTGGCAGAGGAATTTGGCAAAGAAATTTGGCATTTAGTAATTTTGAACGAATCCAGTGTTTCTTCTAAAAATGTCACTGTTTCCTCATGAAGAAGGGAAAAGCAAACCAAAGACCTGAACAGATGCACTTCAGCAGATTGAGCAGCCCTTGTC
The DNA here is from genome assembly GCF_009769465.1 of Tauraco erythrolophus. NCBI lineage: Eukaryota > Metazoa > Chordata > Aves > Musophagiformes > Musophagidae > Tauraco > Tauraco erythrolophus. Next base: position 2,010,660 of record NC_141473.1, read on the forward strand.
TCCAACAGTAAAACATACCAACACCTCCTCAATCAGTCCCAGATTTGAGACATCACCTCCACTGCCATGTACATAATCCATTCTCCACGTACATAATCTGTTCTGAACTCCAGAAGACATTACAGATATGCAAAAACAACCGATCAGTAATTAAAACAATTATTCAATCCCAGTTCTGCCTGTTGGACTACAGAGATGCAGATAGAGGTCTGCAAACTTTGCAAAGTATGGGAGGAGGTGTTAATCCTCAGTGACACATTTATACGTGTGTCCAAAATTAGGAGGCTACAAATATTTTTATTTTAGAACATTTCTTTGGTAATATTATTGATGCAGCAGAGAAGAAATGCATTTTGGAGCTGCCAATCCTTAAAGGTCCTGGAGCCTGGTTTTGCCTCTCAGAGGAGCAAGCACTGTGTTCCCAGTATGACCAGGAAAAAATAGCACTCAGAGTCGTGTCTTAGATCCTCTGGACGTTCTCTTTCCTCTATCACATCCATAAACATAAGATCAATAGGACACGAACTTACCCGTTTGGCAGCACGCTCATTTTGGGAAGTTTTATTTCGTGTAAGCCTGTTTCACACCCAGAGATCTCGAGCTTTCCCACGGGGCTCAGCAGAACCGCGCGTTTCTCCTCGCACTCAGATTCTCCCTGTTTGGGATTCATCTGTTTGTGAAAACAAACTCCTCTTTAATCGCATGCATTCTCACCAAGGAACATTCATCTCAGGATATTTTGAGTAGTTTTCAAAAGTAATCTAAAAAAAGCAAGAAACCAGCATATTTCAAAATATTATACTTTCGAACCTCCAACTTGAAAGGAGCCATCCCAAGAAGTTGGCATCTAAATCAAAGTCTCAAAAATGTGTTAACCAGCAGAACAGTGACCTTCGTAAAAATCTCAAATAGCAGTTTCATGGCTGGTTTATCAGCTAACATCCAATGTGTTTTGACACTGATTTCAAGAGGATTATTGTGACAACAAAGGATTATTGTGACAACTGGTTTAGAGCAGCAGTGTTATGCAAATAACAGCTGGAACACAAGTAGAGTATGTCTGCTGGAAAAATATATGAAAAAAATCAATCATTCCTTAGTAAAAGAAACATTTTTTTATTCCCATTGTTACTAGTCTGGTTTCACGATTACTGATAGGATGTAGTTGGAAACAGATGCCAGGCATTTCTCAATATTGTACAAGACCAACAATAACATACTTGTCAAATTCATCTTGGCTCAAAAAAAAAAAAATCCAGTCTGGCTCAGTAGATGGTTGAGTTGTATTTACAGTTTGGTTTGTACAATCATTAGGAGAGAGAAACAGGACAGAACACCACAAGTATGTCCACTGCAGCCACCCAGACACCAAGCTGTAGGTTCAGACCACATCACCATCGGTGCTGTACAACCAGGACAAAAAAAGCTTTTGCTCCAACGAGCTAAATTCAACTGAAACTGGACCAAAAAAGTGAGCAGAACAAAGAAACCCAAGAAACTGTAAGGCAGCACAAGCTATCGATCAACAAACATCCCAGTTATGTTGAGACCTCAACAACGTTTCTTGGTGTTGAAGATCACTCAAACCATACAGCTTACTTAGTCTGCTTTACATCTAAAAAGTCCACCTGCTCCTGTACCACCTCCAAGCACAACTGCACTACCTTATTTTCCCCAGTATTTCCCAAGTTATAGTCTACCTCGAAGCACTCTGAAGTCCACCTCACCTACGACATCCATGTCTACCTACAGCAAGGGGGACGATGCCAAAAGCCCGATGAAGCGTGGGAAACGTAGACATGATCAAGAAGTCGGGAAACTGATTGCAGAGCACAACGACAGACTGGGGGTACATCAGGAGACAGGGAAATCCATGCATGACTACATACAGCTGGCCAGTGCTCACCACTGTATGACAATTTTTTTTTCAAAATAAGATAATTTCTTCTTAAATCCTGTTATTAAATGCCATGTAATGAAGTCACATCTGCAAACAATACAATCGGTGTGAAGAGAGGATTAAAAAAATAGAGTAGGCAGCTTTGTCCTCCAAGGCAAAAGTAAACTTAAACCTCCAAATTCTGGGAAGCACTTACACAATTCCTCAGTTACAGACACATGGCAACCGGGACAACGTTACTCAACTTCAAGCCTGACACACTGCGCAGAACTTCACGAAGAACTGCAGGTTCCTAGTGGTTTCTTTAGTTTGACCGCAATCCAAATCAGCTTTTTGCTGAATAATCAAATGTTTGCTGGTGTTGAGGAAACTCCTTTCGACCAACTTTTTCTTTGTTCCTTCTTCCTCCTCAAGGAGAGGACATGGGTGAACTTTTTTTTGGAGCAGCACCTCACTGCAGAAGTCTTAGTGAAAAAGCAACATGAAAGTCCACATGATGTGAAAACCAGTATACATTCTTCATCTTTATTTGTGTGACAGCCCTAAACTAGATGCACTGAACCTCGTACCATGTACTCCACGAATATCACAACTTCGTGATCAGAGGACAGCTTTTTCATTATGAAAACACAGAGGAACAGAGAACTATAAATAACCTTATGAGTCCACACCAAGTTGAACTAAGCTTTATAGATGAAAACCTTGAGCGAGTACAACTAGTATTTTCAGTCTGGTTTATCATGCGCACTGGACAGCGATATTTAGAAGGTTTATTTTTATAAAAGAATGAAACTGCACAACATATATCCACATACATATGCGATTGCATTAGGAGCCTCAAAGATGAAGATCACTACAGATGTACAACGCACACCATCCTCTGTCCAGATATTCGTGTGCCTTTTCACTATTAACCTACAGCTACTGAGATGAGCCAGAGAAGATGGAGGTAAGGATGTGCTCCTGCAGGCAGTGTTATTTTAAAATAAAGCAACATTTCTTTCAAGATTTACATTGCAACAGTTTTTGGATGCAAATAAACAGCCTTTAAACTTGGCCAGTTGAAACGACCAAATGCTTAGACAGCATTTGCTGCAGGCTGGTGGATATGGAAAACCTCCTGCCCACCTCCTTCCAGGACAGGCACAATTCACTCAACATCATCTTCCTCACAGGGACCTTGCTGAAGCTGTGAGAACTAGGAATGAACGGCAGCTTAAAGCAAAAATCTAATAAACCCAAATAAAGTGCCTTCTGCCTTTTTTCTCCAGCTTACGTAAACGAATCATTTGAGGAATTTTGATCAGGTATTGCATGAACTCCACCTTCACTCTTCCTTTCCACTGTAATACCTACAAAATCTGTGCCAAAATCTCTCATAATTTCAATATTTATTAGCTAGAAAAAAACATGACTTTTAGAGAAGAGACTTCTCCTGCCATCCTCTGGAGTCTTGCTACAGAAATAAAAGGGTAGGTGCAGTGTACGTAGGGCTGTATCTCACTAGACTGCTGAACGCTCCGTAGAAAACTGGAAGACTGTTGTTAGCCAACTAAATTAAGTCCTTTTCACCATTAATAACAGACAAGTATCAAAAGGTTTTCACAGTGGAAGATTTATCAGCAGGAATATTAGCATGATTTACGAGCTAATGTCCTGTACAGAGGAGCCTCATTCTCCAGGCGCGCTCCTGTGACTTTGCCGCAGCACGTGTCTGGGTGGCACCGTGCTCCTCCAAAGGGCGAAGGTCCCCTAAATTACACATCAGCTCCACTGAACACCACTGGGATGTGCCTCAAATTGCTTTCCTATGGTTCAGATGCTAAGGATGCAAAACAGCAGCAAGTTTTATCTCCTAAACGAGGTGCCGCGAACCCTAGAGCCAGCATTAGCCTGATGACTTGCATAGAAATATCTTAACCTCTTCTGCTTTCCACAGTAACTCAGTTTAACAGCCTCACCGCAGCCCAAGGTTTTCAGTCCTAAAACACACCTCCCGTTTGATTAACTACAGTTTTTGTTTAGATTTGCATTAACGGTCTTTCACATTACAGTAAATAATTCAGAATTATTTCCTATTTTCTATCATTCTCAAAACCCCCCAAAATTCCATCGTAGTTTAGTCTGAGATCCCAGGACCCAATTCATATCTGTAATCATAGAATCATAGAATGGTTTGGGTTGGAAGGGACCTCAAAGATCATCCAGTTCCAACCCCCCTGCCATGGGCAGGGACACCCTCCACTACACCAGGTTGCCCAAAGCCCCATCCAACCTGGCCTTGAACACTGCCAGGGATGGGGCAGCCACAGCTTCTCTGGGCAACCTGGTTCAGTGTCTCACCACCCTCAGAGGGAAGAATTTCTTCCTTATATCCAATCTAAATCTCCCCTCTTTCAGTTTAAAGCCATTGCCCCTTGTCCTGTCACTACACGTCCTTGTCCAAAGCCCCTCTCCAGCTTTCTGGTAGCCCCTTCAGGCACTGGCAGGCTGCTGGAAGGTCTCCCCAAAGCCGCCTTCTCTCCACGCTGAACAACCCCAACTCTCTCAGCCTGTCTTCACAGGAGAGGTGCTCCAGCCCTCCAATCATCTTCATGGCCTCCTCCGAACCTGCTCCAACAAGTCCATGATTTATCCATGGGGAATGGATAAATAAAAAACGCAGAGAAATCTCTAGGAATCTATAGGATTAATAAGGTTCAGAAAAACCACAGTGTTTCCATGCTTCGTATTCTCCCAAGAGGTTTGTATTTTCCTGAAGACAAGTCAAGAGAGCACACCTCACGGCATTTCCTGCTCTTCAGCACCATGCCCCAAATCACTGTTACTGAATGGAAGGGCGGAAAGAATGCAAAACATCTTCATCAACATCACTTTCCAACTTTTCCTGCATTGTCCTCTTAAAGACCTCATGCAGTGTTTAGAGACTGCAGATTTCCACTGGAAAAATGCAACAGCACTGCCCATGGAGGTGCTGGTACCCACCACAAGCGTTCAAGCCCTCAGGATATCAAAACTCGTCTTAAAACAAAATCTGTCCAAAGGCATCAGTCAAGGAGGCCAACGACATTGCACCTTTTCCCTTCAGTATTATTGGGTACATGAATCCTTCCCATCTGGAAGGAGCCAGAGCCCTGTCTCTGATGGAACTTCCTCTCCAAGGTTTTCTTTCTTTCCCTCTGCTTTAACAACAATATAAACCCACCATGTCACATCAAAATATGAATTCTAATCCCCTCTGCCACCAGCTGCATCTGATTTAACAGGGTATTTCCATTAGGCTACAGCATGCGGTTGAACTCATGATTTTTTTTAACTTAAATATTTCTGAGAATCAAGGCAAAAATAACATATTCAACTGCTAACCCTAAACTAATGTGTCCTTGCACATACTGCAATTTTATTTTTTTTAAACCAAGAGAGTCCAAGTGCATTAATCAGCAAGATGTCAGTTGCCTCCAAGAAACGGGTCTCGTGACCCTTTGAGATTAACAGAAAGTGTCAATTGCTGAGCTACTTGATAAGGTAAGGAGAACCAACAGGATGAAGTTGCATTACAATTCTTTCCCCTATTTCACTTGCCACTTCTGAAACCCAGAAAGAGTTGTATATCTACCATTTCTAGACAAGCCACTGCTGCACATTTGAAAATTTTCTACTTAGTTCTTCCACACCACCAAAGTTACTGTTATTTAAAAATAAAGAACGCACCCGGATGCCGTCCAAGGTTTGTCATGCAGTCTTGCTTCAATGTTGGGCTAGGATATAACTACGTACTGGCTTCAAAAACTAAAAATAGTTGTCAGCAGCTATTGTCTGTGAGCGTCCTGAATAGCACTACAGCTGCTGGTAGCACAACCATAGGGATTCTGAGCTGTAAAAGTTGAATTTCGGGACGCATTTATCCAGTAATATCACCAGCGCATGAGGGCAGTGTCACTTGGAGACCACTGGTGCTAGCCCAGCCCACTCAAGCTGTGACAAAGTACCACCTTGTTCATTTACTTCTTATTCTCCGTAAATACATCCTAAAGACTCATCACTTTGCTATTCTCACACATTTGTGTCAGGAAGCCAGCACATAACGCTATACTTCTACGATGCCATACAGTATCAGTGACTTGCCAAAAATGTAAGATCAGGAATTTGTTGAGTTTGAGAGGATGATCAATAACTGCCAGAGAAGTTCCTTCTTCATCCTAATTACAAGAAAAAAAATACCAGTCCTGAACATTTAGTGTCCTCCTTTTGAGCATCACAGCGTTGAATGATGAGGCTGAGCACGGCCCCCCGCTTGGCACGGGTGCTGCTGAGCCCACGCATGCCACTGGTCCACTCATCCGAGGTTTTCATTGAATTATAGTTCTCTCAACATCTCCTTAATAGTTTAAAACTTCCTGTATTTGTTTGACTGGTTTCTGCATGTTTATTTAAAAGGAAACAATCCATTGTACGTTAAGAATATGGGAAAGATATTAATAGCAAAGGCAATGCATTTGTGCACATATACTTCGGCGTGGAGGGTAATTTTCCAACCTCATGCAGCTAGTCTTAGCTAAGAAAGTAATTTCTTACAGTTTTCAAGCACAGAAAAATTCAAGGACTGGGAAAAACACAGGATCCGTGCAACCAACATGTGATCAAAACACAAGTCTAAAAGCCGACTCCTGTTAGCATCTTGATTAATCATCTGTATTTTCACCTTCCAAATGAACAGTGGCTGCTACTGTTTTAAGAGAGAACTTACGTACTACAAATTATTTCAGTTTGGAGAGGAAAGAAGGGAAGAGGCAGGCAGAAGTTTCATACCCAGAAATAGTTCAATATATTGGAACAAAAGTTATACAGAATGAGAAACATTTAATTCTTAGTCTTTATTATGAAATGCTTGATTTTTTTGTAAGATAAAATACAAACTTTTCTAGAAGCTGTTTCCTACTCTTGAAAAAAAAGAGTCCAAAGATTTCCAACTCAACATAACAGAGTGAACTCTAAAGCTGTAAGGACACCCTGACCCAAACAGGTCCCCACAGGTTTGACATCTTAACCTGGGCTGCTGAAGCTGTGAGAAAGCAGTCCTGGAACCCAGGGCAGGGCTTCTCCTTGTCTAATGAAACCAGAGAAGGCTGCAGCTGCCCTCTGCAACCCACACTCCCAGGGCAGTCCCACCAACATGGCTTATTACTTAATGAAAAATAATTTCTGAACAAGGTAAAACATATTTCCTGTATCATTACACTTGAACATCACCCATAGCTGCCTTCAAACATACAGAAACCTTATGCTCAAGGAAAGCTGAGTGCCTCCTAGTTTTTAAATTAAGGCAAAATTTAAATTTGGAGGAAGAAAAAAGGTGTTGCATTCATTGCTTAAATTCCAAGAAGAAAGTCTTGAAACAAAACCACCATCATGGTAGCTAACGAGATTTAGTTCTGCCAAATAATCTGCTAACAAGCAAAATAACATTTAAAATTATCCTTGACGTTCTAAAATACAAGTCCTTTATATACTGCATCAGGTTCTTGTGAACTACTAGTGTCCACTACCACCCATCTGGACATCGGCCACCTCTTCCCCCTACACATCCCACAATAACTGTATACACTGCGTGTGTTTCTTCTTCCTATAGCACCCAAAGCAAACTTCCAGCTTGCCAGAATAAAGCATATCAGGTCCATATATTTTTGTCCATGCTGCACAGTACTGAACACCTCCACAGCTGCACAGGATTAACCCAGACAACGCTTTTAAACAAAAGCTGTGCTGAAACGTACTGCATTAAATGCGCACGTTTTCTCTCGTGCCATGTGAAGTGCTGCCAAACTGGCCACTTCCTGGGGTAAAGCTGATCCCAACCTTCCAGCAGCCTTTTGCTAGAAACCAGTTCTGTACCTCGATGGTGAACAACCGCTGCCATGGCCGGAGAGCTACAGCAGCTCACAGCCTCGCTTCTGCCACCCACAGAGCTCAAGAAAATGAGTGATTCCCCAGAAAACAATTTGCCAACCTCACTCCTACCAACACCTTCCCATAGTGGTCTTACCAAACCAGTGTCCCCACAGCTGGGGAAGAACAGCATTTCTGAGCCCTCCTACTCGCTCCCTGCAGAAGCAGGGCAGGGCTTGCAGCAGCCTTCCCGGGGACCTCACCATGGCCCTGCTCTTCAGCGACCACAACCACTCATCTCCTGGATTCACATGCAAAATCATTGTATTTCCAACCTCTGGCTGGCACATCATATTTATACCATCAGCATGCCGTTTCTTTTAAAACAGAATTCAATATTCAGTTCTCATTATGAAATACAGCAGCCTGGATCTTCTCCAGCGCTCTGCTCGTATCTCCAATGCATCTCTAAGCAAATCTGACCCTGGTTAAGCCAAACCTGTAATTTCAAAGGGTGTGAAAACAAAACCTACTCATTTCCTGGCTAGAGGAGGTTTGGAAAGGAAATGTTAGACAGACTAAGCAAATCCAGGGTTAGTTTGGGGTGAGACAACAATTTCTTTACCTTCCAAAGAACTATCCCATAAAAAACGTGAAGGAACAGAATTAAACTGCGTTATTCTGAACATACACAAATATACAACGGCACAGCAGCCACCACGAACCAGTCCCATCCTCCCTTCTCAAAAGGTCCCCTTCACAGAAGCCCCTGATGAACCGGAGGGACACACGTTCACGCACAGAGCGCAACATTTGCTTTCTACGGCATTTAAAAAGTGTTCGCCAAAAGCAAACACCTAATTCTTTATTAAACAATCAAAGGCAACAAAAGCAAGTTTCTGTTGTCCCATCGTATTATACTACTAATCCTCTTTGGATGGCAACCAAAAGACCCCGAAATGCCAAGCTATGAAAGTGCTTTTCCAAGCAGTGGTAGCCTCTGGCTCTTTGGCTACGTCTTCAGGCTGTTGCTTTGGCAGACAGGAGTAATCCTGGTCTGTCGAATGGCAAAATCCCAGTGTACTTACCAGGGCTACCTCAGACTTTATTTTGCTCCAAGGATGACATTTTAATTGTAATAAAAGCAATTTTTTCTCCTTTAGAAGAGGTAGGTAGGTTATTACTATTGCACTGCAGAAGTGCATTTTCCTACTTCATCTGTTGCCCACGTGCCAAGCTTTGATTTGAGACATTAGTATCGGCAGATACTTAAACACAAGACCTTAGTGGACTGTTTAAATAGGAATTCAGATACACCATTTCCTCCAACATCTCTCCAAAACCAAGTAAATACGTTTTGTACCTTCCCTCAGCTTTTACTTATGCAGGAAACTCAAACGCTATGCACGTGCAGCAGCCACTGCTGTAGTCACACAGTTTAAACCACATATACTGTAGAACATGAACGTCATCATTTTAGATCATTAACCTGAAGCTAAGATGAACATTTTGAAAAAAGTCAAATGTTTACATGCAGCATGCAAGTAAAATGCCATTAGAAAGTGTGGTGTCGCTAAGCTATACCAATTAGTGGCTGTGGTGGGTCAGTGTCAAGGTTGCAGGATTGGGTCATGCCATCCCTAGGATGCATCTCAGTGCCCAGGGGAAAACCAAAGTGAAACAGCCTGACAAGCCTAGAGACAACCAGTTACTTCAGGACATCTCGTTTGACATGGTGGGCTGCCTAGAGATAACATAATGAATTGGAGCAGAACTGGACAAGGAACGAAGAGCCAAGAACAGGAAAAAAACAGGACAAGGCTAGGAATTTCTGTAATAATCAAATTATACCTCCAATAGCAAAGACAGAAGTCATAATTGTGCATGTTCCTCGCTGGTAGGAGGTACCTGTAAGTCCCACCAGCACTCATCCTGGAAGCCACATTGTTTGGTGTATCTACCACAGGATGCTGAGGCATATAATTATTCTCACCTTAGTGATGACCCACAAATGGATTAAGCTCCCCTTATTTTTAGACTGGAAACCTTATGCCCAAAGGTTTACATAGAAGCACTGTGCAATGCACTACAAAGTAATATGTTCTACTTTGTTCAGCTGCTCACTGTTTTAACATGCAATCCCATGGAAAAAAACACTCAGAATTAAGGAATTTGTTGCCTAACAATTAACAGAGAATCACAGATGAAGAATGTGCTAAGAATTAGAGGATCCCAAAATTATTATCTAGTTGTTACTGTTTTGAGTTCTAGAAATTCTCATGCAAAGGAAAAGAAGTCACGATGCAGCTGTCAGGATTTTCCAGATGTGTTCATCACTTCGAAAAATAAACTCGAAATATTAGTCAGCTTTTTAATACCTACTTAATTACCATTGAAGCGCTTGCTGTAGAAGCACAATTACACTTTTTAATAAGAGGTGGTATACTTTGAGGCACTGAGAAATACAAAATTCATCTGCCAAAATCACCACCTGAAGTATGTGCAGGTATACACACACACAGCACGACTGAAGGGCTCTGCTGTTAGAGGTTCAGCTCTGTATGTAAATATATGGCAACTACTCTAATACAGGGAAAAAGAGATGAAAGTTGCATCAAATGAGACTCCTATCAGGTTCAGGGGAACCGAAAATGGGCTAAAAATGAAAAAATCTAGTAGAAGAATGACTTTAATATTAGGTAACATTTCAAATTTTTATCACCTAAATCCACAAAATTCTTGATCTGCTCCTTCTTGCGTTCTCTGCAGAGTTGAAGTCAGGACCAGCTAAATAAAAGATAATGCAACTAGGCATAACACAATAAAAGATATTACCTTCACAATGCATTATTGCTGCCAATTATAAGAATCACTTCAACTTAATTTCAAAGGCACAATCACCCTCAACTGTAACAGTCTCTTTTTTAAATTTCCAACAGTATTACATTAAGGCAATAACTCACCTTCCAGCTATAATATCAGTCTCTCTTATTGCAAAAATACATTTCATAAATACTTCTCATCGACAAGTCAAGCTAATTCAGGTTAATTTTATTGTATTTTGGTGCTATCTCACATTTGTGTGCAATTACCTTTATCATTTTATTGCCGTGCCAGAAAGTAATCAGAACAATTATTTGAAAAAGGAGGTGTATAAATTCTAAATCACACTTGCTGGCATTTTTGATAAAATAGCAGCTTTATCTCAGAAAGTGGCAGGGACATCGGATAAATCATGCATCAGTCAAGTGTAGCTGACCCCCAAGTGCATTGCACAATATCAGGAGTGCTTCAAAAGAAACTTTCCTATATAATCCATCATTCTTTATAATACCAAAATAGCTATACCTGAAGAGTAGGAGCTAGAGAATAATAACAAAATAAATCTAGGCAATATGAACAAAACCATTAATAGTGCTCCTTTTTAAGCTGAAGGAGAGTCAGGAATCTGAATTGCGTTCAAGGAAAGAATTTCATTGGAATTTTTAAAATGAGTAGAACAGCTTTAAACAAATGAAGCAGCAAAATGTATTAAGAATTCACTAAAAATACATCTACAGGAAAACAAACACACACAAAAGACAGGTGTCAGACTCATACAAAAATACAAGACTACAGTCTCAGCACACACATCTGAATTGTCCTATCATCAATCTCGGTTTGATTCAGGACAGCATGGAAAAGAATATTTCACTGTATTAACAGAGAGCAAAGCACTGCAGTTAGTACAAGAATCTGTTCACAAAGTCTGAATTTAGTAACAACAAGAAATGCAGAGAGGAACGGAATAACCCTTAGAATTAAATTTCTCGTGAAATACAAAAATTGCCACATTGTCATATAAACACCAGGAACCCAAAAACCTCCCAAGTATAACAACATTCCTGATGCATGCTCACATACATATCATAGAATCATGGAATGTTTTGGGTTGGAAGGGATCTCAAAGATCATCCAGTTCCAACCCCCCTGCCATGGGCAGGGACACCCTCCACTACACCAGGTTGCCCAAAGCCTCATCCAACCTGGCCTTGAACACTGCCAGGGATGGGGCAGCCACAGCTTCTCTGGGCAACCTGTGCCAGTGCCTCACCACCCTCTGAGTGAAAAATTTCTTCCTTATATACAATCTAAATCTCCCCTTTCAGTTTAAATCCATTGCCCCTTGTCCTATCACTACATGCCCTTGTAAAAAGTCCCTCTCCAGCTTTCCTGTAGGCCCCCTTTAGGCACTGGAAAGCTGCTAGAAGATCATCCCGAAGCCTTCTCTTCTCCAGGCTGAACAGCCCCAACTCTCTCAGCCTGTCTCCATAGCAGAGGTGCTCCAGCCCTCGGATCATCCTCGTGGCCTCCTCTGGACCCACTCCAACAGCTCTGTGTCCTTCTTGTGTTGAGGACCCCAGAGCTGAACACAGTATTCCAGGTGGGGTCTCACGAGAGCAGAGCAGAGAGGCAGAATCCCCTCCCTCGCCCTGCTGCCCACACTGCTCTGGGTGCAGCCCAGGACACGGTTGGCTTTCTGGGCTGCCAGCGCACGGTGCCGGCTCATGTTGAGCTTCTCATCCACCAGCACCCCCAAGTCCTTCTCCTCAGGGCTGCTCTCAATCCATTCTCCGCCCAGCCTATACTTGTGCTTGAGATTGCCCTGATCCACATGCAGGACCTTGCACTTGGCCTTGTTGAACTTCATGAGTTCTACGGCCACACCTCAGCCTCTTCCACACAAACCCAACATACATCTTTGATCACCGCAACACAGCTGGAGAACCAGTGACCAAGTGGGAGACAAACACAGAGACTGTGGAAAATGCCCACATCTGGCTGCTTTCCGAAACCATTTTCCAGCAGCCTGCTTACTGCACATGACGTCAGTGACAACTGATTTCTGCAAAAACCATATGCCAGACCCATAGCGTGTGCCACACCACTGCGTGGCTGTGCACAAAGCAGAGCTATCAACTAATCACAAGCTATTAATATCACCATGCTAAAGAAACACAAGCTACATACATATTACATACATATTTAATATGCATCCAGAAGATGGGTCTGCGAGAGTTCCTGTGTTTTACCTTAAACCTTCTGTCTTTCCACATATCAAAAGGGTAAAACTCCCCTAACGGCTAATGCGGCACCTTTCAACTAGGAGTCAGAGTGGCAGAAATGAAAAGGTTAGATAATAAATTATTAGTTTCATGTCGCTTGCCAGCTATATCACACCTAGCTTGGAATGAGAGGGAACCAGTGATTCTTCCTACCATGCCTGGTTGTGCAGAAGATAATCAAATATTTCTCTGCCACTATTCCAGGTACCTGCTAAAAGATGTTTGCAACTGAAAGATACATAAATATAACCAAACAAATGATTGTTTAATAGAAAAAAAGTGAAGCAAGGACTTATATTCTGCAATTTCCTCCTCAACTACTCCATTTTAAAAAATAAAAATAAATTTCTTTTGTGGAAAAGAGAAAGAAAATTTTCTACAGAGGGGTAGAAACAGAATATGCCAAAAGCATTTTCTAAGCCACATCACATTACCTAAAGCAAATTAAACCCACAAGTGATGCCACTATTAAGACATTTTTAACAGTGACAGGCGTTACCAGCAGGAATAGTTACATACACAAATTTGATTGTACTAGAAATATTTTTCTAGAGGAGCATTGCTAATGTTAGAAAAATAGTTACTCCACAGGAAAAAAAAAAAAACATATTCATACCTTCAAAGTTCATTTTAATTATTTGAAGAATATGGTTATTGTCCGAAAATGTGTTTGTACCTTTCGTTCAGTAAATTGTTCTGAATTCCTTGATAAACAGAGTTGGTTTCTCATCTTACTATAAAGCTACACTTATCTCATTAAAGCATCAAGCCTCAAAATAAGCCTCTTGTTTTCAACGAGGTATTTATTAGGAAATGGAAGCAGTTAACTTATAACTGAAGCTGTAGCATTGTCCTGTTAGTTTATGCTCTGTGGAAGATGGATACGTGATGGGGAAAGGTCCACTGATGCCTGTTACCAACCATGACAGAGCTACCGAGATTTACAATGCAGCATCAATCTTGTCAACTGGATTCTTAATACTGACTGCTGGACACTGGGGAAAAAACAAACTATGTTACGTGAACTCTTTTGTAATGCTGGACTTTCAATGCACACCGAAATGCAACGGTATTTTACTAGAAACTTACTTTTGGAACAAGCCTTGATGCCATGGTAGATAAAAAGTCTTCACCTGTAAGAAAACAAAAAATTGTTAATTTGACATTTAATTTGAATTCCACAGGAAGAATGGTGTCATTTCACTTCTAACCAACTATCAGTTTTTAAAATGAGCTCTAAGTTTCAGCGTATATAATTTCAAAAGGGAGTTTGATTTCTTTTTTTTTAACAAGCAACCAGGAATTTTAATGTTCATTAGGTCATCTACCGCTTATTGCAAGTCAAAAAAATATCAACAGATGGCACATTGAAGGCTTCTTCCATAACAAGCACTACACAGCTCTGATCTTTTGAGTAAGAATGCCTTAAAAGATATAGTATTAATTTAAGAAATATTTGCACAGGCAGTACTGCACTTCTGAGTTTCTTAGTAAAATAAACAGCTTTTTGTGATTTAGGGAATAGCACATTTTAAGGCATGAAAGCAAGTGACTTTCTCAGTTATATTCTGGGTTTAAAAGTACAGATTGCAAAACACTAAGAGAGCACCTACAAAACGTTAACTTCCATTATTATAATTCTAGTCTGAAACAATATCATCATTTATATACTGTTAACAAAACATACAACAGGTTCCTCTTTGCTCTCCACTTTGAAATAAAGGATGATTGCTATTTCCTTGGCATTTACTTAGTTCCGTCCCCTCCCCAGTTTTCTTTTCAGTGCTATTTAGCCAAGATCACCGTATCTTTATGAAGCTGTGCTATCAACATCACTTTTTTGAAAATCAGGGAGGCTATCTGGCGAAGTTCAGCCTTGGAGTGAGTCCTGACCCACAGCCAACCTCCGTGGGAACTCTTCCACTTAAGTCAAGGAACTCACTATTCCACAGGAGAGGACGACTGTGTCCGCTCAAGAAGTGATAAATCTCTTCAAAAAAACGGTACGAACATCTGAGGCTTTCCAAGTCCTCTCAAACACATCAAGCCCTGAAGTCCAAGGCAGTGACAGAACTTACAGCCACTTCCAAACTACTCACAGAAAACAGTAACATTTAATCGTAAATTAAGAGCTTAAAATTAAGAATCTGAATAATGTATATTTTAAATATACTAACACCCATACCCTTGGCAAGGCAGGCATTGCAAACATCACTCATTCCATTTTTAAACGCAAGTAAGTCAGGCAGATGAGCAATCTAATATAATATTACTTAAAATTGGCATCTGTCCTCTGCCACACTTCCCCAGGAGGCCACGGAGCAGAGCAGCCCCACGACACGGCAGGGGATGGCGTGCCAGGACGGCAGCCCGGTGTCCCCCACGGCACCGGGAAGGCAAACGGGCAGCATCCCTGCATGCCATCCACTCTGCCTGGCAAAGCCAGAACGAGCCACCAGCAAAATGGCACACTACAGTGGCAGGAACCCAAGGAAGTCTCATCTACCACCTCCACCAGAGAAGGGAAACCCAACGCCTTCCTCTGACATACCCACATCTTTTGCAACCTGAATACGATGAAAGTCTGGATACGTATGTATGAATGACTGGCACCTACGTGCTTTGGCTCCACTTGCCCCAAACATTAAATAATTACCATTTAGCAGTCACTTATACCTCTCCTCCCATCTCCCACCAGCTCATCTGATGGCGCACGCTGCTTTGGATTCTGGTGAGATCCACTTGCTCCCCACATTCCCACTGGGAAATAAAGCGTTTCTGAGAGAGCAGCTGCTCATGGGTGGATGAAGGGCTGCTCCAGCACATCAGGTAAGCCAGACAAGAGGCATTCATCCTGGCTGAAGGCGCTCAGAGCTCAGCAGACATCTCTGGGACAACATTAGTCAGGAAACATCCCTTTCCATAACAAATTTTTGCTTTTTATTTACATGCAACACACTCTCCCTGTTTATGAAAAAACATGCCAAATATCAAAATCGAGTTACATTTCAAGTTGTTGTTTTAACTAACATCTCATCTGTGCTGATGGCAGCAGTTTAATTGCTAGCCAGGTTCCACGTGATGCATTAACACTTATCTAAAAAAATCTCTGCAGCACCCCCATAAGGATGCTCACATACCTTTAAGCACAATCCACACAGAGCTCAAGAGTAAATCCAGATCAGTCACCAAAAACGTCTTTGATAGTTTTAGGCAATTCCCCTTGACACTTCCTCACTGCAACAGTCCCTAAAAAGCACAAGTGAAGATTCCCAACCTCTCCTACAGCATAGGAAAGCTTTACACCCATCTGTGTTTGCTAAGGTCTTCACAAATGGTATTTTTGAGCTGCTGAACCAGAGAATACAAACTGAATTTGAGTGTAAGTACATACAGCTCACAGGGGATATTCTGCCTGATGGAGAAACTAAGCCCAGCTTCGAGGAGATTAGACTTTGAGGAGAATAGGAATCAGGTTCCAGCTGTAGGAGAAAGGATTCTTACAGAGGACTAGTAAGCACCTCACAAGCAAAACAGTTGCTTGCTCCCTGCTGGCAAGTCCCAAGAAACACGGCGATATGCTGGGGGAAGCCCCTAGGACCACCAAGACCTTGGTGAGGTTGGTGGTTGAGAAGCACAAAGTAATCAAAAGGCCACACAGTGCTGAAGAGCCAGAGGTTGATTAGTGTTCATGACCTATTTCTGCCCAGCTCAACCACCTTCTAGTCCAGAGTGGCTTTCCTCTGATGACAGGTAACTTGGATAACGCCAGTGATGTCCCAAGCCATAATGGTTAGAAGATCACCTGCAGCTAGACAGGGAAAACTGTACAAGACCATTGCTATAAGTCAAAGGGCTAGGAAAGTCCAAAACATCACTCCAAAATGCATCTCAACCTTGCAAAGACTGTCTTGTTGGAAGAGGCCAATATATGCACTACTAACTTCTTTCCACATTGAGTTGAAGGGTTCCTCTAAGGTTGATTTTCAAGGTGAGAACACAATACCTCTTCCAAATGGTACGGGAATTGCCACTGATCAAATTGAAACAGGAGACCTCATTCTGGATCACGTTCCAGAAACTGAGACACCAGAATCAGTGGACCGACCTTAAAAGACTGAAACCTTATCGTCAGCAACCCCTTGACCAAAACAGAAGGTTTCCTCCTGCATTTGCAGAGAGTAGGATAAACTGAAGTGGTCAATTAACACACAGAAGAGGGGGAGAGGGGAGGGAAATAGTAATTTGTCCCCATCCTCACTAGCTCAGAGCCACCTGACTAGGACCAATGAAGTTGTTCTCCTGTTGAGCTTGGCCTTTCAATCAAGATGTGTCCAAGTTCCCCAGAACTTCTGCTCCCACACAAGAGCTGCGCTGAGGCTGAAGCCATACAGACCAGCGGCCAGGCAACGGGATGCTCCTGAGACACCTGGAAGATACACAAATACCTTCAGGTGCTGACTAAGAGCTTCTGCACAGTAGGAGATAAGTGCAGGAAGCTAATACATCACAGACCCACCCTGGGAGCATTCAAAGCCTTTGGTCAATCGATCAAAAATTTAAACAAAAGTCAGAGATTACATCAAAAATCAGATCCCTAAAGGCCAAGAAAAATTTCAGGCATATTTTGTTGACAGTCTAGAAGAGAAGTCCTTGGGTTTTAAGACACTTTCCTGTTTACTTTCACAGGAGTGCAGCCTGAAAAGTACATGTGATGGCAGCACTACAGTAAGAACTCTTAGATTCATAAAGAGTATTTTTCTCAGTTCATCAACTTTTAAACACTAAAGGAAGATTCTCCTTGAAAGACAAGTCCTCAGGTTCTGCAGAAGGTAATACTCTCTGGCTTCAGCACTAAAATTTAAAAACAGCCATTATATCGAGTCAGTATATGAATAAAATTCCATATGAAAACATTTAAAGTACATTAGATTTTTGGTCAAGATGAAAGACTGAAAAAAACTCAAGCAATCTATTCTAATTGGGTTCCCATGGTAACTGTACAATTGGGTTTTTCAGTATAACATCCCCAAGGCCCAATGCACACTTGTAAAATATACTTCAAACAGCCTGAATTGTTTTTACATTACAGCACTCCCAGGAAGATCAATTACTATACATCCCCACCCTAACTATTAGTGGCAGGAGATGTTAACACTATTGGCCGTATTAACATAAGTCATGTAAAAACCACCACATATCACCGTCATTATATAAAACTAATTACACACTTCAGATTCATCAACCATGTTCTGAGTAATAAACCAATACTAGTCTTGTCACAAGATCATGTTTACTGACTGGTAGAAATCAACCCCAAATATACGCCAAACCATTTTGCTTCTTATATTGATTCCGAGGATAAACAGAATCAATCATTAATAATTACATTATAAGACGACCCATAGGGTTAATCATATTCTTAGAAATCCTCGCTATGGAATCAAACATAGCTGCACAAAAAGACAACTGGAAAAGCATTGAAATCCAGGCCATGCACACTACCAGTAACATAAACCAAAGGTGCATTCACCAACATGCAACTGATGTAACTGGTGAAAGCAAAATAGCGGTATTGTTCTGTCCTGGTTTTAGCTGGGACAGAGTTGGCTCTTCTTTTTAGCAGCTAGAAGAGCTCCGTGTTTTGGTTTTACTCAGAGGCTCGCTCTGAGAAGAATGCTGATAGCAAGCTGATGTTTATAGTTGGCACCGAGGTCTCAAGGACTTTTCAGCTTGCCGTGTTCTTGCCAGTGTGCAGGGGCACAACAGGATAAGGGGGGAGCATGGCCGGGACAAGGGGTCCACGACTCTCCTTACGATTTGTACTTGAACTTAAGATTGAGGCCAAACTGGCCAACTAGTTGTTGCTCACCAGCCCAGGCTGCAGCTCCAAGGATGTCGTTGCATCTCCCGCAGCCAGGAGGAAATGGCCCGCCTTTTGTAGGCAGGGCCTAAACCTTAATTAGGAAATTCAATCAATTCAATCCAGCTGGGCAATCTGGGCAATAGCCACAGTTGCAATAGCCATAATTAGTATTCCATATCATGCAGTGTCATGCCCAGGATAAAGGCGAGGGGCAGCCGGACAGAAGGGCTTTTGCGCTTTGGCTCTTTTGCCGCTTCTGCTCTTTTGCAGTTGCTGCACTTTTGCTCTATTGCCTTTTTTTTCCCTCTCTCTCCCAGTACTCCCACTCTCAGAGTACCATCTCTCTCTCCCCCTCTCTATTTCGGGGCCTCGTGTTCATCTGGGATTGCATCTTCAGGACTAGACGGGCTGCGGATAAGAGGGGGTGGTGAGCATCTACACTGTGTATTAAATCATCTGTATTAAATTGTTCTTATCTCAACCCACGGGTTTTTCATTTATCCTTTAACTCTCTCCCTCATCCCTGGGGCTGGGGGAGGGTGAGTGAATGACTGGGGGGGGACGGTTTGGTTGTCGGAGCAGCCTAACCCACGACATGTTCTATTTAAAAAAACCCACTAGCGTTTATTTTAAGAGTTTCTCTCCAATCAAGCACTTTGCCTTCTTGGGCCTCAGTTTCACTTTCTGAAAGCACAACACTAGCTGTAGACCCAGCCTGTCCTTCCAGACAAGCCTGCCTTCCAACTGCCTACACCTCAAAGCTAAAAGGAGATGATGAACCATGCCCACTAAGCAGGATTCCAAACAGACTCATTCACTTACATTTCCAGGGAAAAGAAAATGGAGAAAAAAACAACTGCAGCCAGTTTGAATAAAGCCAATCTCATTTCTCAATCAACCACCCCAAAAATCTTGGTATTTCATGGACTGAAGTCAGCAAACAACCAGAAGTATTTCTGGCATCAGCACGGGACGGTGCAAGGGGGGTTCCCTCTTCCCCCTACCCTTCCCACCACATTATATCTGATCATACTGAACTCCAAAGGAGCAAGATGAAGGGAAAACGAAGCTGTGTGAATTGTTTCTCCAGGACACTGCTGACAGCCTAAAAATGCACTGTCAACACCGCCAGCCCACTGCTGCCCAAGCAAGTTTCTGCATTTTGTGTGTATTTTTAGATACTGCACATTCCGTCTTGTGGTTTTCAGATGTGAAACAGAAAAATTAATCTTTTAACAGCACCTTAAGTATACTTCGGGTGTTTGTTAAAAAGTTTAACTAATTAACAGACCTTCTGCATACTTGAATGTACAAACAACCAAAGACAATGTTATTGTTTGCACTGTACTGAGTGATCTAAGGCAGTCAGATAATTTAAATATTATTGAATGATGATTATGCAGCAGCAACATTTACAAGACAGCACTAATAGTTGCTATCTGCTCATGCAGAGTTACCTGCAGGGAGTTAAATCTGCACTTGAAGCATGTAGATGCCATGATTCAGAAAACAAAGCAAATCTGACTTCAGTGGGCTGTGCTGCTAATACAGACACTTTACTAAAATACCAATTTCATTAATCTGATCACAATGCAGTGAAAAGTGGCATTTGAAAAATAACTAAAACCTGAAAATGCAGCCATCAGGCAAGACCAAAAGCCTTTCTCTTCAGTATCCCATCTTCAACAGCACCAACAGCACGTAGTTACCGAGTACTACAAGAACAAGGCAAAGCATTCAGTGATTTTTACCAGCATACCATCATGCTCCCCAGAAAAGTGGGATTCAAACTTCCCCAGTCAGAAGCAGGATTTCTGAATGTAAAATAAAAGTTAGTTTCTGAGCCTAAACCTGGCACCCCACCTGCCTATTCCAAGACCCACAGCTCAGCTACACACTGAGCAGCAAACATACAGTATGATCCAAACCGACACTTGCTGCCTCTCTGGATGTCGTCAGCTGCTGCTTTGAGGGGCAAAATTATCCCTATTTTACTACTATTTCACTTTTTGGAAAGCAGAGAGGGAGTCAGAACCTTTGTATCACTGAGCTCCCCTCTTCCTCCTCGAGATTTAAGGTGACCTGTTCAGATGGAAGTATTTTTAATCACCTTCAGAGCCTCCATTGCATTGGGGAGAATTTCAGCTGCACATCCAAATTTTACAAGTGACTTGCAAAGACACCTGAAATGATTTATACCATTTAATTTGATATAATATAAATCAAAAGAGATAGCAGATACACCTGACAGACATAAGGACAGGATGCTTTTGCTTCGCTGATATAAAATAGTACATAAGGAAACGACTTGAAAAACAATTAGCAAAAAGCTTCAAAACACTGACATATTTCCAAAGAAAAACCTCCACAATTACTCAACTTCCATCAAACACCAAAGCCACACAAGCTTTATGACATTCAAATGCATTTGAGTTATTTTTTTTTTTTAACAGTATTCTGGACCACACAAGTAGATCATCAATTTTAAAACTGCATTTTGTATTCCTAGAAAATACCTCAATACATGTTTCACCTGGTTTTATAGTTTGGGTGCTCCTCCAGCTCTATGTTTAACTTAACGCTGGCCCAAACACATCTCTGCTGGGTGAGAATGTTAGCCTTACAGGAGACAAAACATAACACACGATGTTTTTCTTGCATCAGGAAGGTTTTGCTCATTGTAACTGCAGATAAATTAGCACAACTGAAGCCCTCACCAGCACAGATTTGTAGAACAGCAACCTTCACAGCTATCAGCAGAGGTAAGAAACTCAAACTGGAAGCCCGCAGGAAGGACACCAAGCCAGGCCTTTTGCTTTTTTATTACAGCATTAATGAAGAAGTTAAAAGTTGGCAAAACCAGCCAAGACACACGCTGAAACCTGTCACTACCTGAAAGATTTCAAGCCTCTTGAAATTAAAACTTTGTCCTACATCTTCCCATTAGTTACATTCTCTTCACCAGCCCAGACATCTCGTGAACACTCGGTAAACTAGAGAATTGCACAATCCGTCAATAAAGTAAGCGTATTTTGAACTACTGTCCACATGACTCAATTTGTCAGTAAAAACTGCCACCAGCGCTGCGCTTGCAGAAAAATGTCCATAAATGCATTATTGCGACTGGCAGATCGATGTCCATAATAAAAACAAACAGATTTAACAAGTGCTTGCTTTTACGAGTTATGCCATTGGTAGGATGGCTATTCAGCTTCACCCGACAACTTCTGGGAATGGGCAATACAGACCCCGGTGAGGCACTCGCCGACTTCACCAGTGTTACCAACAGGAAATTATTCTAACACAGGAAATCTTTAAAAACGTTAAGACTGAATACTAACGCCTTCAGGATGCATTCAGAAGTTTCACACATTCAGAATTTAACGTATTGTTCTGCAAAATATAAAATGAGAGATGGTAACAGCTGTGACAAGCAGAGGCTTTTTTTTGCCTCACCCTCTTTGCAGAAATTAAGTTTAATTTAGGCCAGCTGCATCCCAGGCAGAGCAGCTCACTCTTGTTGGGGTATTTAACATCTTAAGGCTGATGTTAAATACCCCAACAAATCAGGACCTACAGTTTGTTCCCACAAAGCTCTCACAGTACCAACACCAGAACGACCATCACTGGTCTCATCTCAGAGACCACAAGTGAGGATGTCACCCTTGGTATCGGAGACAGAGGACAGGGCTCCCAGGCACTGGTTAGAGCACAAGTGGGCAGAGCAGCTGGCAAACCGAGGTTTCATTCACAAACATCGGTTGCTCTCGCTCCTCCAAAACCCTAATTGCACGGGAAAAGAACGCTATGAAAAGAAGCATCCATGTCTTCAACACGTTCTCCTTTGGATTTTTTGCATAACTGTTTCTTCTAACAGTCTCCGCTGTCACCGAAGTCAGTTTAAACAGAATTTCTCTAGTGCAGCCTTTCCATCTTATCCACGCTTCCCATAACAAACTTAATACTTTTCCTGCACAAGTCCTTAAATTAGCCACTCAAGGAAACCCTGATAACCTTCCCAAAGGGCATGAGCTTCTCCTTCAGGCTACTATCCCTTTAGTGATGCCATTAACTGATTCTCTACATACGTTAAGCATTAAACAGTGGTGACAAGTTAATTACAGAGTTATCAAGAGATAAAGTAGTCACGGTAACACAAGTTGCAATATAACTACAACAGTTTCCTATAGAGCTTCTGTTCAGTTGCTGGTGTAATTGGTGTAATTAACTTGTCATGGATCAGAATGCAGATAGGAATTGCTAAAGCCACCTTGCAAGCTCACAGGGCTACATCTTTTTTTCCTCTGAAGCTTGAGGCTTTCGGTAGAATTGTCCAGATTTGGAACACTGCAGTTTGAAAACAAAGTAAAGAAAAGTTTTCACTTGGGAAAATGACGTCACAGACTAACAAAACATTCGCAAGAAAACAAGTTGCAAATTTCACACAACTGGGTGTTTTCAGACAGAAGTATTCTGCATTACAGAGGTGTGGGGTTTTTTTTTCCCCAGAGGCTGTAAGCTTTGCAAACATCATAGCAATCAAACTCACCTTAAGGAACTTAAAAGATGAATTAAGCCAGAGAGGGGAGGGAGACCTGTTTGAGAGGGCAAAAGCCACAACCCAAAATTAATACCCGATGAAATAACCTGGGTTTAAACCAAGACATACCGTGGAATCTACGATTCCGTTCAAGCACTAGCCTAAAATCCAGAGCCGGGTTGTGCCACGTTTACTAACCCCTCAGGTCTCGACACGAGGCAGATGTAAAGGCACGTGGGCTCCACTCACTTCTTCCTGCAGAGACCACACGGAAACCTTTCCGAAGGGGCACACATGCCGGGGGACAGAGCTGCTGGAGCGGATTTTTGGCTCACCAGACCTGTGGGCTTCCACGCTGCAGGGCCAGGAGGCACCATAACGTGGCAGATCTCCTATCATAGCTCCACCTAAGCTGCACTTCCATGCAAGCGAGGGAAGAGCAAAGGCCACAGCAGCAGTGCTGGGGGCAGAGGAGCTCCGACACCACCAGCGTCGGTTGGTACCCCCATGCATCGGGGCTGCAGGCAGGGCTCGGGGGCCAGAGCCTTCATGGGGTTCACAGGGAACCCCACCACCTAAACAGAGCCCTCCAGGAGACAAGTCTTCTGCGCAGGGGGAGCACAAGTCGGACGCCGGAGTTGCGCTGTGACAGTCATTTCCAAACGGAGCGTTCTGCCCCAAGGAGGCTTTCCTACGTGAAACACTGCAGAGGTGGCGCCTTCCCGCTTCACAAGAGCTCCGCTTCGCAAAAATAAGATAATAATAAGATATAATAAGATAAAAATAAGATACAACTCTGTAATAGGTTTATTTGGGAGTCAGTGGCAAAAAAAAAAAAAATAATTCTTTACGTTTACTTTCTTTTAAAACCAGTGTGCACCCACAATACCGTACCTATTGTACCACCAGTTGCAGAGCTTGGCTTCCATGCCCGTAGGACATCTTTATGCCCATATCCATCGGACACACGTCATTCCAGTGCGGTTTCCCGCTGCCAGCACATCCCACTGCCAAAGCGCCGCCGTTCCCTGCGCGGCTCTACCCACGGCCCGACGGAAACCCACGCACTTTCGGGAGCGCCTGGGCTCCCGCGGCACCGGGAAACCACCTCCCGCCGGCACGGGAAGCGCTGGAACATGGACCCGGCGGGGCAGAGCGGCCCCCGGCACCCGCAGCCTGTGAAGGTCGGCGCAGAGCGAGCGGGACGCGGCTGTGGCCGCTCCAGCCTCGGCGGATCGGGGGACGCAGCGGCTCCCAGGCCGGCAGCCATCTTCCCTCCCTCCCCCCGCCCCGCGCCGCGCCATGAGGCCGCCGCTTCCTGCTGCGCGGCCGCTCCGAGCCCGCCCCGCCGGGCCCCGGAGCGCCGCGGCTCCCCGGCCCCCCCGCGCACCTGCCCGCGAGGAGACGGAGGGAGAGCGGCGGAGAAACCGCCGGAACGTCCCCAGCGCCCGCTGCACACAGGGCGCCACGGAGGTGGCCGGTCCGGCGGGGGCGGCACCGCGCAGCCGGGGCGGAGCTGCCCGGGCGGCCCCGGAAACCCGCGCTCGGCGCCGCGGTGCGCCCTACCGGGCCGGCCCGGCCCTCAGCGGCGGCTCCTGCCTGGCGGGGCCGGGCTGCGCAGGGGCAGCGCGGCCCCTTCGCCCCGCTCCCGTGGCCGGGGATAGGGGTGCGCATCGCCCGGGTGATGCAGCCCCGCCGCGGCTCGGAGCCGCGGTGGTCAGCGCAGGTGGTGAGAAACATGGAGTTGTGCTGAAGGGCGTTGGGAAACAGCAGGGTGCGAGCAGTAAGGCCGGCCGGGAGCCACAGCCCGGTGCGGGGTCCCCGCACGGTTCTGCACCTTAGTTCTTCCGAAGGCAGTGCGGTGTGGATGGCTGCTGGCCCGAAAACCCCGCGTCTGGCAGCAAAATGCGGGCCTTGCAGCTGAAACAGGGGTTTTACAATTATCTAGGCTTGTCTGTTGTTCTGCTTGCACGTAAGGGCAGGATGGTGAAGGGCAACAGGCAAAGATTGGCAGCATGGAGGAATTGGACTTTTTAACTCGTTTGGGAAGTCAGGAGTAAGGGCTGGATGGGCGTTGGCAGAGGGGCAAGCCTTTGGCAAATGCAATTTCTAAAAGTGAAAACATGGAGGAGATGAAAGGGGGTAAAATGTCGGAGGAAAGTAGACTGTAGGGTGATGTTTATTTGCAGTAAAAAAAAAAACAAACCAAAACCACAAAAAGTGCCAGTAAAGTTTGCAACAAGAAACCACAATTTTTCAAGCCAGAGGATCTTTCACTGTCTGACTCCTAATCTATCAGCAAAAATGTTGTTAGTCATGTTGTATGACTCAGAAGCAATCACAAAATGGAGGAATCCACTTGGGAAAGATCAGAACAATTGTTAAAAGGTCTTTACAGAGTCCTGGAAATCTTTTTTTCATAGGGAACAAACGCTCTAAATAAAATGGCATCAAGTTAGTACCTGTGAAGTCTGATTCTAAAAAATTACAAAATCTGGTCCAAAATGCAGAAGTTACCCCTACGGAGTTGAAAGTACCTTTACAAAAGGGCAACACTCACCCTGACATGTAATGGTACTGAGACACTCCTGCTGGGTTTAGAAGTAATAATTTTAACATGACACCTACTTTTCCCTTTTGCTTTCTGGGCCGTTAACCTCGAGTCTCTCAAGGAAATCTAAGCAAGGAATGTTTACCACCCTGTCTTACTTTCTTTAACTATCTACTTCGGCAAGCATTGGCCGAAAGTCACTGTTGTAATTGTTCTCAGATAGTAAAAATGCCCAGAGCTTCCACACCACCCTGCTAATTGCAACCTGCAACCATATCAATTTTGAACAAAAGTATTCTGTGAATCCGTGTGATCTGTGAAGGATGACAATTAGTAGAAATGGTTTAACAGTGATAAATCGAATTCAGATCTCAGGATGTAAGCAGCTTACCAAGGGAATTTCATTTAAAGCGCCAAAGAAATGATATTACAGCAAAGAAAAATACATGAAAAGGTGTTGCATGTTTGTAGTGAGTTACAACTAATTACAGGCTTCTGATTCATGCATTCAGAGTTCATCTCTATGACTTAGCTTTTCTATAGCTGTTAGTGAACAGATGATTCAAACTATTGTGTAACTATGTGATGCTGTATGCTGACAGGAGAAAGTGGAGCTCTTCAGTAGTCATAATGAAGCCCGAATTAATGGTCAGTGAAAAGGTACTGCCACTGCATGCCCCTTACGAGTGCAGTGGCTTATGTGAAGATGATCTCATCTCTAAATGAAAGATCTCTTCACATCAGTAAGCTCCACACTGGATGGGGTGCACTAGAGATAGTTATTATTTTAGAATGTAAATATCAAACTTCTCAAACCTGGATTTATTTTTTTTTCCTCAGACATTTTAAAATCCAGTATCATGATGAGAATTAAAAGGAAGGAAGATGGAGATTTCTGCAATAAGAAGTGGATCTGCTGCTTGGGAAAAAAAAAAACCCAAAACCAAACCAAAACATGTTTATAAATCAACTGTTCTGAAAGCCTGTCTCTGCAATCTTCCTTTCCTAAACGATCGTCAGGTCTTTTTCTGCCTTTTCATCCTTCAAGGTATCGATATAAAGATCAGCCTTGCAGGTTGGTCTGGATTATTCCAGTTGAGAAGGAGCAACCTACTGACCAGCATGGCCATGGTAGATGTTAGTACTGACAGTACTGCAGCTTAAAAAGAAAACTTCATTAGCGGAGAAGTCCCTGGAGGACTGCTTTCCCACTGTGAATACATGCCATCATTATATAAATAAGTACTTAGAGAATTATGCAACCTTAAAATAAATAGGAGTTTCTCAGGGACGTCCATGTAGCAGGTGCAAGTAGACCTAAGCTCCTTTTGCCTCTGGTCTGAGCTGTATAGATCTGAGCCACGATGGGAGAGTGTGTACAGCTGATTTGCATGAAATTACGTCTCTGCCGTACACTTCTCTCCATATCTGGCC
Organism: Tauraco erythrolophus; assembly: GCF_009769465.1. Classification (NCBI taxonomy): domain Eukaryota; kingdom Metazoa; phylum Chordata; class Aves; order Musophagiformes; family Musophagidae; genus Tauraco; species Tauraco erythrolophus. Next base: position 2,037,942 of record NC_141473.1, read on the forward strand.
TGGGATTAGTTCAGGTGGAGCGAGTCAGGCTCTACTTGCACCTATCCGGTGCGTAGCGAGTGGCGAGAGAAAGGGTAAAGCAGGATGTTTGCAATAGTTTCAGTTGAGAGAATTTAAGATTTATTAGTAGCGCCAAATTATTAGTGAATGTTAGCGAACCACTTCAAGCTCTTTGGAAGTTTCAGTCTGGTATTTTATCTCTTAAAAATGAATTTCTTTTATTTTGAAAATACTAGAGTCCCAGATTAGAGGGAAACAATACTAAACTGGATGAAATCCTCCCTCTGTCCTGATACCCCTTTCTCAAACGTAACCAGTTCCTGTAATTTTTTTGTAAGTGGAAACCTCCCCAAAATACGTGTTAATCTTTTCTGACTGCCCTCCCAAGATGCTCTGTGTATTGCCTGAAGCATGAAAATTGATTATTTTTAATATGATTTTAGTTTGCATTATAACAGGTTTGAATAGGGAACGTAAAACATGGAGACTTTCCTCAACCCTAGCACCTTGGGTTTGGGTGGTGAATCCACAACTTGTCTGTTTGCAACGCAGAGGAGAGTTTCTCTGCGCTGGTCCTAGCTGCACTGCAGTGTAACTTAATTCAGTGCCGTGTACCTCAGTTAGCAGATGAGGTAGAAAGGGTACTCCTGATGAGTTCCCACTCTGCCCTAGGAACTAGGAACATCTTATTCAAATCCCCTCTACTCCTTTTGCTCCCCAGATTTTCATCTTTGCTACTTTAAGTAGCTACTTTAAGCACTGTTATTGCAACCGCTGAACTTTTGAGTTTCCCCCTAATCTGTTCTTTAATAACAGGAGCAAGACTGAGGAGGCTGTTCCTAGTTAGATGTATCACTGGTCAATGACATTAGTGTCACCAGCACGTATGTACTTATGTAGCTCCCCTTTTTCATGTGTTTAGGCCAGCTCCTATGTCATGGTTTAGGCTGGCTGGCAACTAAACACCACATAGCTGCTCCCTCACCCCCCGGGAAAAGGGAAGAGTAAGGGAAAAAGGGAAAGAGACCCGTGGGTTGAGATAAGAACAATTTACTACTACTACTACTACTACTAGTATATGAATATATACATCTGTATGATGATAATAATATGTGCAAACAAGTGATGCACAGTGTCATTGCTCACCACTCGGTGACCAAGACCCATCCCATCCTGGACTAACGATCCCGAAACAGTGAAGTCCCGACACCACAATCCCGGACGAGCGAGAGGCTCGAGAAGAGTGCGAGAGAGAGTGAGCCTCCAGAAGAGCAAAGGCCCTTCTTTCCAGTCAGCCCTCATTTTTATCCTGGGCATGACGCTGCATGATATGGAATACTCCCTTGGCCAGTTTGGCCCTCAATGCTAAGTCTGAGTTCAGATCATAAGAGGAGTTGTGGACCCTTTGTCCCAGCCATGCTCCCCCCAGCCTGTTGTGCTCCTGCACACTGGCAAAAACACAGGAAGCTGGAAAGTCCTTAATGTCTCCTTGCCAACTATAAACATCAGTGTGTTATCAACATTCTTCTCATAACGAGTCCCAGACTACAACCAAAACACAGAGCTCTTGTAGCTGCTGAAAAGAAAAACTGACTCTGTCCCAGCTGAAACCAGGACATCCCACTACTGGAGTTGGTGTACCTCTTTCTTAAATTAGCTAAGAGGGCCACTAGGTGTTAATTTCCTTCCTAGGAGTTTCCAGCATCCAGTCGTGACACATCCAGTCTAGTTCACTAATACTAAAGCTTACGGGAAAATTTTCATAACACTGATGCTGTAATAAGATACAACATTTTTTAAATGTTGTTTCAAGTCATGCCCCATGTCTTCGTTTTTCATTCAAGGCCTTTTCTTTCAATTCTTTATTTGTTGTTAAGTCTGTTGCTTGTAAGATGTTGCTCATTTAACGTGGCGTTTTCAGGTACAGGATAGTATTTTCCTGGGACTGGAATGTCTGTCTGCTCTTGAGTACAAAGTGTCCTTCTAGGGACAGCACGTGAATTTGCTTCCAAGTAAACCAAAGCTTAGACTAATACATGAACTTTGGGGTCACAGAAGGCAGTGGTGTGGGATGAAAAACTGAAAAAGTGCAAAAGGACGTTTTTATTAAAGACCTTGAGATGTGAATTCACAAGTATTTCAGCCTGGATTAAATTCCTTCTTAAGGACTAACTTCTGAAAGCATCTACTTTCTGCAACATCTGCTGTGGAAGAGAGATTTGGGCACTGGAGCTGTAACTACCCTCTTGCTAGCTTGAGAGAGAAACAGATGGAGTCTCAGGGAAGATGTAGTATTGAAAATGACTGCGATTTGGACCTCACTTGTAGTTCTTTAATTTCCCCCCAGAGAAAATTGTCAGATTGGAGCACAGGCATAATACATTTCTGCCTTTGTGTGTATGTGCCTTACTGAGTCAGAATCTGGCCTCGATCACTTCCTATGCTCCGCTGACCTCTCCGCATGAACCTCCTCAGCTGTGAATAATGTAACATCGTATGATTTCACTTGAGCAAGTAAATAAGTCTTGCTTTTCACATTTATAATCACCAGGAAAAAAAAAAAAAAAAAAAGAAAAAAAGGCTGAATGAAACCAGAAACTGTGATTTCGTTTGCCAAGATGCTTGCGTTTTCTCAACAGCAGGGATGTGTCCTGCAAATTTAAAGCTGGAAAGTTCATGTCAATACAGAGGTAGCTGTTTGATCTGGGCACGTTATTGTGCTTTAATTGGCCCTGAAGGAGAGCGTGCGTGTGTGTGTATGTGAAAAGCACTCTGAATCTGGTTTCAAAATAGGGTTTTAATAATAAAAATAATATCTTATATCATACTTTTGTTTGCAGCACGTTATGTGAGTTTTTCTATGTATTTTAATTGGTGTGAAATGCAGAGAAGCGTGCACCTGGGTCACCGGGAGGTGGAGTGTGTGTCTGGAGGGGTCTATCAGTGCAAGTGTTTCGGGGAACTTTGAAAGGAGTTAGATTTTGATGATGTGGAATGTGATCTGTATGTAAGAAAAGAGGTCCAAAGGGGTAGTTCTGAACAAGTGTGATTTTCTGGGGCTCGTTCTTCAGTCTGGGTAGGAGCAGATTGGAGATTTGAAGACCGGTTTGTAGCAAAATGTAGAGACCTGTAAGAATCAGTGGTGATGGCACATCATTTCCAATGGCAACTGAGATTATTGAAGAGCACTGCTACTTCAGTAAGAGGAAAGTATCTTCCTTCCATAAAAATGTGAACAGTCTGAGTCTCTGCAGTTAATCTCCACAATCCCTGAAATTTGAGCAAGTAGCGATAAAAAGCTGCACATTTTAAATTGCCATCGTCTTTGAAATAGTTTGTAATCCCCACTAATGAAATTATTTCTCTCCCTCTTCCCCCAAAACATTCTCCAAGCTTGCTTGATTCCCCTTTCAAATGCAGAAGCATGGACTCATCTCTATTAAAAAACCAAAAAGTAAGCTAGGAGTCCGGATATATTGAGCAGGAATCCAACTGGTTCCTGTGCTGGGAGAGGAAGGAAATAGGGTGGTTCAGAGTGTAGAATTACTGGTAAGTTAAGAAAATGTATTTTAGTAGGCAAACCGTTTTCAATACTTACGAAGAAGCTTGGCATCGGGAGAAGTATGATTTCCTGTAATCAAGGTGCTGGGAGTTGTTTGCCAGCCACTAATGCCTTTGGGGAAATCTAGTAGCAAACCGTGTAAATGGAAGAGAGATTAGCAGAGATTGGCTTCATTTTCTTTAGGGCAAAAATGTAAAAAGTTATGGTGTTTCATATGCCCTACTTCCGTTGGTTTAGTTATCTGCTGGCTGCCTTGTTCCAAAATGCTTTGACAATATTGGTGAAGCTAACCAGTATAAGTTTTATCTGTTATGCTACAGAGAAATCTGTGTGGTAAAAAGACTTATAAATGTTAAATAAGAGGAATTTTTGGTCAATAAGGCCACTGATAAATCTCCTGTTAAATTAAGTGAGCCTGGAGTCCTATATTTAGTGGAGCTTTTGCAGCTATTGCCAAATTCCAGCAAGGCTCAAGCATTTTCAATAATTATTGTGGCAAAATTTACAGCATATATTTTTTCCTGCTGACGTACCGAGCATGTTTGCGACAGAACGCATCCTTCAAGTGGTTGGGTTATTGTAGCCTGTTTAGAGATGGGCCCATCTTTGCAATCCTTGTAAATTATTTGAAAAATACTCTTCGTAATTCTGTTTTCCTGAACGTCGATTCCTCCTTGCCTTCCGTCCCACGCCATGGGCAGGGGAGGTTGTCACCCGTTATCTGCGCCGTTGCATTCACAGAACTCGCGGCATCAATTACTTCGTAGGGGTTGACTTGACCCCAAATGAACTTGTGTGTTTACTGGGAGGCACTGGAAATTAAATCAAGTTAATTCCTTTTGGTCTTTCCAGCCAAGCCGTGTGTGTGTGTGCGTGCAGGGGTGCGTTTTGTGGAATTGCATATTGTAGTCTTAGGAATGGATCCACTTGAAGTTGGTACTAGACCTGCCTCTTGCATCGCCGGAAATGGGTGTTATGATTGCTGTGGTGAAACGTGTGCTCAAATGCATTGGGAGTTTGATACAATTTTTCAAACTGCCAAATAGATAATGTCAGAACATTTCTGAAATGGGATACTAACATCAAGATATACTACACCAATCAACTAACATCAGGCAAAGTATAGCGTAAAGCTGTGGATGTAGGAGACTACTACAGAATTTCCATTTTCATTCCCTATGTCAACAGCTTTGTAACTTACCTCGTAGATTGTTTTATGTTTTCCAGACATATTCTCAGTAGACTAAAAACACTACATTCAGCTCAGCCTTCAGAACCCAAAGAATTAGATATGCTGTAGTTTATGAAATGGATGTTTATGAAAGTATCCTTTGTTTGAATTGCTCAAAAACCCAACATGAATTCAAACTTTGACAGCGTAAGCAGAAAATAAGAGGGCCATAGTGATCTCCCAAATGTAGCCTTAACTATTGAGGTTCTCATATTGAAAATGCAATTTTCTGTCTAGATGTTTATGAATGTCTTCAAATTCCCTTTCATAATAGCCCCTTTTTGACAGGCCTTTTTCAACTCTGAAATATGAGAAGAAAGGTTGCTGCAGAATGTAGTATATACCATTATAGGAGGTACACCTCTGTCCCTCAAGCCAACAGTGCTCTTTTGGAAGTCAATGATGATATATGCATGTGTAGGAGGTTGCAGAGCCCAAGATCCACTGCAGAGAAGCAGGATTCTTTTACTGAATCACAGTAAGTTCAGATGCCAAAATGTGGTGTGACACTTTAGGGAGCCTGTCTATGTAAAATGCATGAATTCCGTGTGATTTTGTAAACTGCGTGCGTAACTCCAGCCTTGTGTAATCTTCAGAGCGCTAGCAAACCTCATCACGTAGCCACCAAAGAACAGTCAAAACTGCTAATGTTGAATTACTCTCCACAGGTAGAAATGTGTCTGTTTTGTTACGGAGGGCGCCTGCATTAAAGGAATCCAGCTCTCCCAGATCGCCTGCCTGCATTAGCATCGGTGTGATCCGAACGGGCGGCAGCAGGGCAGTCAACACGACAGACATGAATGCACAGCAGAAAAGTAGGCACAAAGCATAGGCTGGTTCTTCCTCTTGGCACTCACGTTTTCACATTGTCCTTGTGCTTCCGTGAAAATCGGATGGCAAGCCGTTGCGTTCTTGAGCAGCTGAGGGAAAGCAAAGAGTCCCTTCGGAGGCTGGAGAGTTAGATCGTTGGACCTCCATTGTCAACATGATTGGTGACCAGGAGATTGAGCCTGGGGTCTGAGACTCGGTATCCAGCACTGATGAAACTGCTCAGTCCCAACCAGCAGCCCAGGCCCAAGCTTAAAATCCATACAGCCTCCCAAGAGGAGCCTGCAAGGGAAAGCTCATGAGTGTTGAGATGTTTGAGGTTCACATCATTTGCATTTGGCAGTTTTGCAGATGTCAGCTCATCTAAGGGCTCTCCTCGGGGTTTGGCTGCTGGGGCTTGGAAAGAGCACAACTGGGGACCCTGAAGAAAATTCAGTGAGGACCACCCCTTCCCCAGGGAGCTGCTTCTGAGCTGCAGCTCTCCCTCTGGGTCTTGCCTGACCCATGCTGGCTGCCCACCTACACACCGTCCTGCCCACCTACACGCCGTCCTGCCCACCTACACGCCGTCCTGCCCACCTACACACTGTCCTGCCCACCTACACGCTGTCCTGCCCACCTACACGCCGTCTTGCCCACCTACGCGCCGTCCTGCCCACCTACCCGCCGTCCTGCCCACCTACACACCATCTTGCCCACCTACACACCGTCCTGCCCACCTACACACCATCCTGCCCACCTACACACACTGTCCTGCCCACCTACACACCGTCCTGCCCACCTACATGCCATCCTGCCCACCTACACGCCATCCTGCCCACCTACACACCACCTGCCCACCTACACGCCGTCCTGCCCACCTACACGCTGTCCTGCAGTTACACCTGACCCAGCTCAGCCAAAGCAGCTCAGGTATCTCACGACTATATTGTGCTTTTTAGTTATAAAGAGAAAATTAGAGTCTTTGCTGATGAATCCTGGGGGCAGGTTAAGTGCCATATTGCCCAGTAAGGAGCGGTGACTGTCCTGTTGGTTTTAACAGAAATAGGCCTGTGTCTGGAGTTCAAAGAGTTGTTTTTCTTCATAGAAATCATTGGCCATGTAAAATGTGGTTCAAAGATGATGAGAAGACTCTCACTGATTTCACTGGGCTTGATGTCGTGTCATTTGATCATGAAAGATCAATTTTATGAGATTAATTGCTTTTCCCAGATTAAAATGGCCTTTTTTTCCTACAAAAACACAAACATCAGGATAGCTATACAGTGCGTGAAAAGGAAGATGCTGAGGTGGCAGCAACATCAGGGACTTGTGAGAGCAAGGAGAGCCTTGCAGGTGTTTGTAATGCTCATCCTTTGGTTTTGAGGACTCAAATTTCGGAGGATACAGGATGCCATGCAAAATCCAGGAAGGCCATACACAAACAAAAACACATGCAGATTATTTTGTCACTTTCACTGTTGTGACCTTGTGAACGTGGTAGATACTATCTGTGTAATGGACTAGCGGGTGATGGAACAAATTGTTCTTTGTAGGAGAGGTAGAAAAGAGAATGATCATTTTCTTTGTTGTCTATTGTCACTGAATGTTGGCAGAATTACCTGTTTCAGGGACATACTGCTTTGAAGCTGTTGCAGAAATACTTGGTATAAAGCTCTGATGCCATCCAGCATCAGTATGTTCTCCAGGAGAGCCATTTGCTGCTGCAGCAGTCTCATCAGTTGTGCTTGTGAGACTCCATCCCTGTCTTTTTGTCTGTTCCCTTGATCGCTCTTCCCTGCCTTCTTTTTCTTTATTTTCTTTCTTTTTTTGAGCATCTTTTTCTCCAACGTATTTTGGACAGGTCTCCATCTAATGTTCAGTCCTGCTGACGATCATCATGTTGAAAAAGAAGCTGGAAAATAAACGACTTAATTGTCCAACCGCAGCGTTCGTTTTAGAGATAATAAATTGTGGCTTTATTTTTGTTTTGGAGTGAAAGAAAAGAGACAAGGAATTTACGGTTTTGACAAGTCAGAGAAATGGTTAATAATGTCCTAGTTAAGGATGGAAATGAACTGCTGGTAGTAGCACAGGTTAGCAAAGACAGACTAGTAGCTCTATACATACTTCTCTACAGAAAGCACATTTAAAGGGTGTTTCTCTGAGGAGTTAGAAAGGCAAAGGGGAAGGCAGGAAGAAACACAGCTCCTTGCCAAGTAATGCTACCAAACAGGAGCAGGAACCCTCTTCAGCTGCATCGATGTGCAACTTCAGCGCTAAATCGGGGCACTGTCTTCACTTCTTGTGTCTTTGATGAACGTTGGTATAAAAATACAGTGTACGCCGTGAGGTTAGCAGAATTCTGCAGTGATCTGAAGGGATGTGAAAATGTTTATCATCTTCTTTTTCCTTTGAAGTATCTATATAGCACGAATTGTCTCATAATAGTACTGGGGCGTACCGGGGTTCCTGTCCCTCCCAGTGGCCTTGGCTTGGGTCTGGGTTCAGCTCCCCATTCAAGCAGCAGCCTAAGTATATAATAGATCAAGTATATAAATGTATAAAAGTATTTTATAAATGTAAAAATGGGTAAAATTCCCTTTGGCTTGTATCCCGTGCCTGTTCTCAGGAGGTGCTGACGCCTGGGGTCGGAGCAGAGGAATCTTCTGGATAACTGGGGCTGTGCCGCAGCCGGACTGGGAAGTTCCCCGGCCGCGGTGTGCTGGACCTGGCTGTGTTCCCGCACGGACTGGGAGGTGACATCCCTCCCAAACGATCCTGAGGCAGTGGTCCAGTGAATCCATGTGCAGTGCCGGTGACAGATGTGCTGCTGGGATGGGGCTGCTCCCATGAGTACGTCGATGTAGGCAAATCTATTCCATGTTCAGCTTTCCAAGTCGGTTTAATAACACGCATTAAAATGCCAACTGGCCTGCAACAGGAGAAAAAAAGTTTGTTTGTGACATTAAGCGCCTTAACATGAAATAATTCAAGTTAACCTGTGGCAGATTTTAAGCATAAGCAAGTCCCTAGATGGGGAAGGTAACAACGCAGAGCCTGAAAAGGTCAGGCAGCTGCTGAAACCTCCGTGTGCTCCCAGTTCTGACAAAAACGAGACGTAGGCAAAGGCAACTCCAGAGCAAGCCTGAGGAATAAGAAAGGAGGTGTGCTAGTCAAAAGAGAGGTAACATTTACATTTCTCATAATGCTGTAAGGTACCGGGAATCAGGAGGAGCCAATGAACTGCTGCTCTCGCTCCTGTATTTGGGAATTTTGTTTGGAAAGTTCCTCACTTTTGTTCTGCTCTCAGGATGTCTCCCTCAAGTCGCTGTCACCTCCTGCCTGTTTTTAGCTTTGACTGGCCTTTATGGAGTGCAGGAGGAAAACCAGCATAGTTCAACCCAGTATAATGGCTGAAGAGTTTTATACTCAACTGGAACGTGGAGTAGGGATCATTTTGACTGGTGTGTTGTTTCAACACTGGACGAGTACAAATGTTTCTCTTGAGTCTAAGGATATTTTTAATACTGTTTTTTAGATGTTGTTTTATTTTGCTTGAAACTCCTAATGCATTCTTCCCAGAATTTTTAAGCTGTTCTTTTAGTTTTTTTAAGGGTATCCTGTCAGTTTTTAAACACAGTCTTTTCATGTTGCCAATGAATTGCTTTGATCTGCAGATGAGAGCTGTTGAGATGCCGCTTCCTCATTGCTGAGCTTTGCCAAGAGTCTCGAGTGCGTCTGCGATCGAGCCCATCACAATCCTAAAATCAGGAAAATAAAATTCCTGACAAGACTTTCCAAAGCAATCTTTTCCCATTGTCTACAGAGCAGAAAGCCCAGAACAAGACGTCTGTGTTTTAGTAGCATAAAAGTGAGTGAAGAAAAAAGGAACACGGTTTGATTAACGTGTTCTTTGGTTTATTTGTGTAGCAATAGCTGTGAAAAAAAATGATATTCATTTTTCTCTGTACCACATCTTCATGTGTCAAGGGAGCTGGCACGGGAGGGGCTCGCAGCACAGAGGGACAGCTGGGGGCTACGCAAATTTTTAAGTGGTCTTAAAAAATTTGTCCTGAAAAGGACAATACAGAGTGATGCTGTAGGACCATAAGATAGCCCAGGCTGGTTTAGAGGAGGTCTCCAGTCCACCCCTCTGCCCCAGGCAGAGCTGGCTCCTGGGTCCAACTCAGCAGCTCAGGGCTTTCCTCCAGCAGGTCTTGGAACCTCCAAGGATGGGGACAGCACAGCCTCCCCGGGGAACCCGTCCCTCAGGTCCTCTGCCCTCCTGGGGAAGATGTTTTTCTGAAAATCCAGTGTTTTGGGTGCCTCTCTGCACCTAAACTCGGGAAACGCACCCATCCTGTGAGGGAAAATTGGCTTTTTTTTGCCAATTTGCATCAAATTGCAGAGTGGTTCTAGCCCAGTGTTATTCTCAAAAATGCCATAGTTCCTTCAGACTCAGATGAGCCACACTTTTTTAACCTGACTGCTGCTTGAATTCTACAGCATATTTCAGGGAATAAGTAAATAAAACACCATTCATGCCATGGGATCAGCATACTAATTTATGGCCAGATCTGAAGCCTTTTCCCAAGGCAAAATACAATTAAAGCCAGGCAGAACTTGACCCGAGTGAGGACTTCAGCATTTGATCTGTGAATTTTACTTTTCTGCGTTTTTATTATTTTTATACAGCAGTAAAAATATTTCTCCTGCTGGTGATTTTACATTGTGCTGGATATTGAATTCCTTGCAGTAAAGGCCTAACCTCTTGAAGCTTAATCTTAAATAGCGTGCTATCTAAAGAACTTAATTCTTATTGGGATAACAAGTTTAAAAATATATATTTTTAAAGCACATCCATGACATTTTTGTTAACCTGGTTCTAGTGGTGATCTAGCCGTAACAGTAAAGGATGAAAAGCTAAGAACAGGCTGAGATCTAATCTGACCCAACTCATTGATTCCCTCCCTGACCTTGGGTAAGCCTTTTGACCTGCCCGTGCCTCAGTCAACTCAGCTGGAAAATTGGGTAAAGAGAGGAGCCTGTTAGAAAACCATCTTCAATTTGAACAAAGATTTCCTGGAGACCCAAAAAAAAGTGAGTGTAGTCATTTCGTACAGACATAATTGATTGCGGACTGCACAAGAATAACATCCTGAGCTGTGGGATACCATGGATGACATCTCATTCGTCGTGCGGTGGCTGGGTGGTCTCTGTGTCCACCAGAGCTTGGCCACTTTTCATGTGTCCAGAGCTGTATTTTCACTTTCAAAGCATCAGTCTGGCCGTGTCTGCCCTCGGCAGGAACGTGGCTCAAATATTGCACGAGCCTACGAAGGTGCTGGGGAGTAATTACTATTCCTGTTCGGTTCGGAGTTACTCAACTACGTTATTATCCCCTGGATTTATCACAACCTAAAGTGGCATCACATGCTACTGTATCAATAAAACATAAAAATGAAATCAGGTCTCTACCCGGAATTCACCCGATACTTTCCAGCGTGCCCTCGCTCTCCCACGCCAGGTTTCGCGCCGTCGCTCAGTAGCCAGCGGTGCCTGTAATTGCCGAGAGGAAGGGTTGGGCTGCCAGCCTAACGTGAAGCCATACGTGCCCGCTCGAAGCCGGACCGGTTGGCCAGGTCTGCAGCCAGGAGCCCAGGGTTGGCTTTGTTCAGATCCCCCCACCCTCGGTGGGAGCCCTTCATCCGGACCCGCCGCGGCGGCACCCCCGGGGTGCGATCGGGAGCCGTTGGAGCCGTGGGGAGGCGAGCCAAGGGCATTTCCATGGCATGTGGATCACCGCGCGGAATTGGCAGCGGGCGACCGGCCGCGTGCGCAGAGCTCCCCGCTCTCACGGATTTGGCACTGTTTGTCCTGGGCGAAGGCCAGCTCCTCTTGCTTGTGCCAGCGTGTTTAAACTATCCTGGACTTACTAATCTATTCTCCATGACCCGCGCTGGAAAAATGACCGTTTCCTTTTCCCAATTCCCACATCTGCTATTTGTTTTCCTCTCTTTGCCTTCCCGAGATCTGGGGAGGAGTTCAGGAATGCGGAGCACTGTTCAAACCTAAGCTGACCTCGGGTACCGAGTGGCATTTATCTGCCAACGCTGGTAGGTAAACAGTGAAGGGGGAACACGGGCATGGCTCTTCACTTTCACGTGCATATTTCTAAACGTTTGCAAATTAAAGAAAACTCTTGATTTTGTTCTAAAATGTGAGCTAGCTGTAGGGCGTGAGTAGGAGGCACCTAGTATTTCCAATGGAAACTAGTAAATCCTGCTCTGCTGGTTAATTGCCTCTGTCGTTATCCTTCCACGAAATTCTAAATTTTAATATTAGGTGCAAACACCTAAAAAAAGCCACTTCTACTAGTCCAAGTGAAATTACTATGTGGGAGTGACGTTCATGATGGAATAAAATCATCACTGTGCCTCATGTAACATCATATATCTATATATTTTGCATTAAGAAAAATCCCGGGCTCTACTCTAGAAGTGTGAGCGCTGAAAAACAAAATGGAATCTCACTTGAAAATATTCAGTTTTCTGAATGGAATATTCTGAAAGCATATTTTTCATGTAGAAGACCTAAATAGCAAGGAAATTTGAAAAGCAGTAAGGACAAATACAGCGTAGAAGCAAAATGCAGTCACAATTTGCAGAATGACACAAAATATTGCCGTCTTGAGAAGCGTTGGGTGACGTGCAACAGGGTGGCTTGACATTGACTTCATTGGGATAAGAATTCACCCTCTCACCCTTTCTTATTCCTTTTTTTTTTCCCCCGAAAGAAAAAGTCTTGATAGACCTCCCTCAAAGCATTTCTCTGTGATCCTTTTTAATCTGAATGAAGTGATTTTAAAATTTTTTAGGCATCCCGTGTGCATGAAGATATATATGCACCCTTGAAAAAAGAACAATAAACCCAATCACATCTTGGGAGAGATAAACTTGTTAAGAACGATTAAAGGCAGATTTATCCAACAGAGTCACTATCCACAAAGATGCTTATATGCCTGGTTTTTTACAACTTAGTGGAAGTTCAGTGTCAAAATAGAAACTGGAGGCTAAAAATGGGATCTAGGTCTGCTGCTGTATATTCCTCTGGGTTTACAAGACTAAGCAGAAGTACAGGAATTACCCACAAATATTTGGTGGGGTTTATATCAAGAGTCTAAAATAGATGCATACTTATGGAATTAAGGGGAAAGGAATTTTAGAAGAGCTGATTAAACTCGCTACGATGCTGCTTTTTAGATTAATGGCCGAGAGTGAGGAGCTGAATTTTTCTGACTTTTGATACACGTGTTCCTACTAGTAATGAGAATTTGATGCTGGGAATTAGCTGAATAGCAATGAGCGCGAGCGAAGGCGTTGAGGTTTGCCTGCAGCATACTTGGGTACGCTCTGCCGGTGATGGGGTGACACCTCCTACCCTGCCTCCTCTTCGGAGGTGGCACATCAGCCTGTGCCTCGTCAGAAGTCCTCATTTTTTAAAACTTGTGGTGACTCGTAGACAATCTGCTATTAGCACTCTTGTGTTCCTTTTGCTTTTACTTCTGGACAGATTTCCCTTCACCATCGAGCACCTTTGTTTAAGATTATTTTTCCCCAGATACATTAGGTTGGATTTTTCCAAGTTAAATGTTGTTTGTTACCATCCAGTAAGAGACTGCACATTCCACTTTGAAATACCCTCTGATCGCCGAGGCCGTCAGCTCTGGCTATCGTAGAAACAGAAGTCAAAGAGGAAAAATGCTATTAGGTCATCCAGCCCATCTCCCCACCAGCACTCCGTGGATGGAGCTGGCCTTCACCGTGGTGACAGCCCTTGTCTGCAGGGAGCCGCGGCGGTATCTTTGGGCAGCTGCCTTTGGATCCAGGCTCGGAGTTGGCTCTCGCAGGCAGATAAGGTTTGCTTTCATGTCCGTGTGCCATCAGAAAAGGAAAACCCAACGCGCTGGTGGAATGACTCCACCATTGTTACTGGACGACCCTGCACAGTTTCAAAAGATACTGTGTGCCTGTGCATCAAAGAACCGTAACGGCGACAAGAGAGAGTCGTGGCTCGTGCCCTCGGTGCCGAGTCCTCCGTCTGTCCGTTCGCTGCGGGGCACCACCTGAATACAAAAGCGTTTGGAGTAACACAGAATATATTTTTGGCACAACGCTTAACTACAGAACCGTTTCGTGCAGAACGAAAGGCAGAAATATATTTAGAAAGTGACCAAAACTCATACTTTTGGTGGAAAATCAACGCAAACAGCCAAACGAAGGGGATAAACCTATTCTCAGTGAAGGCAGTGGCAAAGCTCCCTTTGATTTCAACAGGCATGAATTACAGGCGAAGAGAAAAACTGGGTTATTTGTAATTGCAATTGACTTAGTTTGCAGTGACAAAGTTGCTGCATGGAGGGAAGGTGTGCATCCTAATTGTCTTCAGTTTCTTGCTGTCGCCAGATTTAACTGTGACTACCCGTCGGTCTGTAGCATTTTTTTTTTCCCCTGCTGGGACACTTTGCTGTGCATATTAACAGCACCACAATTGCAGCGGGGACAGTCCTGGCTGATGTTCAATTAGATTAAAACCAGTTGTTTTTTTTGTTTTTTTTTTTTTTATCTTTTGTCGTTCTTTTTGACATGTGGGTGGGTTTTTGTTTCTTTAAAAATATGGCATCAGATTTGTCACAGTAAGAGTGTCTCTTCATAAGCTGGAGCAAAGAGGATATGGAGAAAGCAGGTAAGACTTTTAGTGTAACTGCAACAACAAACAAAGGCAAAAAAGGAAAAAAAACCTGTTTAAATGCTTTAGTTTCTTTCCTGCGTGTAGGTGAAACCTTCAGACTGGCTGTCTTTCAGCTTACCAACTAATTGAGAAGAGAATGGTAGCATAAAAGCATTTTTTGTTGGAGTTAGAGAAGTAATTAATTGATCATATGTTTTTTTCTTTAGCAATTATGGGATATTCCCCTGTTAATCTGTTCAAAATTTTTGCGTCGGTATAAACGTGCAACGTCTCTGCTGTTTTCAGGAGTAGATAAACGTGGTCCTTCCCTCCTCTGGTCAGCCTTGGGGACCCGTGGCTCGTTTTGACCCAGGCTTTCCAGCAACGTTTGCTGTTTCAGGGATGCCGAATAACTCTGCAGACAGGAGACTTTTCCATAATTAAACTCTGTGCAAAATAAAGGGAGATCTTCATCACGCTCTTTGTATTCATATAAAATCTGTTGCCATGGGAGCTAGCGTTGAACAGCAAGGTAGGCAAAACCAGTAACGTTACGTTACGTTTGCCCTGTAGCCACTGGAGGGTCCCTTAAAATAAAGTCGCCTTTTATCTTTGCTTTCTGAATAAACATAAAACTAGATTTTTAGTGCAAAATCCTGATTTCAAGGTTATTGATGCCAGACTAAATTAATACAGTCTGTGCGATAGCATACAAAATCCCCAGCAAAGCCAGGGATACTCCTGTCTTTTGAAAGCTTGACATTTGTTTTTCATCATGAACTTAAAGGTCACCAGCTACAGATGAATCAGGATACCTGCTTGAGTTTACATTTACATGCATTTTATTTTATTCCCAGGTGCACTTTTTATGAGATCCATCACTGGAATAAAACTGTAGCTCTCTCGTGTTATCCGGGTTTGATAATCTAGAAGAGTTATCAACCTGCTGCCTTTGAGAACAGACGAGTTGTCTCCAGCGCGTCGCAGTGCAGCTGCGATTCCGTGCGGCGTGGTTCGAGAGATGTCTGTTTTCTCCGCTGCTTGACCCGAGCATCCCCGCTAATTTCAGCTGTAAATATAATGTTAAAAAGTGTCTCTCTGTTCCTAATGTGTAATTCCCCGTGTTTTGTCGTCCTGCTGGATGCCTGAGCTGACGGCAGCGTCGCACTGTCAAAGTTACTGAAAAATGGTTTGTGTGTATTGGTGCTTGTTTAATTCTCGTTTTATTTCTACAGATGAAGATGCAATTAATCAAAATGCAGGTTTCGGAGCTTCCAGGGATTCAAAATGCCTCATTCGGACTTAGAATGAATGTGTCCTGTGTCTTCTGCATGTGAATTTTTGTTTTTGTTCAGCCTAGCAAGTGACCTGTATTGCTGCACAGACTTTTGGAAACCAAATAACATTTTATATTTTTACCAAAATACCTGTGGAGCTGACAGAGCATGATGCATTCATTTTCCTTGATTTTGTAGTGAGGGAAAAGGCTAGCATGAATAATTCAAAAATAATGCTGAGACTGTTAAGATTTAGTACTGGAGAGGTCATCACAGTTGGGAGAATGAGCTAGGAGACTATTACTATTCCACGATCTTTGAATCTCAAGGTGACATCATTATTATTTCTCTATATCTATAATGTGGTGCTGCAACCAACTTATTGCAGTGTTTCTCATGTAGGGTAGAAAGATCAATTACATACAGACCTCAAAATGTGAACTATAAGCATAGTGTCCAATAAAACTGTCATTAACAGTCACCACTATTTTAACTGTATGCTTCCAGGTCAAGCTGTTTTAAAAATGATAACTGACATTGAAAGGTTGAATAAAGAGCACCCGTTCCAAAGGGCACAATTCTTTACCCAAATAAGTTTTCATTAACAAACCCCCTAATTCCTTTCTTCAGTTTACAAGAGCGTTTGGCATTTGGTTTATTCGTCTCATTGTTTCTGGTACGCGCATTCACAGACAACCCCAGGAAAAAAAAGTACAAAATCCTAAGTTTTCTACATGATCAGCATCAACAGCAGCGTTGGTGAACGCAGATAAAGCATCCCTGTGCAATTTGATTTAATTTATTCCTGCCTTCGACGAGAAACTAACTGAAAGATATTGCCCAAATGGAAGTTATATTCCGGTAGCGCTTATTGCATTACTTTAACTATTACCTCACCTCTCCGTGTGCCGTTAGCTCGCCAGCGTGCCCGTGGAAGCGTGCGTTATCCAAAATAAACAAGTCACTTACGAATATGCAGAAGTAATGTATGCCAGGAAACAGCCGTGAGGACTTCAGAGGCGTCTCTCCATTGGGTGAGCGCTGCCTTGTGTGTTTAATTAAACATCCCTTTCCCTTGGAGAGTATTCCTCAAGACTGTAACTCTTCCAATAAACACTTTTCCTACTTGTTTTGTTTTCTTTTTGCAATTTTCACAGGAGTTTGAAAGATAAATAAGGCAGCTTCCATAAAGAAATTACAGAGAAAAAAGGGTTGGTAAGCCACCTGTTCTGAACACCGGGATGTTTTGATGTAAGTAGCGCTCAAATATTTCTAAAAAATGTGCTGCAACTCTTTGAAACAATTATTTCCTCTTCCTTTTTTTTTGGAGGAACTAAGCCATTCTCCTCCTCTCTTCATTCTTTCCCGTTTTTCTTACGGGGTTTAGACTTACCAGATCGTGACAGCTCCTGGCTCCCGGATAGCCGGGAGCGAAGGCAATGCTGGACGAGGAACACTCCGGGGCTGTGCATGCCCGGCCGGGGGCTCCCGGAGACCCTGCCCTTCTCACCCCCTGCCTCTTTCTTTCTTCTTGCCTTTTTTTCCCTCTTGGCTACTCCAGCAGCCCGAGCACCGTGATCCGCAGCCAGGCACATGCACAACGCCTTACTACTGCCGGGGCAGATCCCACAGCCCGCTCCGTCGTGGTCTTCCCAGGACACCCGCACCAATGGCTCTTGGATAGCCAACGTCTCCTTCGTGTTTAGGGTCAAAATGAGCTTGTCATGGGTTTTATTTTTATAAATTCTGGTTTGCCTTCCCCTGCTTCTCTGAATTAGACGTTTTTACAGCAAGATATAAAGATATTAATATGACTAAGGAAGCATATACAAGGAAAAAATGGATGGAAATATGTAAAAATTGAAGGTCCTTTGTTATTTTCCTTGCAAGGCTTTCTGGCATTTACAGCTGGAGGGAAAGGGCACTGTGGCGGGACTGTGAACTCCAGCCCTGCTGAACCAAAAGATTAAGAAGAGTTTGGTCAGAGGAATCAGAATTACATAGGCTTATAGAGATGTGATCCTGCAGCAGGAAAAATAAAACAACTGTGAAACAATGTCTCTCTAATGACTACAGGAAAATTAAAAAGAGAGTAACTCAGTGGCATCCTAGGTATAGCTTTTTTCCTGTTCAACCAAACATGTATTTTAATTTTTTGCAATTGGAGGAAAGCCACACGACTTAAGCTCTGGTTTGCCCTCATTATGCAACCTCGACTGCCGTGATGTTTTTGTCAGCCTCTTGCAGACAGTGATGCTCGGCCTCTGCAGTGAGCGTGGTCCAGAGGCAGCGGTGATTAACCCACTGGGTCAGCGCTGCTTGGCCTGACGCGCTACCCTGACGTTCAGTTTGGGAGCATCGTCACTAACAGCTGTAGTCTTCTCGTTGGATACCTAAGAAAGTGTTGTAGATCAGAGAAAGAATTATAGACTGGAGAAAAAAACATTTAGTGGCAAAAGTATTGAGAACCTTGGAGATTTACGCTTACTTCTGTCTTTATTACAGACTTTTTTTGTTTTGGGGGCACAACACGGTGGCAGCTACACTTACCGATTGATTTATGTTCAGGTATGGTTGTGATGGAGCTACAAAATTAGTGATATGATCCCAATAGCCAGCAGTGGTAAAGGCAGAGGATGGTCTTACAGCTGAACACGGTATGAGGACGCTGCAGGTCGGGAGTCAGTTCAAATGGTTTATGTGCTCTAGTATTTCTAATCTTAACATTGCTCTAATTTGTGTTACAATGAGTTTGGGAAAATTTTGCTGCCAGTTATACCTGAGGATTTCATTTGGAGCATATGTGCACTGTGCATAGTGTGAAATTTTACTTGGAAAGGCAATGTGCCTGCAGGTGAGCTTGCTTGAAGTTTAAAAAGCGTAATGATAATTTAAAAATCATGAAATATTGTTGACAAAAATGATGGTTTTGCAGAACCAAGTAGGGAGGAAGTCATCCTGATGCCAAAGAGCTTGGATTGCCTGATGTGTTTTGAAACAACGCTGCAGTCCTTTCAGAAAAACGATGGTGTCCTAGCCCCCAACCCAACCCCAGCCCAACCCCGAAGAAAGCATTGTCAATGCTTTGTTCAACACTGGCCAAACTAGAAACCCCATCAATTAATAATGGATTTCGTAAAAAGTGTTGAAAAGCTACAATCATGAGAAAAAATCCTTTAGCTTATTCCTGTGACCTTTCACAGGTTCTGCGGCCAGCACCCGCTGAAGGGTGTTATCCTGTTATTCAACTAGGACAGAAGAAAAAGGTGGCAAAAAAAAAAAAAAAAGATAAAGAGAGTCTTTAAACCTGTTTATCATTAAATAAAGCGTACAAGCTTGTTCATAATGCAGGAATGCAAAGTATACCGTTGGAGGAAACGTAAACGTAACTGCAACTATTTCATTTCATGGGAGGTTTATGTTAGCTCTCCTATTAAATTTAATGGGTTGCCTCATGAGAAGCAGCTCATTAATATGAATATGAAGAGCATGTTTCAACCTGCAAACTAAATAACACGAAGATGTGTGATGTTTATTTCCCTTTGGTAGATCTTTGCTTTTTAAAAATATGAACTAATGCTGCAGAAATCGCCGGAGTCTGGGGATAAAACACTGAAGTGGGAATCCAGAGGCCGTGTTTCTCATTCCGCTCAGTGTCGTAGGCTTCTGGTGTGAACCTGGGCAAATCAATTAACTGCTGTTTACTTTGGTTACTGAATCACGTTAAATCAACGAACAGTGTAATACTTCACTTATTGCGCGGCCAAATAATTAGAATTAATTATACTGGTTTAGATTAACATCACGGACTGCCTGGAGTGATGGGCAGTGCCGGAGTGGTGGGCCAGGGTTTGGATTTGGGAAGGTTGGCAGTTGCCAGAGTGTGATGGAGACTACCTCGCAGCTGGGCTGATCGAAACGCTTCACCCCACTGGTGTGGTTGTGTTGCTCATGACTCTGGAGCGAGCACGGATGTAGCAACTGGGTTTTGCAATGTGTCTGCCCATAGACAGGAGCAGAAGGGACATCCTCAGTCCCTTGGTTCCCTCCAAGGTGATGGACCAGAGAGGCTTTCCCATGGGCAAAGGATTTGTGCAGCTTAGGTTGCTGCTTGGTGTGTTTCCAGTAAGTTGGTACATGAAAAAAGCAGCTAAATGAGCAAAACCTCTTAAAAATGAAATTGAAAAATTAGACAGCAAACAGCCAGGAAGGACCATATTTATGGCCCTCCAAGGAACATTAACTTGTCTGCATTTATCAAATTAGGGTTAATTTTCCAGAAGACAGAGCTCCTTTTGTGGTTTTACTCTCTGGCCACAAAACTAACACTCACCTGTGAATTGCAGACATTGTTTGAAGGACTGGTGGCTCCAGTTACTTGACTTGGTTTATATGTCACTTATTCATCAGCAAAATTTCCTTATGACCATCTTAAATCCATAAGTAGCTATGGGGATTGCATTAAAACCTCCTGGTGAAATTTGCATCTGTGAGTTTTTGAAGCATGAGAAGTTTCACATGCAACAATTAAAATCAATATTATCACTGGAAACTGCCAGAAATCGTGGCCTTGACCCTGCAGTGGGCTCTGATCAATTCTATTGCTGTAGTCCTGCTTAATTCAGTAGCTCAGATTCCTCTGACGGGTCCTCCAAGGTGAACGTTCACCCATGAACTGCCTCGTGGCTGGAAGGATCTCAGCTTCTGGTGCTGCACATGCACAGCTCCCCAGTGCCATTGAGGTCTGCCCATGTGTTGGAGAACACAAAAATGCAGTTTTAAAAAGAATTTCAAAGTTGCCATTTCACTGTAATCACAAAAAGTCAAAGGGAAATATTCGTTTGGGTAAAACTCATTGGAACGGAGTTTTTTGTGCTCCATTTCATTGTTTCTGGAATTACTTGTGGTGGGGTTTATTGCTGGCCTTACATTTGATGGTCTGGCTCTGCTCTTGTGGAGTGGGAACCACACTCAGTACTGGGAATCCCAGAAAATAGATTTGGCTGATCGCCGGCCAAGAATTTGAGCTTTTCCTGTTTCTTTTGTGCTGCGAAGGACCTGCCATCCTAGCGGGAGCTGCAGAGGTCTGCGATGAATTCATTCTCACCCTGCTTCGAGCCCAGCGTGGGGCCGTGCTGCCCAGGAGGAGCTCCAGGCACCAACCATGACCCACCAACACGTGTCGGCAGCGGTTCCTGGGGAGATGCGGGTTTCCATGGGGAGGGACGGCTGCTGCACTGGATTGGTGCCAGCGGCAGGGAATCTCTGCGATCACAAACAGGCAGGAGCTGTCGTTGCACCTATTTTGTTGCCTTCTCTTTGCTTTCCGATGGATGGGAGCATCTGCAGGTGGAGTAACTGCAGGGCTCCCCTTGGCGTGTCTGGAAGCGTGATGTCCAAAGGACCGCTGGTGGAAAAGTCTTGCCTTGTTGTGTGGTAGCGTTGAGATGGTGCTCAATAAATGCCAAAATGAAAAATTTCTTAATAAAAATAATCAAGTTCATTACAGGGTCCGAGTCCATAAAACTTCTAACAATAATTAAACGTTTTGGAGGGAACTCGTAAAAATTACTTAGAAAGACTAGTAAGACCTGCACTCTGACCCTTAACTTGTACAAGGAAAAAGTGTTAAGCATTCTACTTTTTTGTTGTTGTTGTTGTTACGTTTTTGTTCCATGGCGTATACTCGGGAGACTCCTTTATTTCAAATTTAAAATAGTCTATGAAAATCTGTATTGACGTAATAGCTTATTAGGCTACAAGCAAAATATTCCCAGAACTAATTTTTAATTAATATAGTTCACTGAAAACTTATAAAAGATTCATACATAATATGATAAAAGAAATAAACATCCTCAATACCATGTCAAGATTCTTTTCTTTGTAAAACATTGTTTTTTCTCCTCTGCTACCAGCACAATAAAACCTACTCTTACAAAATTGACTTGCACTTGTCTTCGGCAGCTCTGTCAGATGTGATATTTTCTGATCCATAAAATGGTGCTTATTAATTCAGAGTCAAATTCTGTCACCTTTTCTCACTTTGGGCACTGCCTTTCGTAAACAGCCCCGGATTTTTAATCCAGATTTCTCTTGGAGTTTGTCACTGTCCGTCCAACGGGCTGCTCCAGAGCTGATGGAGACCACTGGAAATCATCTCACTGACCTACAAGAGTTTTATGTCAGTCATAAGATAATTAAAAGTGGCAAGATTTGACTAGAATTCATCTCATCTCCCTGCAATCACATCAAAGTGAGTTATCGAGTCCAAGCTCGTTGCAGTAGGTTCCCTCTGTAGGCAGTGAGGAGATGTTGGCATCTCCAGAGATGTCTTCTGGCCCCGTTTCTGGGAAAGGAAGGTGCATGTCATGGTTGCTGAGCAGGAAAGCCTCGCTTAAAGTGCCTTCAACTGGGATGAGTTGGTCCCACAGGGAGAGGTCCCAAACGTGAAGGTCTATCTTGAGCCTTTCCAGCAAGGATGACCTTCTGTGACCTGCTTGGCACAAAATACTTGAATTTTGCCCTGAGAAAAGCAGCTGTTCAGTGGACAGCATGAGATACTGAGTGTTGTGCTGCTCTGAGAAGCCCTTTCCTCCTGGCTCTCTTCCCTCCCCCAAAATCCTCTCCAGACATAAATCAGCGTGTTTCGTTTTGTGTTGAGTTCTCTTTCAGACTCTGCGTGATTCCCATTTGCATCGGAGGTTTCCACTGCAGAATTTCATGCGAAAGTTAATCTGGGAAAGCTGCAAAATAAAAACTGGGGGCTTTTGGTCGTCGGTCAGGAGGGATGGGGCCGCCTGGGTGTGACCGGCCGCAGCTGAGGCATTCCGTAATAGGGTGGAGGCTTTACTACTTCATCCTTCCTCGTTTTGGCAAGGACAGAAGAGGAATTAAACTGGAAGGCTGACAACCTGAATTCCCATTTCCTGCACCGTTGTTCCCGGTAGCTGCCCTACCCTCTGCGGTACCCCCAACAAAGGCTGTGTCTCGTCCCTCCTAAAGCGAGGACAATTAAACACGCCGATTTTCGTGCAGCTGTAATCAAACCCCGTTGCTGTTGCTCAAAGGAAAGACATTCATATTCCTCCCGAAGCTATACTTCTAAATTTTAGCAACACGGGAAGCACTGGTCTGAGCGATGCTCCTGGGGGTCAAAAGGGGATTTGGAGGCTGAGCATCCTCTACCTGCGCCAGTGCTGCTGTCCCGCGGGGCCAAGCTTCTGCTGGTGGGCAGGGGAAGGAGGAAAGGTGGGGGACTTATGTTTTTGTAACTGCTAGCAGAAAGATTAAGAAGTGAAGGCTGAACTACGGCTGGAACAGGTTGCCCAGAGAAGTTGTGGATGCCCCATCCCTGGCAGTGTACAAGGCCAGGTTGGATGAGGCTTTGAGCAACCTGGTGTAGTGGAGGGTGTCCCTGCCCATGGCAGGGGGGTTGGAACTGGGTGATCTTTGAGGTCTGTTCCAACCCAAACCATCCTACAATTCTGTGATTCTGTGATCATCCACAGAGGCATCCCCAGGTGCCGGAGGACCTTCTCACGTGTGTTTCGAAAGTGCTGCTGTGGGATTGCTGAAATCACTGAACTCCGTGTCTGAAAAACTACGAGTATTTCACTGGAGAAGATCTGCTTCATTAAAAACTCCTTGGTGGACACTTGTAAGAGGGTGCTTAAAATATACATCTACCAGAGACCTGTACCGATATCCCGTTCCTCACATCAACAGCATACTCACTGGAAAAGTAATGTGGCAGCACTGGCCATCTCTTGGAAGATCTTTCCTAATTAATCCGATTGAGTATCTTAGTCTAAGTCAGGATAACACTATGTATTTAATAGGATTTAGTCTTGTGAATTCTTGATATCCTTAGCTCCTACGTAGCTTTAATATACTCAGCATTTTTTAGGATTAGGTCTTAAGGGCTTGATCCAAAACCATTTAAAATCAATAGGTGTTTTCCTTCAACTTCAGTGGGCTTTGGTTCAGCCTCTAAATATCAGTCAATACTTTCTGATCCAAGTACAAAAAAATATATTTTAAATCGTATTTCCAAACCCTTTATTACTTACTTTACACTGCACAACTTCTTGAACTCTAGATTTGAATAGGGAAATATTAACCAACACAATAATGATATTATTAGTTGAAATTTTAGCTTTTAAATTCAATAAAAAGTACCATTGGGTATTCTTTAGTGTTATAGAAGAAGAATGATTAATTTAAGGTTCAGGTGCAAGACAAGGTCAGGAAAGAATTGTTACTGTATACAGTGAGCATTTCAAGATGAATTTGTAGTTTGAAGTATCATTTTATGATGCATTTTCTGTTTTGTTATCAGGGGAAGTATGATGGGTGACATACGAGTGATCACAGTGTTTTGGTGCAATGTTCTGTGATGGGCTTTTCATAAAAATTAGCTGACAATGTCATGA
The DNA here is from genome assembly GCF_009769465.1 of Tauraco erythrolophus. NCBI lineage: Eukaryota > Metazoa > Chordata > Aves > Musophagiformes > Musophagidae > Tauraco > Tauraco erythrolophus. The sequence goes on from NC_141473.1 coordinate 2,061,984, forward strand.
GTATACAAGTAAATTTATAGCTTTCATACTGGACTGCCATTCCCAGAGCTATTTCCAATCACTTGGGCTTTTTATTAAGTTTATTGTTCTTTTATTGTTCAGTGGAGTGTAAGCAGCGAGATTACAAATAAATGTAAGTTGCAGTGGGTATGAAGTGAAGCTTGCAGAATTAGGGAAGACGCCAGCGGAGGGGAGCAGGAATTAATTTGAATCATTGGCGATACGAGAGACCACGTCCTGACATCGCCTGTCAAACGCGCATCCCGTACGCGGCGTCGGAGCCTGGCGTACCGCTCCTGCCAAAGGCACGGCGAGAAAGCCTGAAAGCAAAGTGTCAGTTGTGCTTCCCACCTCCTCACCACGTTTTTTCCCTTCCTTGCTCATTTTTGTTGCCCACTTCGCTCTCTGCTATCTTATTTTTTTCTTACTCCAACACTCGCTTGCAGCGTAACAGGGCCAACAAGTGAAGTTTCTCATTTTAGTATCGTTCTCATAATGTCTGCGGCACGAAACCTTCAGCATTTATTTCCCTCTACTTTTTCTCCCCTCAAAGAGTGAATACTTTATCATTTTGGTTAATATCCTGACCAGCAGAGCAGAAAATCAGACTCATAGCTTTTAATGACACATTTTCAACTGCAAGTTAGTCAAAAAAAAATCATTTTTATGTGGTTCTTCAATACTTATACAGACTTCTAGAAACATAATTAAAATTTGTGTTCCTTCTTTGTTATTACTGCTGTGGACTCCACTTAAACTGGGTGCTGTTTGTCTGGGCAATCAGACAATAGCTAGAATCCAAAAGCAAATCGATTTGCTGTGTGGCTTGTGCTATTACTTAAGTTATAAATAAAATGATTTTTCCCAGATGGCTCCCTGATGGCTCTGCTCTCTTCCCAGTACCGGCTATGGCTTTTCATCCCTGCTGCAACTCCCTCGTGCCTTCCCCCGGCCACTTGCCCCTCCAGCCTTCCTCCGGCGCTGCGCTCGCTTGCCCGAGTCTTTCCCCAAACGGCCAAAAGCTTCAACTGGAACGAGATTGGATGGAAGCCCGAGGTTTTACATCCCAGCGTTAGGGCAGTGCCAGGTTTCCCCCGTTCTCGGTGCCAGCTGAAGGTCCCCGTGCCGGGAGATGCCAGGTGAGGACCCTGCTGCCAGGTCCCTCTCATCCCACTCTTATCCCTGTCTGCATTACTCTTAGGAATAAACCTGTTGAAGCCAATGGGACCACGCACTGGTGAAGAATTAAGGGACATTTCAGGTGGCAAGTGGGTCTCCTAATTTATTTTTCTAGGGCAAACATTTGGAAACAGAAAAGCTAACTTTTCTCGAGGTTGTCTATTTACTTCACAGGCAAGTTTTCCTTCCAAAAATGTGGGCAGGGCAGCATTGGACACTATAAATATACATCTGAGAGCGTACTACGCTTACCCATGCTTTGGGTAAAGATGACTAAAATCGTTAATCTTATGTGCTATATTTTTGTTGGTTTTTTTTTTTTCTTTAGAAAACTGGGAAGATGTAACCAGTAATCACACAGCATTTGTAATAGAAGGAAAACAATTATGATGAAAACAAGTATATTGGAAAGTTGTGGGACTAAAAATAAGTATTTTTCCTTGAACACAATAGAACTATATCGAGAATTACAGGCAAAAAAAATCAATAAAAAAGTGGTATATAATAGCTATAGAGTTCAAACAAAGTGCATTCATTCCCTAGTCCCTAGGAGGACCCCTGATATATACGTGCAAAAGTTAATGAAAATCAGACTTTGTTGTGTCATCAAAAATAGCAAAGGAGTTGGCTGCGTTTTTCCCTACGTTTTGGCTCGTCACTGCTCCATAAATATAGCACCTATTTAAAGGCCCAAACCTTGTTCCTATTAAAGTCAGTTGCAAACCTGGGACAAACTTTGGCACAGGTTTGGGGGCCCCGGGACTGGCTTTGAGCACCCGGGTGGGGTGCTCAATGGGGAGCGGAGCGGGTCTGCAGGTTTGCTTTGGGATCATCTGGGCTGTGGGATGCGGGGGCAGCCCCTCACCCCCCAGCAGACGTGATGCCAGGGTGTAAAAATAATGGCTTGTGTCTTCTTGGCGAGTTGGCTTTCAACCACAGCTGCTGTTCTTGTTGCTACAGACATTCACACGAGCCCGATGTATTTATAACAATAAGTCCATGGTTAGATTTAGGGTATAGAGGCTTTTTTGATTATTTTTTTGTTTTGGTTCTAAATGCAGGAGAATGATCTGCTGTAATTCCACGCAACGTTGGGCAATGCACAGGTACTTACCTCTGGATTCAAGACATTTGGGGAAAATGTGGTGCATATTCCTGCACAAAGCTCCCAAAGGCTGTCGGGGCAGGATGGTCCTGCACAGCACCCACCGCCCCGTCCGTCCCCCTGGCATCGCGTGGGGCACGCAGACGGGGACCAAGTCCCAACTGTGTGATTCTCCTGGTCCTTCACAAGGTCTGGCCGCCTCGAGCTCCTTCAGAAACATGAAATTATCTAAAGTCAAGAGACGTGCAGAGTTTTACTAAAAAGCTGTTGTGTGACTTGCTGTGAAAGTAGAGTAATTCTGTGCCTCAGTCATCCAGAAAATCATTTGATTAATAAGATTCTAGAACAACACCTCCATTCTTTTTTTTTTTCATTTATATTATGCAATCACAGTATTTTGTAAGCATTCAGAACACTTTCTCTTCACATGGTAGTTTCCCCTTCCCTCTTTCTATCTTCCCACTGACCCTGAATGACTCTCAACCTTACAATCTAACAGTTTTTAATGAAGTAAAATCAAATATAATACTGAGAACATTCGTAACTGATTACATTTAAGCTGCGAGACCCCAAACCGAGGCCAGTTGAAGACAATTCTGTTTGTTTCCATGGGTTTTGTAAACTTTTGGTTGTGAAGGAGGCCCGTCAGGAGCCGTGCAATTAGGAATTCGTCCATCTCAGCCTCTGTTTTGCTTCGCTTAAAAAAAAATAAACACTTTTATTTTGCTCATTGAAAGAATACGGGAAAGGATGAGAATGGAGACATCCATTCTGGCTCCAAGTCAACCCAGTTTGGCCAAGAGGCAAGTTTCCTATAATTTAAAGATATGCTACAAAAAAAAAAAACCAACCAACAATCAAACCCATTGTTGTTCTAGTCTTTGTAACTTAAAAAAAAAAAAAAAAAAAAAGAAAAAAAGAGAAAGGCAGCAAACTATAACTTTTAAAATTAGTTTAAAAAATAATTCTTAGAACTTTTTTTCCCAGAAGATAGGCTGGCTCCTCGCTGCAGTTAGTCATTACGCACCCAGCCCCGACACAATGGCTGGCTCCGGGGGAGCGACCTTAAAATGCAGTTTTGCAACTCCTTCTCAGATGAGTAATCTGTACTTATGTCCCACTCACATGAGTAAGGCATACTTGAGCAAGAAATGGTTGAAGGGTCTGGCATGCTGACAGCAGCAGAGGAACAAATTGAGCAATGGCTTTTAAAACTGGCTGTCAGCATCAGTATAAACTTTGCCTGAATTTCTTTCACGGAGGTTTTGGGCATGGGCACAGCACTGACCCTGGGCTTAGTCGGCAGCTAGTCAGCGCCTTTCATTTTCTTCAAACACTTTCCTTCAAAAATTAGCCAAAGTAACTATATTAACTAATTTTTAAAATTCATCCATTTCGTAGAGGCAAAATATGACCACGGTTGTGGATCCTGGGGTTTGTGGGGAGAAAAGGTGCACCTTGCTAAATGCACCTAATATTTGAAAGCTTAGATTGATTATCAGTCTTCGAGGCATCAGTTTAAACTTGCAAAGCTTATAGTCGGATTAGTGGGTCTTTTATATATGTTAGATTTGTCCTGAGTGCACTTTCCGGCTTCTGATAATATTTATCGATAAACAGTATCTAAATGTATTTTCACCTTTCTGGAGTCTTTTATGGGAATTTGTTAGTGAGGCTGAATCTCAGGAGGCAGCTTCATTTTGTTAAATCTCTAACACATTTCGTTTCATGTTGAGTCTTTGGGAGCTCTGATACGTTTTGGGTGGGTAATGTTTCCGTACGTTACTACTCCATTCATAATCCATTACTTGGATAATTCCTCATTTGTGAGAGCTGAAGAAATTACGGTATTCACAAGCATTTTTTGAATATTTATATAATGTCATAGCAAGGCTTAGGATATCAGTTGGCTGGAGACAAAGGCGAGATCCTCAGTTATTCTCATACTTAAGTTCCAGTTTGATTCCTTGGCAAAAATGTAAATCGCAACGTTGGAAGGCAAAGAATTATTGAACAAGGGGATTACACTGTAAAGCAGTTATTTCAACAGCTGCTGCCCGTAAGAGGGGATCTGAATTTTGCAGGAACGTAATGTTACTGCACAGATCTATTTTACAAAGTGAAGAGTATCAGCACAATTAAAAAGACAAAACATCCATGGGTTTCCATGCACTGTGCAGAGCAGGAGATGTCCTCCTGGCAGTGAGCACGGTTGCAGTCCCTGAGCTGAAAGCTGCTCCCATGCAGAGCAGAAGATAGTAGTTTGGTGTTTTTAAGGAGGGCTCCTGGCGAGCAGCAGGCTGGCCTCTTCGAAAGACACAGACTGGAGTGGTCCAGATACAACATTCCTGAAATTTCTCCTTGTGCTGTTATCCCAGCGTTCCCACTGCTGTTTCTGGCCGGTGAAGTTAATCTTCACTCCTACTTAAAGGCTTTATTTTCTGGCACGAAGGGCTGTTGCCTTCCATCGCCTGAGGATATCCAAGTGTCACTGGCAGGTGAACGGCTCCTCGGGTGGATCCTGGGATTATTCCGTAGGAAAGGTTAACGGCCGTAATTTTGCACTTGGCCATTTCCATCTGATAATATAAATGACGTTTACAGAGGTGAAAAAGCACTATTCATGTAGCTTCTCAGAAGTGGAAGGCATGGAACAGAGCAGGTAAGTGGGTTGCCACAGATCACGCAATGAACCAGGCTCAGAATTCAGAATAAATATGTCTCCTGAATTCAATTTCCAGTTTCGAGGTAGTAGGTATTTTTTTCTGTCTCCTTCCTTTGAAGCAGGAGTTATATTGTGACAGTTACTAATGGATTGCAATCATCATGGTTCTTACAACAGCACGCAGTATAACCATGCGATATAACAACAAGACTTCAGTAAATAATCCATTTTGGCAAGCTGACATTCAGGAGAAGTTTATTATATGTAAATAACATTTGATTTAGTTCTGAATTGCTTTCAGAGACTCCTCCTGGTGCCAGGACCGGTTGCATAGGAAGGGAATATTGGAAGAGGGACAGAGAGTGGGAACTACCCACTCAGCGGCGCAAAGACACAGCTGAAACGTAATGCAAACGGCAATGTGGGATTCGAAAATACCACAGTGGGAATATTTTTTTCCCTCTCTAAATCGTGCTCAGTTCACAGGTAAAAGACGTCTCCTCATACAGCTAGGAAACGGTCCCTTGGAGCAATTGGAGATTGCATTGGATGGACACAGAGTTGTCCATGGCCTTATCCCCAGAAGACAGGTGCCATCCGATGTCCGAGATATTCCCTGCAGTGGGCTGGGCCTGTATCTTAAACCAAGGATCAAAATTCTCCGGTGTCCAAACGGAGACACGAGGTGAAGGTTGTGGGTGGTCAGGATGTTGGAGTCCACATCACACAGCAATGAAGGACTCAGGTTTGCATGTGTTTGGGAAGCCTGAGGAGGATCTAGAGTTTATCTATGGTAGTTAAATCTCATAAGAAATATTCTATATAAAGGCTTTTGCAAACACTGGTGGGTATTAGTCTTCCGTTGAGAAAATATTGAAAATGATTTAAATTACGATGTAGGTATTTACTTTTCCTGGAACTAAACCCCACTGTCCTTGCCTAAACAAAGCCCCCACACCTTCCTCAGCAGCTTCCGTGTGCCTGATCTGCCCAACGGTGCTAAACACAGAGACACTGGAGTGCTTGGCCATGTGCTTAACTTTAGGCACAGGCTTACTAACCCTGCTTAAAAGTAACATAACTGGGTTGCAAAGAGACATCCTGAATGCTCGCTTAAAGTTAATGGTGCAAATCCATCGTTTTTGAAGGAATATGACCTGGGTTCTTTGGTTCCTACTAAAGAGACATCTGAGTTGATGCAGGGTAAGTTGTTCTCCATGGGGCTTGAATTTAAGCAGAACTGTTTTTATGGGAAGTGTGATGTTGCTTGTATCGATTTGGCAACTGGGGAGACGGTGTTAGTGGGTGACCTTGAAAAATGTGATAAGTGGCAAGGGTGCTGAAAGGTTGAGGCACAAATGGGATGGCTAAAAGCATATTTATTTCTAGGCTGTGATGGTAGAGAGGGGTGAAGTTCATGGATCTCTTCTCCATAAGAAGAAGAAGAAGCTCCTCAGTAGCCATGGAGTACTTTCCACCACGTTCTTCTCAGCTTTGCAGAGAAAATATTCACAACTATAATAGGGTTATGTGAAACCTGACAACAGTGAACCTGGAAAACTTAAAAAAACAAAGGGGAAATTTTTGACCTGAGACTCATAACTCTGGTTTGTGTTGAAAGTGATAAAAGAGATTAAAAATAGAAAAAAAAAATGGCATGAGTAAAATTGTAAACATTATTTTACTATGCCTATAGCCGATGCACGTGTGTGTGCAGTATGTAGCAGCAAAGAAAGGAAATTACCAAACATTTCCCAACCCCGTTCTGAGACGGAGCACACATACCCCCCCGGGGTGCAGATGGTTCCTGTACTGCTTAGGCATCCATATAAATATTTCTGTTTTCCAGAATGAAGAGGACATTTTGGCTGTTAATGATTTATTATTCTCAGCGCAGTGATAATTTAGAGGTTTTCCTTGTAAATTAGCCTGAACTCTTCAAAGAAAACTGTGAGGACCAATCCCTGCAAACGATCCAGCTTGCTTGCGCAAAGGAGCACAGTTAGGAATTAGCAGAAAAATAGAAAACATGCATAAAAAAGGAGTTCATAAAGTATTATCGATGCCAGAATTTTGTATTGCAAGAAAAACACCGAGGTGCATCCGAGCAGGCAGGGAATGGTGTCAGGGCTCTGTGGCGTTGGTGCAGCAGCGGTGAGATGTCATCTCCTGGTGGATCCCAGCCAGCAGAAGGAAACGGGAAATCAGGGGACTCTCAGATAGACACTGCAGGAAAAAAAAAATAGGCTCGACAAGTCTTCGTGCTGAAACGTTTAAATAATTCTTGGAGATTCTGATGTGACAGCTCTGTGCTGAAATGGAAAAAATCCTTCATCTCATGCTGGCTACAAAATGTACTGGTGGTTCTACCTAATTCTGGGACATGGTAAGGCAGATAATCGGAAAAATGAGAACACAAAGTGTCATTCTTTGAGATTCCCCCAGTTGTAAGAAAAACATGAAACCTCTGACGTTCAGAAGAATCAGAGAGAGTTCTGCAAGGAGGACGTTTGTTGCTCTGACTGGTTAAAATAACAGCAAAAAAGGAAAGCAGCTGTCATGTATAAGATTTCTGAAATATTACCAGTGGCTTGGACACCACATGTCAATATTCCTTATTTTTCCAGCAGGATAGGTACTGTGTTTCCTCATGATTCCTCCAGAAATCGATTGTCTTTCCAAAGTATTCCCAAAGCAAATAGAAATTGTGCTTTTATCATTCTTTCCCTAGTACATGTACTGCTTTTGAGCATTTACATTTGCTAGCACCTGGGGTAGCCCAACGCAAAGCTTTAGATAAAATTTAAAATACAACCAAGTGATGCATATAATTAACAAAGGGGTTGATAAAGCCCCCCCCCCTTCCCTCCCCATCGAACTAGCTGCTTTGTAATCATGAGATTTAAAAACTAAAACAACAAACACATAAACTTGGATTCTGTATATTTGCCTTCTGGGCTGCGAGGCTGCTTTGGGGTTGTAATTTCTCTCTATGGTTGTGGAAATTAGATAGTACTTGCGGTTGAAGGGGCATTTGAGTCTCAAGGAATCAGCTGGTTCTGAGTTAAACTTCACAAAGATACAGGAGATTTTTTGGCACCATACTAGACACCAAGTATTGTAGCATTATTTCATGTTTCCCTCGATGGGAAAGTCCCAAATACATCCTGTTTTTAAGTTGTATGTTAGAGGAATAATAGGCTCCTGGAGACAGATTAATTTATAAAGTGAAGAACTAAAATTCCTCCTTCAAAGATGTGACACTCAACTTGAAGTCCTCACAATAAGCTCTCATTGTTGCAGGACAATTGGTACTCACTGCTTTGTTTATCTCTCAGGCTTCTATTAATTAGTACTTACAAATGCTTTGGAAGCATCTCATTGATAGCAGACATTGAGTTCCTATTGAGAGCAGTAAGACCATCTTTTAAAGCTGCAACTTACCTCCTTCAAGCAGACTATTCTGGAGATTTAACCTTCTTGGATACATTGCTTTAATATTTTTCTCACTACCATCCACTTCTTTTGGAAAAAAAAAGTAGTTCAGTGAGTAAATAAACCTTCACAATTAAGCCACATAAATAATCAAAGAGCTTTAGCATTTTCCTTTCGATAGTCATGCCTCTTGAAACTAAAATATCTGGAGCCACTAAAACTCTTTGAGGAATAGCTGCATTTTCCACTTAGTGAGGAGGAGGCACGTTTCGGCTGCTGTCATCTGTGGCTCTTTTGTCCCTTTACTCTTTGAAGTACAATTCAGTTTATTTTTCCTTATCTGTAAGTTCAGACTGAGATGTGTTGGTCCACACCTTAGGGGATTTCAGTTTAAAGCCTGTGGCCACACAGGTGGGATGCATGCGTTAGGACATACTTACTGTCCCGACGTGCTCCGAGGTTGGTGCCCGTTGTTTGCAGGGTTTGGAACAGGGGCAGTATCCAATGTGCTGAACTCTGAGTTATTTCAACACAAGAAGGACATGGAGCTGTTGGAGCGGGTCCAGAGGAGGCCACGAAGATGATCTGAGGGCTGGAGCACCTCTGCTCTGGAGACAAACTGAGAGAGTTGGGACTGTTCAGCCTGGAGAAGAGAAGGCTCCGGGGAGATCTTATTGCAGCCTTCCAGTACTTAAAGGGGGCCTACAGGAAAGCTGGAGAGGGACTTTTTACAAGGGCATGGAGTGATGGGATACGGGGCAATGGATTTAAACTGAAAGAGGGGAGATTTAGATTAGATATAAGAAAGAAATTTTTCACTCTGAGGGTGGCGAGGCACTGGCACAGGTTGCCCAGAGAAGCTGTGGCTGCCCCATCCCTGGAAGTGTTCAAGGCCAGGTTGGATGGGGCTTGGAGCAACCTGGTGTAGTGGAGGGTGTCCCTGCCCATGGCAGGGGGGTTGGAACTGGATGATCTTTGAGGTCCCTTCCAACCCTAACCATTCCATGATTCTATCGTTCTATTTCAACTTGTACAATAATTAATCTTTTACTCAACTTTAGCAGAATTAATGCCTCTTTTTTTTTCCAGGGATTTCATGATGTGGTGGTTGTTCTCCATCCGGTTGGTTTACCCCAGGAGAACGTTGTCTGGATACACACCTGGGATGTGCCGTCTGCCTCTGGTCAGTGACAAGAGGCAGAAGTTGCCCAGTGCCTTCTGCTCAGTTTGTTTTGTGGCCTCCAAAACACAAAGGAGCGGGTCCAGAGGAGGCCACGAAGATGACCCGAGGGCTGGAGCACCTCTGCTGTGGAGACAGGCTGAGAGAATTGAGGCTGTTCAGCCTGGAGAAGAGAAGGCTCCAGGGTGATCTTATTGCAGCCTTCCAGTACTTAAAGGGGGCCTACAGGAAAGCTGGAGAGGGACTTTTTACAAGGGCGTGTAGTGATAGGACACGGGACAATGGTAAAGTCTCTTTACCTTGGATGTGTTGAACGCTACGGACATGGTTTGATCTGTCCCTGATCTACATCTTTGCCTGGCAACTATATCTAGATCCAAGAAGATGATTTGTGGAAGGGACCTGCTTGCGTGCTCTGTTCCTGTTCCCGGCAGTCGGATGGGGTAGGGTCTGTGCCAACACCACGCCATTGGGTGCAGGAGAGGAAGGGTTTGGGGCCTGGGATGGCTGAGATTGCCCCAGTGTGATGATGATGGCCCACAGAGGCATGTGCTGGATTTCCACACTGGGACATGACAAGTGTCTGGAGCCAGGTCTGGCTGCATGTTAGCCCTGTTGCGGAGAGGTTGGGTGGGATGAGCTCTAGAGTTCCTGCCAGCCTCAGTTATCCTATGATCCAGCAATTTGATGTCTTGGATTGCTCCTACAGTAAAGTATTTCCCCTTCTAACCCCCACCAAAACCTCCGAGCTGTAGTTCCTGGGAGTTTGGAAATGCTGGATCTGGTTCTTGTGTGGAAGGGGGATAGCGGCATGGAGCTGGAATAGCCATTTCCTCTGGTTTCTCCTCCTCCTTTTCTGATTCTTTTGCAACGTTTAAATCCAATTAATATGCAGCAGACACAGAAATAGCCCTTTCTTAGGGGCTATTAGTCCCCCCCGGGCTCTGCGTTAGGTGTCAGAGGACACGACGGGCTTTGACGCAGGACCCTTCTCCTCCTGCCTCTGTTGGTGTAACACCACCGATGATGAGAACCTGTATCTTCAGAAACAAATACAGTCCTTGGAGAGAGGCAGAGGGTGGGGAGGCTGTGCAGGTCCCCAGGCTGCTGGCGGCGGGTCCCTGCCATCCCTGGGCAGCGCTTACTGGCACAGGTCCTGCAACCTTCCCCCGCCGGGCGCTGCCGGATGCCAGGATTGATCTGTTTGCCTTTTCCTTCGGAGTTTGCCTTGTCTTAAGGGACGAGGAGTTAAAACTTCTTCCTTCCATGTGAACATTCCAAGATGGATGATAGGTGCTTTTAAACCGGAGGGACAAGCGAATGAGACAAGAAATAAGAAAAGTGCTGACTTTATTCTCAACCTGGGGAGTCCTCCGCGGCGAAGGGTAGCATCTCCCTGCTATGGCACTGCAGCAAATTTCAGGAGGAAAACGGTTATTTCTTCTCTCAGGCCCAGCCATCTGTCACAGTTATTGAGACACACTCCTGTTCCACTAACTCTTGCAAAACTCTCGCTGAAGTTAGGAAAGCAAAGGTGTCTTAAAGAGGGACCTGCCTGCCTTGTGTTTGTAGAAAGTAGGAGGTGAAGATGAAGCTTTTGAAATAGAGATACATTTTCTTTGCTTTTTTGCAAAGAAATCAGGATGCACAAAGCTGAGAACAGGATGTCACTTCAGCAAAAGAGGAGGAAAAATAGAAAAAATCGAGGACTATAGGCCATAACACAGTCCACCTTCTCCAGGGAGGGGACCCAGCTCCAGTGGGGGAAGTGGAGGTTGGTGAGGGTTGGTTGCAATGTGCCCAGCCCTGTGTCGTGGAGGTGAGCTGGGAGGTGGTGATTTGCATGTTATGATATGGAAAATTGGTTATCACTAAAGGGCAGATTATCCTTCCATGTGGCTTTTGTTATGTGTGAGTGAGCGTGTCCTCTGTTATTATGTCTGTTCAAAGCCAACTGGAAGTAGCACAGTTCTCCTCTAGAGTCAACCCAGAAATCCATTTCCTTGTCTGAATGTGAAACCTACCTTGTCTGGTCTCACGTGTGTTATTTACTGCTCCATCTTTTTGGAGCTCTCTGTCAATAGATTTACAAATACTGTCCGTTGGTGAGGAATTCTCAGGAAGAATTTTTTATACGGGATGTTTTCCATTATCCTTCTACCTACTACTTAATGTGCAAAGTTTATTTATTGTTGTGTCGCATGATTGCAATAAACAATTGTGGCTGTCAGTTTCTTCTGATTAAATACCGTATTTGTTAAATAAATAAAATGATAGTAATGAACTGGGCCATTCTTTGCATGTAATGGATGACTTTCATATTTCTGACACTTTGGAAGATATATGAAATGCTGATGTGCAAGAGAAGGCCTGTAAATCAAAGGGAGCCGGAAAAGATTCGGATCCGCTTTCTAGCAGAGGGTCATCTTTGCCATTATAGACTCTGAGGGTACTTTTGACTTCTCTCTGGGCCAAGACATACTGGTTTGAATAGGAAGCTGGACCCAGAGGACATTCATTAACAGCTCATGAGGAAGGATTTTAAGACACACGAGCTCTCTCAGGATATGCAGAAAGATTTGTGCGCACAATTAACGGGTCAAGGTGCTGGGTCAGGATTACATGTGGTGTCTCCATCCATGTTTCTGATGATCAGCACCCCCAGGTTGGCTTTGCTGTAATGATTAGTTATTGGTCCCAGCAGAGCCACAATTGAGGTGCAGTGATTTTTTTTCCCCCTCGGATCCGACTGTGGGTAACGCCGAGGCGCAACTGGCAGATACTGTCATGTGTGCTTTTTAATTAAACAATTGATTTTATTTTCATGCAAATTGAGCAGCGTGTTATTTGGGCTCTTAAATTGCGTGGTTAATGCTGCAGCTTTCTCTGTTGGTGGAAGCAACGTGTTAAGGCTGGTTGCTGGAGGTGTTACGGCAGCGAGGCATTTCCAAGAGCTTCCTCGCAGCACAGCTCGGCAATTCCCACCGATTCAGTAATTCATGTGCAAGGTACTCTCACACCTCCTCTTCATTTTATTCTCAGTATTCCGCAGAGCAACCTTATCTCCACCTATCAATTATTGTGGTATTAATTTATATCGCTCTGTATATCTCTCTTACTTTGCTGTTTGTCGCGTGCTTACTTAAAATATGTCAACGTCCCTGAGTCGGTTGCTGTAAATGAGACCAGAACTCAACACTGCCGGTTTATTTATGTGCTAACACCACAGCAGAGGTTTGTGTTGTGGTTTGTTTTTTTTTTTTTCTGAGAGGGCTTAAATAATGAACAAAAATAAGATTTGAAAAAGTTGTCAGAAGAGTACCCAGAGATACTGTGCAAACAGGAAGCGTTTTGATTATGTTCGCTGGTGCAAAATTAGTAAAGAGTTTGAAATCGTCTTGTGCTTACAGATTCCATTGTTTTCAAAGAATAATTCCATCTATTTTAACATTTTCAAGTATAATTCCATTGGTAATAGCTCTTCCTTTGATTGTGCACTACGCTAATTGAAAGGTGTGGTACAGTGTCTGTTTTGGCAGTTATGCTTATATCTTTTGTTTAAAAACTCAAAGTGTTGGCTTTCCTGTCCAGCCTTCCTTAGTATTTTCTGTTTTGCTGATGTGATGACAGACTTACAGTGTGTTTCCTTGTGTGTATGGTAACAGATGTTTATGTGAATAACAGACTTTTTTATGAAGGCGCACACTTTATAGCCAAATACTAATTAAAAATAATTGCATGTAAGCATTTTTGTTTATTCCCTGTTGTGCATCTTTAATCATTTGAAATCACCTGCAGTTGAAAACTGAGGCAAAGATTTGATACTGCAATTATAAGAGGCCATCTGACTCTATATTAGAAAGGAACAGCAACATATTTGAAGAGGAAATTATTACAAAAAGTATGTGAATGTCTGCCCTCTCTGAATTTGCTTTTATACAGGATGAAAATACCAATGCATTATTTTGTTAAACTAATAGGAGTTTAAGGTATCTTATCTACCAAAACAATTGGTTCTTGACTGACATCCTGTTCAGGACATATTCCGTGCACTAATAAGCTCATTACAAATATATTTTAATTAGACGTGTAACAGATGGTTCAGAGTAAATACAGGCAGTAGTACTTTTTAAAGAATAGAAGAAACACGGGTTCTTTTTAAGGACTCAGCATCTCAGTTTGGATCTTATCAATAGCCGATTGAGTTAAGCAAAGTGAAAATTACTGTCAAAGGCACTTGAAATCATGAAAGAAGGAAAAGCTAAACAAAACAAACAAAAAAAAACCCACCAAAGCCAGAGTTAGCAGAACTGTATATGTTCAATAAAGACTAATCAATACTGAAATGAAAGGGACGTTTTCTCACGGTTTGACAATACTTTGGTCTTTACACATAAGGGAGGTCAAGTTTTATTTTAGATCCCGCCTGTCACTGACATGCAGGACCCGGGCGAAAGGCCGCAAGAACCCAGTACGCTCCCTTAACTTTCCAGTGAATGAGGTATGATGCTCACAAATAATACAGCAGGTCCTGTTCATAACGAATAAATCCGTAGGTGAAGTCACGGAGGTGTATCATCAGGACATTTAGGTGGTGGTTCTGGTTCAGCATGTTTTATTTATTGTTTTTGCCGGGGATTGAAGGGGAACGGTTGATCGAGCCCGTCGTTTGGAGGTTGCCAGTGAGAGGGATTGCTCTGCACTTCTGTTCTCATGAGGAGAATAGGTTGGTGAGAGTGGGAAAATGGATAATTCTAGGTAAGGCTCATATCATCCCTTCTTGAATTTGGCTTTTACTTGGAAAAAACCTCCATGAAACAGGGTTTGTTTGGTTTGGTTTGGTTTTTTTGTTTGTTTGTTTTTAACAGGAAACAAACTCAAGTATTATGCAGCCTGGTGTATTAGTTTTCACTATTGAATTAAAGATGAGAATCAGAGAGTGACATCTCTGAAGCATATTTTCCTCCTCTGGTGCTCCAGTGCTGAGCCTCTTCTTGGAAAGGCAGATCCCAAACCAAAATGATGGCGAGGCTCAGGACTGCAGGGATGTAATGATCAGAACAAAAGAGATGAGCAAAATGTACAGTGATGTTGTCCCACCCTTAGGGCTAGATCTGCTGGGAAGTATGCTCTCATACATGTGCAACTATAGGAGAGAGAAAAGATGATTGTGTCCATAATGTGCAAATGGTAGGGTTTAGCGGGTGTTTAGTAAGCCCACGTGCCTGGTAGAGCAACCATATCTCCGAACGGATGCGAAGCTCCCTGGAAAAGCAGAGGTATTAGCAAAGAGACTGGCTTTGGTGGGAAAGTAGACATTTGGGCTCCAGCAGTGCTTTTCTCCTCAGAACCAGACTGGCTGACATAGCCACCTCAGCCGCAGGAATCACAGAATCATGGAATGGTTTGGGTTGGAAGGGACCTCAAAGATCATCTAGTTCCAACCCCCCTGCCATGGGCAGGGACACCCTCCACTACACCAGGTTGCTCAAGCCTCATCCAACCTGGCCTTGAACACCTCCAGGGATGGGGCATCCTTGGAACATTCCAGAGACGGGATATCCCCAGGAACACCCCGTGGCTCTGTGGTACCTCGTCCAACACATGACACCTCTGAAACCAGCAGCTGCAGCTGCTCAGCAGGTGTGTACATGGCATTTAATCACCCTGTATTCAGAGGACTATCAAATGCTATGGTTCCTTTTACCTTCTGGAACCTAATATCTTAGGGTAAACATGGCTCGAAGGAGGATCCGGTGGAAAAATTTTATGATATTTGACCTTTTTGTAACATAACATTTCTGGAAAATATTATCACACATGAAATTTCATGTAGTGATATTGGGATTAATTATGTGATAGATGTAGCACAATGTAAGTACTTTTCGCTTTGTGCCGGTGCAGATAGATGGAATAAAGTTGTCTGTAATTCAGGCTGCAGAATAACTGTGATCCTTTTGTTTTTTGGAAAAAGATTTCAGTCTTACAAGTGCTACTGGATGAGTAAGTACCCACTTAGCTAAAAGGGTGCTGTTGTAGCCAGGCTCTTTTCTTGTTGTGCAGCTGCAGCACTACATAGATCAAGCATTAATTCGCTAATAGTAAATAACTAACTGGTTCTGGATCTAACCTTAATTATTAGCTTTCCTGCAGTGCTACCATGTCCACTTCCAAAACCTATTCCTTGCTTTCTCCACTTTAAGTAAGAGCACATCAAGCTCTCTGCAAGAAGCATTATGGGTGTCACTTAAGGTAAATGAGCAATTGTAAATTAAAGCCAACAGGGTAAGGCTGGTTGTTGGTTTTTTTTACCAGTTGAACAGCTACTGAAAAATAAAGCTGCTAGGAGAGATGGTTGTATCTGGTGATCAACTATTAGTATCAGAATCTCATGAAAATTGCACTTTTTATATGAACATAAATGATGAGATCTATTTTTAGAATGAAAATACATTATGAATGGAAAATGAATGAAAAATTATCAAAATTTTTAAATTGTTTTTAATGAAAATAGGTCTCATCATATTATCAAAAATAGGTTTATCAGCAGAATACACTGTCAGGGGATTGTTTGGATGAACTGCCCTGGCCATAGACAGATTTGTGTAGTTTAGGACTGGGCGACAGCTTTTCCTAACATCAGCGGAACTGAGTGAATAATTCTGACCTCTGCGACTTTTTTAAAGTTAGGGGCAAGTGTTGCCTTCAAGCTTCAAGTGCCACCTTTGGCTTTGTGTCAGGTCTGCTCTTGGGACACTTTTCTGAGACAGAATCAAAACTTAACCCTTGAAAACATCCCATTGAAGCCAGTTTGGGGTGCGAAGGGAGAGTGCAGCAGCCATCCCCGTGTCGCATTGGCTGCAATCTGCCGGGTGGAGGATGCTGTACCAGCTGAGATGTCCAAGTCCACCCCACCTTTGTTACCTTCCCATGTTGGGATGAAGCCATCCCTGCATCAGCAGGTCTCCAAAGACCAGGGGTGACTTGTGGCAGCACTGGGGGCAGGTGGGGGGGACACAGGGAAGAGAGGAGGGAACCTGACAAAGTTTCAGATAAAGAAGGTAAATGGAAGTAATGGGGAGACTGCTGATGCAGAAGTGGCTTTATTGGTATTTGGGAGTTTGATGGAAGTTTTGGCATATTCAGTATATTTTGTAATTAGAGGGGGTGAAGAGTGTTACTCTTAGCGAAACACAGTACAGCTGGAATGCTTAATAAAAGAAGTTTTGGCTTTACGGTAATTAAAATCCTGAGCACTTGACAGCATCCCCGTAAAGATTAATTGCAAGGAAAGTCTATGTTTTTAACAGTTGTGATTTACGCCTTCCTACTTTTTGAAAACCAGCAAGTGTTTTCTCCAGCCAGGCTGGGCCTTACAGGCATCTCCACGCCACAGACACCATTTGGTCGCCCTCTCTGGACTGCGAGGACTCCAGGTGTGTAGCTGAAACTGGAAAAAGCCTACACACAGGATCTGGGAGGCAGCAAAATGTTTGCTCCGTGCTTTTGCCGCTGTCTCGTTACCTTTTATGCTGCAGATTCCTGCCTCCTTCCCCTCCGAGTGCCATATGCACATGAACAGATCCTGGAGAAACTTCAAGCGTATTTTTTTTCCCGTTTGTCACAGTTTCAGAAAGAAGAGAATACTCTGAAATTAAAAGATGACCTGAGAAGGGAGCAAAATTAGAATAATAGGTGCCAGGAATGTGTTTTCGGTCCTGTGAAAGAATGCTGTATGGTAATTATTTCACATCTGTTTTCTATTCCACTTGAAAACACAGGTGCTCAACCCAGGTGAAAATTATAAATAAAAATTCAGTATTAAATTTGAAAGATGATAGAATACACAGAGGGAAGAAAAAAGTAATCAGAGCCCGGGGAGGGACTGTGCTGAAGAAGGGATTAGGAGGTGCTGATCCTTTTGCACAGGCGATGCTCACTTCTGGGGAGGGAAACTGGGGAGGGCTGTCGGGCACCGTGCTGGGCACAAGCTGAAGGTGAGGTGGGTGCCGTAATGCATCCAATAATTTCTTCCAGAGCTCTCCATTCAAGGCTAGGTAATAACATAATTCGTGGTCTATCGCAGCGTGAGATGTGTGGATGGGAGGTGCAACATAAATTATTATTTGAAGCTACAGCACGTTACTCAAATCTTACCTGCGCTGTACTGGTAAAGGTGGTGAAGGTGCAATTTGAAGGAAGATGTACTTGGTAGCACTTACATCTCTCAGGAAGGTGGTATTGACAACATTTTCAAAGACCTTTGGAAAAAAATGTTGAAAGTATGTGGTCTAATATCTGTTCCTTGCCTAGATCACATCTTATCAATTCTGCATCTTTCTACAGTTACATCACCTATTACATTATTTATTTTGCAATACAGCAAATATGGTTGTGGATAAAGGCTTGAAAAATTACTTTTTGCACGTACCCAGAGAAAAAAGAGATTGTTATTTAAGTGATTCAAGAGTGATATAATGAAAATGTCTGATACAGAAATATTCGCAAGATTTTCTAATTTATTTAACCAGGCCTTTGAACTTTTTAACCATCCAGAACATGTTTTTCTGCTTTATTTTTGTATCTTGAGGGAATAAATGCCCTTTGAAGGAAAGCTGAACTCTTCTCCAGTTAAGCACTTGGATTGGTTGAGGGTTGTGAGAAAGTTCACTTCATAGAGTATTTTAAGTGAAGTAGTTGTGACACCAGAAGTACAGGAGTGGCACCAGGTATTGTTAACTCATTTCTATAGCAAGAATTGCCAATGGCTTGTTTATCTTAGGAAGAAAAAGGTTACAATGGTGTAAACCATTGCACAAATGAGACAGGGGTATTTTTTATCCCAATTTCGGCTTCCCTTTTCTGCTTTGAAATTTGCAAAACCCTCCAGATTACATTGTGGTTTGGGTGTGTTGCATTTGTAAATTGTAATGATGTTGGGTTTTGCAGTATTTTGAACGAGATTATGACAGCTTTGCACATATTGCTGCCTTTGTCTTTTGCTCATTTTTATTTGACACATTAGTTATTTTCAGAATGTAATAAAATCTGTTTTAAGTGTGAATTGTTTCTCACAATATTGACTTCTTTTTTTTTTTATGAAGCAGAATTTCATAAGTTTCATTCATATTTAAATTTTCAGTCTTTCAGAGGAGGCCTGGGTTGTTTTATGTTCCATGTGGTTCTCAGCTGACGACCCCTATTTCAGGTTTATCCCCGTTTTGGCATGCGGTTTCGTAGCCATTCCAGCTGTGCAGGGCATCGCATGCTCCTTTTATTTTTTCGGATTGTCTGCTTCAGACCACGTTTGATGCAATCACCGTCATTTAATATCATTTGATCTTCATCATGCATCTGATACGAACAGAACAAGTGCTGGCAGTGTGATCGCCGCAGGAATTACGGCACGGCAGTGCCCTGCAAAACCCTGGTCATCCCACCGCTCCCCCGCTGACCCCATCCCCTCTTCCATATTCAAAGATAATTTGCTGCTCTCTGTGCTGAGCATCATCTCTTTTTGCATCAACTTTGAACTCAAGTGCCAAAATTTATTGAAGAGTTTCTGATTGCCAAGAAATCCGCGGAGAAATGTGGCGCTGTGGAATATGTTTTTATTCTAATAGAAATAAAATTTTAAATAGGATTACATTTCTAGTTGGATGCGAGATTGATGATTAAACCATTTGCTTTTACTGTCTTACATTAAAAAGTACTAGAAACTAATTTGATTGTTTTTACAGTAAACATTTAATCTTTATTCCTGAAGTAATTATTTATATTTGACGGATGAACAGTAGTGCTCCAAAGCATGGCGTGTGGATCTGTTTGGCAATCACAGGAGGAAAAGACATCCCACGTCATGCATCCGACAGCTCTGCTGGGGCTGGCTGGAGGGATGCTTCCACTCTTTCCACTGGGAGACCGATGCTCCGCGCTATGTTTTATTTCTACATATTTTTTGCAGTTATAATTTCATTAAACTGATGTCAGGAAATAACTGCAGCTTTAATTATTCACTTCTTTTGATTAACTATCTTAAAATAAACATTATGCTACTCTTTCCATTCCTTCCCTTTTTTTTCATTACTTATCCAACTTGCGCTGTTCATTAATCTTGGGGTTTTTCCATGACACCCTAATGGCTCCTGCTGCCCAGCAATCATTATCTCAGTGCCACTTGTCACTGGCTTTTCTATCCATCAGCCCCACTCATCTGTCAGGGCTGCAGGTCCGTGATGGCACCATCTGGGGAGCGTCGGGGCCCCCCTCCGCCTGCCCCTGGCCAGCTGCAGTAAAAATCCCCCAAATCCTCAATTTCTCATCCTTGGGTGCTAACCTGGTGTTCTCCTTGGGCACTAACCTGGTGTTCTCCTTGGGCACTAACCTGGTGTTCTCCTTGAGTGCTAACCTGGTGTTCTCCTTGGGTGCTAACCTGGTGTTCTCCTTGGGCACTAACCTGGTGTTCTCCTTGGGTGCTAACCTGGTGTTCTCCTTGGGTGCTAACCTGGTGTTCTCCTTGGGCACTAACCTGGTGTTCTCCTTGGGTGCTAACCTGGTGTTCTCCTTGGGCACTAACCTGGTGTTCTCCTTGGGTGCTAACCTGGTGTTCATTCTCCTCTTTCCTTATATTGTCACCTCACACTCTGCCACAGGGCACCGACAGCAGGGATTGGGTCAGATCCATAAGATTAAGGTTCTGGAGGACAGAAATGTAGATTACAGCCCGGTGGGGTCAGGTGATGAGCAGGTACTGAGCTGTCTTTGCTGGTGGTTCACTTCTGGGTAAGGCTGGCTAGGTTTCGCTGTAACCTTATAGTTCTTATGTGCCTCAGATACTCAAAGAAAAGATGGAAAGCTGGGACTGAATTCCATGAGACTGGCATAAATGTATGTTAATATATATAAACACAGTGATTTTTTTCCGATTCCTTTGGACACTATGAGCTCATGTTTCCAAAGTGGACTCCTAGCCCGTGAAGGCTAGAATGCTTTTCTGAAAGTGAAAGTTAAACCCCTGAATTAATACCATTCCCCAGACTCCAAAAACAAATACAAAATATTGTGAAAGCTGGTTACAAACCCACAAACAACCCTGGGAGGAAGGACAAGGTTATGCTTGAGTTTGCAAGATCTTCTTGCGCCTTTGCTTTCTGTCCTCTCCAGAGCCAGTGAGATGCAAGATGTTGGTGTTTATTCTACCTGTAGACCTCACTACGATTTATTCAGGACATCTCACAGCTTTACAGACAATGAGGAAATCTCTCTGCCTTGCAGAGGGCTTGTAAGCTGTCTAAAGGGAAGCTTCATTCTCATGCCCAGAGAGTGTCAACAAAGTCTGTGGGTGCTTTGAATGGAGGACATCAAGGGACATTCAACCCGCTCCTTGACTACCCGTTCAATTCCACCACAAAACCCATGTTCATCTTGTCTCGTGCTTCTTCACACTCCTGTTGAACCCCCTATTAACAATTTGTGTAAGACTCTTGCCCGGAATATTACTGCTCCACCAGACTGTTGACTCCAATTTCATAAATGTGTAAGAAGTGAGCAAATTAAGTAGTATGAACTATGACAGTCCTCTGACACTGACAGTGTAGTGTACTGGCCCACACATGCTGTACAGCATAATGATTACATTACAATCTTGTGATATTATTCAAAATGACTCCAGATAAATGAATGATAAACTAGGGGTTATGCTTCCTTTATTACAGGGCTGATAAGGTAGCTAATCAGTGTCCAAGTATATGTCATTACATAAATTATGAACCAGGGTTTGATGTGTATTCCCAAAGAGCTGGAGCCCAAGTGTCATCTGGTATAAGTCTGCAGCCTGAAAAATGAATTCTGAAAACAACAGTCGTTTTTGTTCTAACCATATTAATAAATTACTAATAAATAACCTTAAAAGGTTGCGAGAGAGTCTTTTAATCTATTAGCAGAATTTCATACGAACTAATCCTACATTTTCTTTCATACTGAAGATTAACTTTCCATGCAAGGATTTGAACCCTCATGCCCCCTGTAAAGGAATGATCTTTTCGACAGCTCTGAAAAGAATAAATAAAGCGTGCAGAGTGCTCTTCTCCTGCCCAGAATAAACTCGTTGCAATTTAGAAAGCCTCATGGCAGGACTCAAGTCGCTGCTGAGCGTCCCAGCAAACCACCGGCCAGTTTTGGCAGCCAGTGTGTGCAGGTGCTGCCCATCACTGTCTTCTTCTCTGGGTGGATGGACCACAAGAGAAAGGTGAATCCAACGGCAACCTTCTCCTGCAAACTGATGCATCCTCTTGTTTACACCTAAATATCACTTAGGTGAAATGACCCAGCAAGAACTTTGCTGACTGCGATGTTTTACCAAAACCTCTCTGCTCAGGCGTGGTATTTTCAGCAAAGAGCAAATGAGCTGCCTCTCTAGTGCTCCACGGAGTTGTTATGTGGAGTTGGAGTTCTTAGGCTGGTCTGCTCCTTAGGTAGTCAAACAACGCATCAAAAATAGATCTTATTTTTAAAGTAATAATATATGATTGTCCTAGTGATAGGACAAGGGGCAATGGATTTAAACTGAAAGAGGGCAGATATCTTTAGGTTAGATATAAGAAAGAAATTTTTCACTCTGAGAGTGGTGAGGCACTGGAACAGGTTGCCCAGAGAAGCTGTGGCTGCCCCATCCCTGGAAGTGTTCAAGGCCAGGTTGGACGAGGCTTTGGGCAACCTGGTGTAGTGGAGGGTGTCCCTGCCCATGGCAGGGGGGTTGGAACTAGATGATCTTTAAGGTCCCTTCCAACCCAAACCATTCTATGATTCTATGATTCTATGATTGTTTTAGAAGTTTTGATTATATACGTATCTGAAATAAACCAAAGTCCTATGAATCAAGAACAACATAGGCTTTTCCAAGAGATTTTAAAATATGAAGAGGCCTTTTTTTATTTTTTTCAACAGCGAAAACTGTTTAGGCAAGGGGGAGACAATGACTCTTTTGCAGGATAGCCACTTTCTGTCAAAGGCACCTTTTGAAGGTCTTTGACCAGCTCTGTTGGCGGTCGTCAGCTCTGAAGCCCACACACTTTGGAAATGCTGAGAGTTGGGGGATCAACATTTGGCTTCGGTTACTCGTACGCAAATCCAGTACGCACAAGTCTTGATGTCTGACAAGACTTCAGGGTTGAGTTCATCTTATCTGCAACTGAACCGAGCACATTTGAGTGAAGATTGACTTATAGAGCACGCGGATTTGCAGATACTACCAGTAATGTTTACATAGTTCTCTCGGTGTTTCAACTGTAATCCTATTGCTATCAGAATTCAGTTTAAACCTTATTTTTCATTTAGTTGATGAAATACAGTTGGAGAGTCACTTGTGGCGTGTATAAGCATAAGAGAAAGAAATGAGGCTTCTCCTTTTATTGCTGTCACAGTGTATGTTCCCTATGTAAATTATAGCTATTCTTGTAGTGGCCATAGGTCTGGGTGACATATGATGAAGATCTGGGAATAACCTAATTATATATTTTGCTTTGACATTTGTTTGTCCGTTATGCCTGGGCTGTGTTAGCAGTGGGGGTTTGCTCATGGCCACCTTGGTCTTGGAGGCCAGCCCTGGTGGGTGCTAGAGCAGCTGGAATTAGGAATGTTAGACCTGCTGTTCATGACCAACCCCTTCTTTCAGTATGTTCCAAGTGCCACCATCTCTGAATTTTCCTGGCATGCCTGTAGCCCACCTCTCCTGGGGAAAGATCTGCACAAGAAGTCGTAGCTCTGCTTCTGACCACTTTCTGCTGGCAGGGGGTTCTACCACGACAGAGGAGATGCCACTAACTGTCTATGTCTTTCCTCAGACCAATAGGTACCAATTATGAGCATCAAATTGCCTTAGTGGATTGGAGAAGCTGTCCCAATATCTACAGCTGGGACTAATGCAATAATTGAAGGAGTTTTCTTGAGAAATGCTAAAGCATCCTTTACCAAATGAGGACAATGCTATACTGGGCATGGGAAATGATTCTCTGTGCTGAAATCTTGGTAAAACGGTTCATGTGTATCCAAAACTGCATAGGAACCTTCACAGGTTTTACTAAGCATAATAAAAGCATCTTCAGGGAGCAACTTGTATTTCCACCTCAAAAACCTGTTTTATGACAACTTGGAGATACCTAAGTCTTCCCAAAATTGGGTGCCCTGATTAGATTCTGGCAGGTACCACTCATCACATCATCGGCATTGCAGACAACATTACCCTTTCAAAGTTTTTCTTTCAATTGTGTGCCATTTGCCATGTCCTGCTAAAGATCCTGTTCTTCAATACCTGGAGAAATAAATAAACAAACAAATGGGAAAGTTAATCCTTCCTCTGGGCTTTGTGGTGGATCCGCGTTTCATCAGTTCCACTGAAACTCCCCAAGGTCTGACTTTGTGCCGCGGTTTCTGTACGACTGTGTAGCCCAGAAATCCGACTGTGGACCAGAAATGACAAAATTTTGAGTTATCTTGTGGATCTGCTGCAGACTGATTCTGTGATCTTGGATAAACCTTGGCCTGTACCTGCGATGTGCCCACCTGGATGGAGAAGACAGCAAATGATACCTGGGCCATGGCACCGAGGACCTTCAGTCGCTGCTGCTGGTGGCACGTGCTGCACAAGTCAACACCAGCACTGGTTTTGGATCTGAGCTTGGCTTTCTCAGAGCTGATGTTTAGGAATAAAAATCCATTAATTTGTCAATGGAGAAGATTTAGTCTGCAGTCCAGGACCATGGACTATTTTTATAGTCGCTTTTCACAGAGGAATTTGCATTTAATATTTTCAAATTATTTTCATTGATTATGATATGAAAATGTAAGAGCAAGGAATCTCATAAAAAGTCTTTCAATATTGCTATTTCAGACTTTAAAGAACACAACATCAATTCTTCCCAGTAGTTGTTTCTTTTGGGCTCGGTTGTTCTAATTTGCATCAGAAATGCAAGGAGTTACAGAGAATTACACAAGATACGGTAGCAGCCCTTGAGAGCTTGCTGCCTAATTTAAAACTAGACAAAGTAAATGAAATGGAAGAAGACAAAGAGGACAAGAGTAACAGCCATCAGATAACGCCATATGTTATCTGAGATCTAAACCGGATGGCTCTGAATCATCTGAAAGTGCTATTAAAATTTAATTCATTAAAAGTTATACACCCTGATTGCTCCTCAACCATCAACGATTTGTCCACTTTTTTGTAGCTGTCATAACCATCTCAGAGACTGATGAGATTTGAATGTTTTGAATAAACATCTAAATTGGGCATGTTTACCAAAATCAAATCCCAAAGTACGCAGCGCTCTCTGATCATTAGTGAGAACTCATCAGCCGTAAGCGAGAAGTCAGTTCCTCCACTCAAGCTCTTCGAAAGGCCTCTCTTCAAAAAAAAAAAAGCAATGGGAAGTGAAAATTGTCCTTGAACAAAACAGAAGTAGGTTCTGAACCCACCACCAGCTCGTTGGATATCACAGCAACGATGAATGAGGGTCCCTGAGAATCCCCTTCCCACGTCCCTCCCTTCCCCTTGCTGGGAGTCTCCGGGACTTAATATTCATAAGATGAAAAAAACATTTTAGGGAAACTCAGGAGAAGGAAAAACATGGCTTAAATGGATTATCTGTTCACGAGTCAGTTGGCATGGTACATATTTCAACAAGATTTTAAATATTGAGTTACAATTTGCCTTTTTCACTACAATCCCCTGAAGCATCCTACCTGAAGCTGCGGCACTGCTTGCTGAACCGGGCTTTGGCTGCAGTAGCCCCGTGGACCACGGGGCGTCCAGGTCTGGGAGGCAGGGGTTTGCACGGTTCACCACCTCCATCACCTCCAGCGTGGGCACCAGGATGAGCTGATGGCAAAGGCAGGGGGCTGCACCAAGGGAGAGTTCTGCATTTGGGGTGAGGGGGGGACGTGGTGACTGGGTGAAAACATTTGCTCAGGGCCTTGGCTAGTGAATTTGCTGCAAGTTTCCTGTTTTTTAGGGCCAAAACACCATTTTGCTCTGAAAAACCAGAGTGTGTGGTCCTTGCAGGAGGCTCGGGGAGCGATGGGTTGCAGTGGGGCTGTGCACGTCTGCAGCAGCGTGGGGTTGTCCCATCTGCTGTGGACACCCCCAGTACCCTGAATTTGGGTTTCCGTGTCCTAGACACATCATCCAAGAACTTCTTGGACTATTAATCCAGCTGTAGACTGAGAACTACAAGCAGGATCTTTGTCAAGCAACTTTTAAAAAAGAAAATGCAAAAGCAGAACAATTGCTTTATTATCTCAATGACATGCAGCAGTTTGAAAGTAGAATGATTTATTCGTGTGTACAATCACGGGAGCTGAATGGGGTATACGTTTTTTGCACTCGTGCACTATTCTCATCAGTTGCTTCATACTCATATTAATAACAATTAATTATCATTTTATCCTGATATAACTATGTTGACTGAAATAGAGTCACACAAGGGATTAATTTGGTCCAGTATAGTTTTCCATCATTGCATTTCTTGCCAGTGTTTTTTCAAAGCATTATTATAATAAATTAATTTGAAAATTGTTAATTGTTCAATTGTTAATTGAAAAGTTAATCTTATTCTCCAGATTCTCCAAACATAAAACCTCCAATTCTTCTTTGCAAATATTTACAGCCCAAGACTTGGGCAGTAACTGAGTATGCAGCCGTCAGAACTGTGCTAAAACTGGAGGACAGTCGCAATTTTTAAAGCCAAAGACAGTATTTACAAAGCATGTTGCACACAATGGACAATATTGTAAAAGAAAAATATAATACATGTGTACAATAAGGTGAAAACAAATACGTTTTCATTTTTTATTTTGTTGACTGGTATACAAGGTTCTAAAAAGGATTTTTTTTTTTTCTCCTTTGTGAAGAACGCACTACAGATTTACAATATTATATTCCACTGTATACATTTGCTAACAAAAAATACCACTACTGTATCCACACCAGTGACAAATCTGCCAGAAAGTGACTAGTTGATATGCCTTTTTATTACTGCAGCTGCCTTGTTTTTTCTAGTCAAAATAAAAGAAAATCACAGGATCCTTAAAATAATAGCTGACAGCAGGTAGTTACTGAGAAATGCATGTCCCTGGCTCTTAACTTTGTAGCATCCATCCAGATGGCAGATTAGAGGCTGGGATCTGCAGGTTGGTGACAAATACACGGGTAATAGCATTCAGCTTGCCTAACTGTAAAAGTGAATTCACTATTCCTCTTTGATTGTAGACCTGACATGTCAGATGAGAGGAGGCTCTGGAAGAAGCTGCCAAAGCAATAGCACAAATAAATGCCAGACACAAGAGCCGCTTGATGTAGGATTACAAACACTGTACCTATCATCAATTCAAATTTAGCTGATATGTAAAGCCAGCAGTGGAGTTACATCAGACGAGCGGCACGGATGCGGAGGGCTGGCGGGTACCCGGGCACGGCGGCACGCGTCGGGCGGCCCCTGATGACTTCTCCCCCGTGATTGGTTTTGCCAGGAGAAAGCAAGGCTCCTGGAATTGCACTGGCGACACATGGCACGCGGGGCGCTTCGCAGTCGCCGCCTAATTTGTCCCTCTGCCCTCCCCTATGCCATGTTATCAATCACTTGACTTTTGAACAGCCCTGATCCATCTCCCTCCCTTTTTTTTTTTTTTTTATCTCCCCCTCTCTTTCCTTCTTTTCCTGAGAAGCCCAAAATCAGACTCGGGAAAGAGGTGGCGCAGGCTTGGCTCTAGTCTCTTAACACTGACTTTGCATGGGGAAAGTCTTCAGCAGCTCAATTACTCCAGCCAATAATCAGTGGTGCACACCAGCTGAGGGTCTCTGGGCTGGGCATTGCTCTCTGCATCAGTTACAGGGCAGAAATTGCATGTTGGGAGAGCTTTGCATTGTCATTGCATGGAAGCCATCCTGCTAGGAACAGAAATGATGGTTTCTAGGGTTTCCCATGGTGCTTTTATTGCTGATGTTGAAAAGAGGATGCTGAAAAAGGTAGACAAAGCTCCTATGCTCTGCGGTGGGAGAAAATTTATGCTGATATTCCACCTCTTTTGTATGTAATGTTCTGACATTTTATCAATATAAAAATAGAGCGTCTCTTCTTCGTAATCTGTAGATGTCGTGTTTTTTAAATAAAGATGAAAAGTGGCACTACTGGTGGTGTTTGGAAAGATGCAGGTGGAGTAAGTCTTTGCCTTATAATTACTTACAACTCAGAGCTTCATGTTTGTAGTTGCCTTCAAAGTCCAGCTGCTTTCTCTTCACTGGGAATAAAGCACTACCCATTGAAGCTAGATTTTTAAAAAGTAAGGTCATATAAATCTTAGGAGATCCCACTTTATATATGGATTTGTTCAACAGGTATCTGTAACATAACATGAAAAAACAGATGGCAGATTAAAATGTTTAAATAGGACAAATAAGAATACAGGCATATTGTTTTTTATTTCTAAAATGTTTTATTTGTGGCTTGTATTTTGGCTTGACTTGCAACATCGATTCTTGTACATATCCTTTATACCTCTGCTTTTGCTCATTTGTCATTTTTTTATTATTTATATGACAAATGCTATTGAAAAGCCAAATATAAGAAAGACAATGAAAGCATAGAGTAAAACTGCTGACTAATATTTTCCAAAAATCAAGTTCCTCCAACCGGGTCACGGAGGGATTAGCTGGGGAGGCCGCGTGGCTATCACATATCCCAAAGGAAGTAATCCTCCTGCTCTCTCCTTTCTCTAGCAGGAATTCAGTTCAGCCAGCTGATCTTCCCAGGGCACAAGAGTCTCGGTGCTGATGGCTAAATCGTGCTCCACGTCGCGCAGGTTTAAGGTTGAATTCGGGCTTAGTTCAGGGCATTTAGAGCAGCGTAAGCAGAAGCAGAATTTGGCCTAACGCCGTAACCTCTGCTCAGAATTAAAGCTCAACCAGATGAGAATGAGGTTTTATTTTTGTATTAAACTCTTGTCTTCCCAATCTAGAAAAGCTTTTGTGGATCAAGCATACCTGCCGTTTCATCCAGGTCCCCATCAAATTGCTCTGCGTCGCTGCGCTGAGAACCGAGGATTAATCTATGTAGATCAAAAAATTGAAAAGTAATATGAGGACATCAAAATCTGAAATCTTTTTACGAGAATACAGGTGGGTAAGGAGATTATTGGTTTCTCGGATTGATCAAGTTTTAATGTTTCACTTAATTTGCCTCGATATTTAAAAATCTGTCAGTTCTCCCCTCTTGAGAAGCCTGATGTCAGCAGCACTGGTCTTACAGCACTCACCCATCTCCCCTTAGCACCCACAAAAAGTTTCTTCACCAGAGATCTGCTTTTCACATACCTGATTTATTGCCCACGACTCTCAATGTTATTGCCTGATTTTTTCCCTAAATGATACTGATGCTCAAATAAGTTTGTTTACCAGCTAGTCATCTAATCGTTGCTTTACATAATCATATTTATATTAAGTAGGTAGGAACAATTAAGTTTGTTTTAAGTGTAGTTATTTGAAATACAGTAGTGGTAATATCTGCCAGAAGCAAATAAACATATTAGCAGGAAATGCTTAAATGATCTGGATAACCCTATGAGCCAGCATAGCAGGTGGTAATATCCTGTTTTTAAATTACATTTCAGCAAGTGAACATAATAAATCCTCTTGTGTTATATATTTCGCTGGTAGCAACTTATACTCACATTATTCTATTTGACCTCATTACTGCTAATCATTATCACATTTTTAATAGCTGCCACAGTGAGTGAAACAGTTAATACAGTATTTCTTGCCGAAAGAGAGCCTGTCAGGTTATTGATGACAAATTAAAATTAATAAAGAAGATCTGTGTTGAATTTGAGGGAATGGAATAACTGCGAGCATCCAGATGATTGGAAAGGCCTCTGGGGTACTCTGTGAAGAGTAATGTTTTTGGTGTACGTGTATTGTCTTGAAAGGAACGCTAAAACTGCCAAATCTCTGCTTTTGCCTGGAAGACTTCCTGAAATAGGAGCTGTATTCTTTTGGCCCTCATCACACGTAATTTATCCCTGGGAGAGTTATTTCCCGCTCTGTACACCTCCGCCCGGTGCTGTAATAACAGCCAGTTGCTGGGGCTCCGCTGTTTTATTTACCTCGCTGAGCATCTTTACACGAACCATCACCAGCACACGCCGGACGGCGCCGGATGAGGCAGTAAATAAGTAAAAGTCAAATTCTGAATTCCTGCCCTGACTCTTTGCTGAAAATTTCGCCTATTGCTGTGTATTTAAAACTTTCTGGAGCTGTACAATCCTCCCGGCAGCGGTGGCGAAGCATCACTACCCGGTGCCCAGACGTCGCCGCGGAGCCGGCGGGGGGTACCGGGCGCTAACTAACTGGTTTTATGAAAAATTAATGCATTTACATATCCTCCAAACGCTCCTGCCCGTGTTTAAAGAGCGGTGTTTATTAGAGGGGAGGGCTCCGCGGGGACGGGGCGGCCGCGTGGCGGGAGCCGTTCCCCGCCGGGGAGGGCAGTTCAAGGCCATCCCGAGGTCCTGAATTAATTGAACGTCGCGGTATTAGCTCAGTCCTTAGCAGACAGTAGTCCACGCCGCAGAATCACCAGACATAATTTTGACTGTGCCCAGGAGGCATACCAGGGAGACTGAATTATCTCTTACCAAAAGAGAAAGTAGTCCTTTGAGGTCAACGGCGGAGGTCGTCGGTGGGTCAGCGCAGAGAAACGCCAACGCGAGATCTGCCCTAAAAAAGAAAAAAATAATGGTCCAATTACCGCGCGTAAGCAAGTCATGCAGAATTTCTTCGCACGGAGAAGGGTTGGTTGATTTTATTTTTTTTTGGAATAGAGAAGGAGCTGGCAGCTGGTAACAAAAGTAGCGTTGCAGGGAGACACTCGCATGAATTTTTTGGAAAGGGAAATAATGTCTTGTCTTTAAAAGCATCACGTAAGTGAGGAGCGGCCAAAAAGCAGGTTGTTTCTTTTAGGAGTTATTTAGGACTAGCCCCGTTTGGAAGGGGAAAAAAGGGGCATTATGGGCTTCTGAGTTGTAGGAAAATGAAGCAAATTTGAGAGCTATGAACTCCATCCAAAGGTTCGACCACAGCAACACCTTCCCCCGCCACCGGCCCAAGACACATGGTCCTCGTTGAGTCCCCACGCTCAGCCAACGGCCGTGCAATTAAAAGATGTCAGGAGCTTAGACCTCCGGCTGCACCTCGAAACGGATCTTGTCACGTAGGATCAGAGGGCACCCAGAGCCTCAGTGCTGAGGGTAAAACTTTGTGCAGTGTGCCTGCTTGACAAATACCACTCAAATTGCTCTGCCAGTGAAATCTGAAGTAAAAATATAGGAAATGAGGAGTTAATTCAATTAAACGTTTTCCCACCCACGTTTTACCTTTCCTCACCACTCAAGGGAATCATTCGTGGAATGTATATCACCAGCAGACTTATTTTTACCATTATTTTTAACTTAATGAGTATACCTTACACATCAGAGAGAAAGTACAAAGGTTAAATTTTACATTAAGAGCACATTGCAACATGGTATGCAAATATTCCTATGCAAATCTAAAGCCACCGGAAGATAAATGTGTTATATTTTTAACCAGTTAACTATGACTGTGAAGTATGGTGCGAGATATTCAGTAGTTTCATTTTATATCTTTCTTGTAAATAATGCATAAAGTATGTAGATGTTGTCAAAATATGATTAAGCTATTAGCTTTATAGTTTTCATAGTTAAGAATGTGTTCAGCATGTAGCTCATAATAACTCATTTCTAAACGCAGACACCATTATAAAATATTTCTTGTTCAAGTGAATGTTATCATGTGACATAATGATTTTGCTTAAAACCAAGTTAAATGAGGAGTAAAATTAAACAATATTGCATGAATTGTGTTTGACTAATTTTGTGTCACATTATATTAGCCAAGCTTTCAAAATATGTGTTAATGACAAATAGTGTAAGCCCCTAACATACTTTATATGTCTGTAAAATCACCCTTAAGTCATTAGCTTTTAAAGGTTCATTTTGTTCGCAGTTTTTGTAGCCACTGGCTTTTTAGTGATTACTTTTGTCTATGGAACTAGACATGATTAAAAAAGAGATATTTTACATAAGTCTTTGGGACTTATTGCCATATTATGGGGGCATACTGTGTGCATTAAAACAATGTCGAATAATTGATGAGCTCCACAGTTTTGAGGTAAACATACTTAAGGGTGAATTTTAATGTTGACGTTGTATTTACATAAGACCCACACTGAGCTTTTAATCAACAGTTTGTCCCTTTTATGTCAGGATTTATCTGTTGCCTGCTACAAAAATCTTTCATACCGAATGCAATGAAAGTCTTACAGATCTCCGTGTGTAATCCAAAAACGCCCAGATTTGCTTCCACAAGATAACTGTCTCCTTTTGGCATGCCAGAGTGTTACCAGAGTTTGGCAGTGGGGACCTGCAGCCTTCACAGCACATGGGAAAAGGCTTCTTTGGAATGACTGTCACCGGGGCAAGACTATATATGAAGGGGTCATGGTGCCATACCAGAGCGGAGTGAAAAGCTGCACCAGTTTCTTTTCTGGATGAGCATTAGGGCTTACTCAAGCCTGCACACCCAGATGGACATCTCCAGTCTCTCTTTAGCCATTTTCCTCAAATTGCCTGTTATTTTCTCCCTCTCACTCTGTGTCTCGCTTGAAATAGAAGAGGAAAGGTGGGCGTCCAGCCAAGCTCCGTGTCTCGTCTCAGGGATTTCAGAGAGATGTTTGCCCCATCACCGGGCACTCAGAAACACAGAGGGGCTTTCCACATGAGACCAGGGCCAGGCAGGTATAATACCAGCACTTGAGTCTTTCCTCAAAGGGGAAAAAAAAAAGACTTTTTCTGTGGTTATCTGTTCCTACATATGTTTAGCTATTAAAAAAGAAGAAAAAACCCTCCTAATAGGTTAGGGTGATGTTCAGTAATGCCAAATGGCTGGGTGAGAGTTAAGGGCAAGATATCGAGGAGGGTGGGAAGGTGCAGAGAGAAGGCAATGTGGTGTTTTTTAGTGTTTCAGTGCTCAACTTCTTTGATAAAATCTTCATTCTGCCCACCCTACCCTTGTGCCTTAGAAAGCTACAGCTTTATCTCAAGAATTTTCCCTCTGGACACTTGTCAGAACAAAGAGTATGGACTTTGCATATCATTTATCCTCTTGTATATAAGGAGCTTGTCACATCTTAATGTTGAACCTCACCAGAGAGCAGACCTCTCGAGCACTCGGCGCTCTGCTTTGCATTTGGGTGGGAAAAGCGGATCCGCGGTGCCTCTCCGGCTCCCGCTTGCCTCTCCTGGCCGGTCTGCCCGCTCCTGCCCCTCACCACGTGCCAGCAGCTCCATGGCATGTACCGACTGGAAGGGGGGCAATAACAGCGTGGGAGAGGTGCTGGGCAGGGCGACAGTTGAAGGAAACACCGGGAAAGACTGGAGTCTTCTGGAAATCTCTTCTGAGGTGGCTGAACTCCTTTATTCGCTGCTTTCATCAAACTTGCGATGTGTTTTTGTAGTATTCCCATGAAATGAAAGTTGCTTGTAAGGACTCTACTTTGGCATGTCAAGAACGGTATTGGACTGATGATACATATGTGCATCCTCCTTAAAAAAGAAAAGAAATAAACAAAACAAAGCAAAACAAGTTACTTTCTGTAATTGCCCTTCTGATATATTGTCAGGATTTGAACCCAAAGCCTTCAGAATAATGGCTTGACCTCTTTTTGTGGAAAAAAAAAAGGGTGTATTGGCACCTGGGAAAGGTCTCCTGGAACCAGGTGACAGGGAAGATCCGGCTCACGTGTTTGGATCCTAGTTGAAGAGGGAGGGCAGCAGCTCACACTGATGAGCCTGGACCAGCTCGTGCGGCTCTGCTGGGTCCAGGCCACTCACCTGAGGTCAGGGTCCCAGGCTGCCATCCCAGTTACCCAACAGCTGAGAGAGGAGGTGCCCCATGAAGTGTCCAAGTGCTGGGTGAAGAGATGGGATGTTAACATCTCACTGCTCTTTGAGTTTCTAAAAATAAAGATCACGATGGAGATCTTTTACAGTGGCAGGTATTAAACAATCCTGGAGTAGTGATCACCAAGGAAAGGAGATCCTCTCAGACCTTAGGGCTACCAAAACCTCTAGTTTAAGTTAGTTCTTTACCCATGGGACTGCTTTCATGCATTGCACTTGGCTACTTAAATCCTTTGTGAGCCAAAATATTTAATAACAGCTTCAGGACCAGGGTTTTTCTCAGGTATTGAGTTTATGCCATGTGCGAATGGCTGAGCCTTGGCTTCCACTCCAGGGAAAATGATGGCAATGTTTTCCTCTTGCCTGTGTGATGCCTTACACATATGCAATGGATGCCAATGTATATACTTCACTGTTTCGTGTTAAAGGTAGGTGATGGGAGTGCATCTATGGGAGAGAAGAAATATGCAGCTTGTTTAAGGTAGAGCAGAACCAGTTGTCAGCTGTAGTTTCTGGATGACAAGAAAGCCTGTTACACCAACCCCAACAGCTGAGGCTTAAATTTTATATTGTGTCAAAAGTGTCCCCGTGTTTGAGGAAAATCTCTTTCTGTGCGTGTCTCTGACTCCTGAGACACAATGGAGTGACTCTCTCTGCATGGCCTTTGCACAGAGCCAATGCTGAGCTTGTGCAGACTAAAGGCTCTGTGAGGCCCCATCCTCTAGTGACTCCAGGACCTTTGCCCAGTTATGTCCCTATATTTATTTAAGAGGTTCATTTATGTCCACTCTGAGTATGAATGGATTTGCAAAGACAAGAGTGGAGTGTATTAAGCAGAGCAATAACACACTGTCCTCTTCTGGAAGATATTGCAGAGTTGCAGCCAGCTAGCTACAGCTCTCCAGCACCAACTCTGGAGTCCACGGTGGTTGTATGTGGTGGGCTGCAAGGTGGACTTCAGAGTATGCTGGTGTATCCACCATCTGAGTGTCCAAAATTATCTATTTTCCAAATTATTTGCCCTTTCCATAACCATCTTACGTATTTTGCTGCTATTATTCATAGAAGGGGAAGACAAGAAAACTGCACTAAAATGACAAAGAAAAGCAAATAATCCATTAGGTATCTAGTCTTCTCACTGGATTTGAGCTGGATTGGTGTACCTTTAAAGCACAGGTGGCTAATTCGGATCATCCGGTTTAGGCACCTCTCTCCAGACATATCCCCAAAACCCTAACTGCAGCAAGGAAAAGTGATTTCATTCCCAACAGCCCACAGTGTGATTTGGCAGGATGCCCCAATGAATAAAGCCGTGGGCTTGTACTCTGGAGGTCTGGTTTCATTATCACCGTTGAATGACGTGGAGTAAGTCACCTATGATCCGTATCTCATTTTGCCATTGAGAAAATGGATCTACAAGATGCTGTCAGACTTGCTGTTTACATGTCCTGTGTGAAAGGGAACTATTCCAGTCTTCAGTTTTGGGGAGTATAATATCTAGCTCAAAGTTCAAATTTCTAAAATAAAAAAAAAATATTGTAAATTAAATTGAATGTAAAGCTCCTCTACTCAAAAGACACAGAAGTCCAATACTACAAACTCAGTCACTGCAATAACTCTTGGGAGTATTCATTTGCAATGAAATTATTCTGAGTGTTTTTGAAGAATTAGAGGCAAATTCAACAGCTCTTCTGCACAGAAAGATGCCCTCATTGCCAGGTGGAGGTATGGGTCTTGAGTGTTCACAGAGAGGACAGTTTTGGGAAGCAGAATCTGGTGGGTTGTGCGCCAGAGCCAGCAGGGACTGATAGAATAACCATCTGAACAAGGCAAGGACCACACAATTTAACTTTATTTATTTTTCCAGATTTTTTTTTTTACCAGATAAGATACATTCTGAATGTTGGGATTTTTTTAAAGGATATGCAAGAACCATCATGATTCCTTTATTCTGCTAATTTTCAAATTTCACACAGAATTTCAGTGGGCTTTCTGACAACTTTCAGAAAAGAAAGACTATCAAAGAGGATGTTGAACACCAGAATGGTTGGAGATGGTCCTGATCATATCAGCTAATACTCTGCTGACTCCTGATTGATGCTCTGGGTTCAATCTATCATGATGTACCGATGGTTCTGCCACAGTATTACACAGAGTTGATTGAACTGGTGATTTCCATAGCTATTTCTGGAAGATCAGTGGAAGGAAAACAAAGCAGGTGAAATGGATAGCTAGCAGTGAAGCTGTTTAAATATTTATAAAACAGTTAGCTAAGATTCAGAATCCATTTAACATATCCAAATTTGATACATTAAGATGAATAATTGCTCTTCTGTAATACCATTCCATTTATTTATTTATTTATTATTTATTTATTTATTCTTTTAAATTCTATCACCACTTTCTCTATGACTTGAAGAAAGATTTTGAGAGTAATATATTGTCCTTGGATCAAACTCTGAGTGATGATAAAATGTCAATCTGGAATAATGCCGTTTTTATGAAAGAGTTGTCAATTTACTTTGCTGTGTTGAGAATGGACTT
This sequence comes from Tauraco erythrolophus, assembly GCF_009769465.1. NCBI lineage: Eukaryota > Metazoa > Chordata > Aves > Musophagiformes > Musophagidae > Tauraco > Tauraco erythrolophus. The sequence goes on from NC_141473.1 coordinate 2,098,116, forward strand.
TGGTTCTTTTTTTAAGAGAAAAGAAAAAAGAGAAAGAAGAGAAGAGAAGAGAAGAGAAGAGAAGAGAAGAGAAGAGAAGAGAAGAGAAGAGAAGAGAAGAGAAGAGAAGAGAAGAGAAGAGAAGAGAAGAGAAGAGAAGAGAAGAGAGAGAAAAAAGAAAAGGGAAAAAAGAAAAGAAAAGAAAAGAAAAGAAAAGAAAAGAAAAGAAAAGAAAAGAAAAGAAAAAGAAAAGAAAAGAAAAGAAAAGAAAAGAAAAGAAAAAGAAAAGAAAAGAAAAGAAAAGAAAAGAAAAGAAAAGAAAAGAAAAGAAGAAAAGAAAAGAAAAGAAAAGAAAAGAAAAGAAAAGAAAAGAAAAGAAAAGAAAAGAAAAGAAAAGAAAAGAAAAGAAAAGAAAAGAAAAGAAAAGAAAAGAAGAAAAGAAAGAAAGAAAAGAAAGAAAAGAAAAGAAAAGAAAAGAAAAGAAAAGAAAAGAAAAGAAAAGAAAAGAAAAGAAAAGAAAAGAAAAGAAAAGAAAAGAAAAGAAAAGAAAAGAAAAGAAAAGAAAAGAAAAGAGAAAAGAAAAGAAAAGAGAAAATAAAAAAAAGATAAACTCTTATTTGCCCCAAAGAGTTTGTTTCAAGCTAAAAAAAAAATTATTTCCAATCTGGAAAATAACATTATTCTAAGAAAAGAAGAATTCCTTAAATGAATCTGGAAATATCTTTTAAAATTGAAATTAAAACTGTCTCTTTTTTTGAATGCAAGAGTTACATCTGAAGGAAAATATTTAACATTTTAAATTCAACAGTGTTCCCCAGACCCTCTAGTACAGCCCAGTGTACGCTTAGAAAGCGCTACTTCATCTATTTAATTAAGAGAAACTACTATCAAAGCAGATTTCGCATTTAAAATTCGTGTTTAAACTTCTCACAGATTAAGTGAGCTTAAACAGTTGCTATTCCTGACTTTAACAGCATTATAAAATACATTAGAGATTGAGAGGATAAAATTCTGCCATGTTAGGTTATAACCTAACTGCTATTTGCAGTTGTAAGGACTACTAATGGCGCAGGGACAAGATTTATTATAGTAAAGACATCCTGCTTAACATTACCCTTGTCATTCCATTAATAATGACTGCTTATGAGCCATCTCGTTGGCATCTTTGTTGTTCGGAAAACTTAAAACTCGCAGCACAATTCTTTACGATGTGCTACATTGCCCCCTCTGGGTATTCCTGACCATTATCCCATTTGGTTATATTCAAAACTGCTGCCTCCTGAGAGAGCATTAGGGCCGACCTTTAACCCTGCAATATTCTTGGTTCAAATGGCGTAATAACATGTAGTGAATATTTACAAGCATACTTATGCCATAATAGAGTACTGCTGTGAACATTAGCACATATTTTCTGCTCAATCAGGCTTTGATGTAGAGCTTGGCTCGTACCCTGGAGAAAATGCAGTCCCCAATAAGCTGTGCTAGTGAAAACACCCTTGAACCTAAACAGCTTACGCCACGTCGAGCGCCACGATGCAGATTAGCAGCAGGACGTGTACGTTTGCAGCGCCGCCCATCCCGGTGGCGTCACGGCTGCGTGGGGCTCCCGGCTGGAAGAAGGCGCGGGGGTGGGTGCAGCCCGGAGCGTGGTGGCTGGTGATGTGGGTCGAGGAAAGGTGATCTCATCCATGGGAAGAAAATGAGGAGCGCTAAGCCATCGTGACAACGGGAAACGTGGTGTCGCCACGTTCCTACCTGCTTTCGGAGCGGCTCTGGGGGCAACCGCGTGTCACGCCGCTGGCTCCCAGCGCTTGCAGCTTTCCACTTCTCCCTCTGTCCCTGCCAGTGACATCCTTACGTGACTCTCCCTTTCCCTGCCATCATCCCAGGCACCTGCCGCGCGTTTTCTGAGATGCCATCGGAGTCCTGGCAGCAGCCGTACGAACCGTGCCGGCTTCCAGAGCGCTCCCTCCAATCACCGCCTCTCGCCGCGCGTCCTGCTCTGGCAGCACTGGCTGGGATGGGAATGCTTCATGGGAATTGCTCTGCTCTTACCCCAAACTTCCCTATCTCACCTTCCCACCCTCACGCGACAGATCTTAAATACTTTATAGAAAGTGTTGTCAGATGGTAGTTTCATAGGTGCCATGGGTTCTTTCAGCTTCATAGGTGAACATCTCCACTCTTCTCAACAAGGGAGAGTTTTGACTTCCACATGGCTTCATGGCTTCCTCTCCAGCCCAGCTGTGCTTCCCCCATCCACCCAAAATATCCCTGAAGTCACCTTCCTCTCCTCCGGCCAGCTGCTCACTCCCCTCACTATCCAGCTTTACCTCTCTCTCCTGCACCCCATCACCCACCAGCACACCCCTCCGTTTTACGTCCCTTACGGAATGGAAGTGGTGGGGTGTCCGTGGGTGCTCGCCACCCCAAACCATCAGGCATTTCCAAAGTGATGTGCATCACATTGGTGAGATGAAGAGATGAAATCTAGGGCACCAAAAAGGTCTATCTCTGCCAGGTTAATGGCTTTAATATTCATTTGGGTGTAGATTTTTCCAAGTTTGTTGCCCTTGATCACTGTTTTCTCCTTCCTTTGCAGCAAGGCTCTTATTCCTTCTAGGTTATTAAATCCACTTTTGCTGTGCTTTGCTCTCTGTTATCCGTTTCTGTGACGTGCCCAGGGAGAGAGTGGAGATTCGATTGATCCTGCACCCAAACCTGCTTGTGCAAGTTTTTTTGGGTTTCAGGACTTGGAGGAGAAAGGGTCACTTTTTAGTTTTGTTGGTTTATGAGTGTGTAGTTTATCTGCTTAGATGAGAGTCCAGCACAGAGGTAATGCGAGCTTTTGAAAGAAGAGTCTCCTGTGGTTATGAAAAACTTTGACTTGGCAATATCTGTCTATCTTCAGCCAAAGATAGAATAAACCTTCCTTATTTTCGTGGTGTAACTTATAAACCTGTTACAGTTTTTGCATTAAAATCTTCCTATACAAAGGAGATGTCCATTTTTGATATTTTATTCATAAGATCCCTCAAGGTGTCATTGAAATTCTTGCAGTCTTTCATCAGCGTGATCCACTCTTGGAGAGTACACCTGCACAATAGATGAAATGGTTGTCCTTGGAGAATAATGGCAGCCATCCTGATATTAATTTGGTTCCAAGTAATTATCAAGTTCATATCTTTCAGTTTGCTGGGTAACTTTTTCTTCCTTTCTTTTTTATTTTTTTTTTTTCTAAATAGAGTTAGCAGGGCTTGATAGCGCTGCTCCAGCCCCTCCGTACAGACTGGTCCTCTTTGCTAGGACTTCAGTTCAAGCTGGTACCTTTAACCATGGTAGGCTGCTGTACACCTGCCTGTCTTGTCCTGAAGCTAGCAATATTTGGTGTGCCACGCAGAAATTCATACCTGCTAGGTCTATTCATGCTCTAGGAAGGCAAGATATCTTATATAAAGTTAATGCTGGTGTTGCTCTATTGGTTACACATGAGTGGAGAATCATGTCCAGGTCTGCATTGTCCTTTCTCCAGACCCTTTAGATATTTTTTCTAAAATAATATTGAAAAATAGAATCAATGTATTCCCACAAATCCAGCTTGAACACGAGCAGAGCCATGTGAGCAAACCGCTGCTCCAGCAAGGCACGGTCCTCGCGACGGTGGAGGAGCAACTCAGAACCTCAGAAATTAATCATGAGAAGCTGCTTCAGTGATTAATATTTTCAAAATTTGCTGTTATGCACCTGTATTTTAGCACTCGTTAGAGGAGGGGCACTCCTCTATCCATCCTGCAGCAACGCAGCTCGAGCAGGGCAGCTCCCTGGCTGTGGGACTGAACGTGGATTTTCTTAATATGTGTATAATTACATGCCTATGTGTATATTCAACATGTATACATGCATATCTTATGAAAAAATAGTAAGCCATGAAATGGCAAGAGCAGCCAAGGAAAGATCATCAGTATTTCTATAAGCAAATTCTCGACCTCCTTTTTAAAGATGCTGTCATGCAACAGGAGGACCTCAGTGAGTCCCATTGGACTCTCTAAGTGCCAACAAACAACATGAGCATTTTGTAGAGTTGAAGAAGTCCTCAAATCCAATAAGGCCTTCACCACAAGGCCTGATGGGTGTGGAGGGGTGTAAAGCTCCTGCCCAGGGGGGACCAGCCCTGACAGCACGTCTTGGCGTCTCTCCGAGTCAGTGCATTCTCTTGCTCACCTGTGCAACATGTTTGTTTTAACGTCCCTGCCTGTGATGATTAAGACAGAAGAGCTGCATCTCTGCTTGGACACATACAGTTTAAACAAATGTCATCTAAAAAAAAAAAAGATTTTTTTAAAATTCTTATCATTATTTGGGAAAACTTGCCCATGGGTATTGCTACAGCGCAGGGGTCTGGGCAGAGGAAGAGCCCAGAAGCTTTCTTCAGATTATGAAGTTTCTCCTTCTTTCCCCTGGCTGTTGCCAGCCAATTTGTATTTTGAAGGAAGCCTGCAAGAAATTTTGTGTTTTCTTCAATTCTTTCAGTTTATTTCTGTTCACACAGCTCTCCTTTTTCCCCCCATTGGCAGTAAATCCTTAGGCTGAGCCATCCATTTATTACCAGTCGGCAGTTGTTCAGTCTTCCAGTCTACAGTGATCTGTTTTTAGCTGCCAATAGTGCAGCATTAACAAATCTGTTCTGATATTTATCTGTGGCAGTGTCTTTTGTTAAATGAAGAATACAAAGTTTAGGACATACTATATTGGTATTTTTATTGCATCAGGTAAGGCACTTAAAACTTCCCTTCAATATTTTTCCAGCACAGGATAACATCTCTAGCACTCTGTGAGTCCTATGATGCAGTTTTCTCCTATATATTTTTCAGATGCTGCTTCCTGAAAAAGGAAGGTTTGATGGGAATACTGTTTTTTTTTTTCTTGATGGCTTCATGGAGGAATCTTAACATCGTGGAAAACAGTGAATAACTTGTTGATATGATTTTTTTTCAGTTTTTCTTGGGTATAATTATCTGCATTTTACATGGAAAAGTATTTTGCAATCACCTATGGGAACAGAGTACTAAACTACGGCCCTTGCTCCCACAAATTTGCTCTGCTATAGCGCAGACCTTTCTGTGGATTTAATGACCTGTGTTACTTTGCATTAAAAAGTTTTACTAATCTCCTACCTAGATCCCACCACCTCGGGCTGACAGGCCAGGGCTTTATCAGCAGGAGGATTCAGGCTGTAAACTGGTGCCTGTGCTCGCTGAGCCAGTGCACCAGCACCCTCCCTACAGCAAAAATAAAAGGCCCTGCTTTCCCTTATCTATCTATCTATCTATCTATCTATCTATCTATCTATCTATCTATTTATTTATCTATTTATTTATTTTTAATGATTGGAGAATGGTGTAGGCTATAAATTGCATTAACATAAGGAAGCGCTCACTTGATGATCATGTTTTATACTCTTTTTTTTTTTTTTCTGAATGTTGATGGCTTTAATTAAACCAGCCTGCAAATGGATTGGATAAAAGATACGTTTCACGACACATCTACATCTTTCTCAGTCATCATGTACTTAAATTGCAAATTCTCATGAACTGTAACCCAGTGTCTTATGGCTCTTGATTCTACATTTCCCTGCAGATCTTCTATCTTCAATCGTGTCAGAGCTGGAGGATGTGAGTGTTAGTAAAAGGTACAGCTGTATTAAATTACAGAAACCCCCCTACATTCAAATGACGTTAAGGGTCTGATTTAAGACCACCAAGACAGAAAAGTGAGGAATAAGAACCTCGGTAGATATTGCAGTCCCAAAGTTTATCAACCAGCTCGTTCTCCTCCTTTCTCCCCGTGACTCTTCCCACATAAATCTGCCCAAATTCAAATGACTGACAGAAAGGCCGTTTTCGCTGCCAAATTCCGAGTCCTACTTTTTCATTGAATGACTCCAGCACCCTCTGGGTTCAGGGCAGCCCCGTGGCGCTGTGTCGTGTGCCCGTCACCGGTTCCCGGCAATCAGCGCGCCGTCCTGATTGGAAACGCCGCTGGTCGATGCGGAAGGCAAAGCCTCCAGTAAATTCAGCCTGTCAGAGGCATCATCCAGAAAGGAGGTTTTTCAGCCTGAGATGAGGTTTGGTAAATTTATAAGCATCTGGGAACGGGGTTGTAAATGAGGGAATTGAAGTCACTGTTAACATCAGTCTGTAACGTACTGTGGCTTTACATGTGTAATTTTAATTTCCAGAAACAGAACAGGCTTTGATGCCAAGTGCTTTATAATCAGTGGAATGAGTTCCAACAAACTTGAGAAAGTTTGATAGCAGTGACAAAACCCAGACTGAACATGTTTTCATGCACTTAAAGATACCTTCTTGCTGACATTTCAGCACTCTTTTTCTCCCTCCCCCAGTGTTTTTTTTTTCTTCTTCTTCATTTGACTTGGCCATAAACAATGCGTTTTCTCGAAATCCTGTGGTTGAAAGCAAGGAAAGCACAAGCCTCGGAGCCTTTTACTGGAGGATGGGTTTCATGATGACGTCGCATGGGCACCTTTCCCTCTTGGGGTTTTCCTTTTGCTGATGCTGTTAATATTTGTGAGAGGTTGCTGCTATAGCGCAGACCTTTCTGTGGATTTAACGACCTGTGTTACTTTGCATTAAAAAGTTTTACTAATCTCCTACATAAATTGCTTTTAAAAATTTGTGGGAGCAAGGGCCGTAGTTTAGTACTCTGTTCCCATAGGTGATTTTTCTTGAAGATTCACAGGATCACAGTGAGGCAACAGTATTTCTTCTTTATCTTGGGAGCGTCACGGCTGATGATGCTTTGCTAAATATACTGAGTTTTAAAAATCATCCGAAGGCTGGTGGCTATGACAACCCTTGAGGTCAGGGACAAGCAGGGATCCTGGGAGCGGGGCTGTGGGAAGGGGGACGCGGGATGCTCCGTTGCCTCCACACACCCCTGGAAACAGATTATCTCCTGTGTATTGGAGATTTTGGGGTGATGTGTGTGCCTTCGGCTAGATATCAGTCAATGGGGTTGCTTTGCCCTGGCCCCTTTGGAGGCACGTGCTGGAGTGTGGGACAGGATCAGGTCCTTTCACCTCTGATGGATTCAGGCTTAGTTAAAATTATTTTTTTCTTCCTTTTTTTTTTTTTTTCCCTAACGCCTTTTTTTTTCCAGAAATGTAACTATTTATAATCAGTTTAATGCAGATGAAACCATTACTTCTTCACTCTTCAGAAACTCTTTATGCTTCTTAATTAAAGCCTTTGTCTGAACACAAAATAATTAATACATAAAATGAAGCACAGGGAAAGAATCGACTGTGAAACTAGTCACTCAGTTGTATATTCAAACAATATTTAATCATTAGAGTAACACAGTGCTTGCACTTTTGGAAAGAAAACAAGTCTTATACTTCATGTTTATTTAACACTTTGACTAGTTCATTCTTGGAGGTATGAAATGAGGCTTATAGAGTGCCAGAGCAGTAAATCATATGTTCTGAAAATTACTGGGTCTTAAACAGTAGTGTCATTTTAAACCTAAACAGTTCAGCGGTGCACCAGCGTATAAAACTGACCTCTTATAACAACATCTACTGTTTACACTGAAAGGCAAGTAAAGGAAATAAAAACAAGACGTAAAATATGGTGTAGTAAGGATGTCATTTACTTGCGTTTCTGCCTCCATTCTGGATGCTGATGAGTATGATAACTTTCACACAGCTAATGCATTAAAGACAGTAGATGCAAAAAATGCCATGGATATCCATATATGTGCATGTACCAACTTTGTAGAGACAAAAACTTGGTCAACATCTGACACCCAAGCCCTTTCCATCGGTATTTGCTCAGATTTTAAAATGTATTTGTTTTGGCAATGTGCTTGCTCACTTTATAATAACTTTTTTTTTTTTTTTTTTTTTTACTAATGTTCTAATGAAAGAGTTTATTGTCAGGAGTATTTGTTGGAAAAAAAAACAAATTCAAAGCAAATATTCAGTTTCTTTTGTGGAGAGTGAATGCTGACTGTTGGAATTTGTAGGTGTGATTAGCTTACACTTTGCTTGCAAGCACAAAGGCACTGGTTTACCATACATTGCATTATAGGTTTTCATAACCAGCTACACGCTCGGCTTCTGAGTACAGAACAACCACAGGGTTTGGTTCAAAAGCAATCATTTTTGTCAGAATTGTTCGCTGACATTATTTACCAAGTCATACTTCAGAGAGGACTGGGCAGACAGGGTTTTGCATAGCGTGTAGGTGAATATTTGCATCGCAAACCCAGAGACTCCCCTGGCCCTGAAACATCGTTGGCTCCGTGGTTTGGTGACACAAATACATTTGAAATCCCTTCTCCCAGTCTGGCCCACTTCAGCACTGACACAGGTTTATTACCCAGTCTCGGAGGAGTTTGCAATGTCCTTCATTCTCCTAATGGGATAAATGCTGCCTTATGGAGGTAAAAAAACAAAAGCACCTTCCCAGCAGCCAGCCAGCCCTTGCCCTGCTCGCGGACCACGCTGCCCATGGGTGCTCCTCCAGCCAGGGTGCCCTGTGGCCCCTCCGTGGGTGCTGCTGGGCAGAAACACTTCGCTGCTTCTGTTCCAACACAGTTACGAGTAAGAGCTGTGGGATTCTTGCTCGTTTTGTGGGGTTTTGGGTTTTTGTTGGGTGGGTTTTTTTGTTTGGTTGGGTTTTTTTTTAAGAGAAGGATACATTTCTGAGCTTTTAGGACAAGTATTATATTGGTCATGTGCAAGGTTGATATAGGGTGATGCTGATATCGTGTTGCAGTTTGATTCTGTGATGCTTCTTAGGGAAAAATCATATTGGTCTTAAGGCTACGGGCTACCGGATTCTGTATTTCAGAAATTGGTGACCAAAAGTGAAATCTTTGCTTTGCTTTGCTTTTGAAGTAAAGAAGTCCTCCCTTAAGAACAGATAATGATGTTTGTTTCCGTGTTAACATCGCATTTGTCTTCAGCGCTTCTGCGAGCACATCAAGAGGCTCATGCAGAGAAGGGATGGGCTTGAATTTGGAAAACACTTGGAATGTGCTTTTTTGTTAGTTTGGATGAATGGAATATTGAAACTCTAATTATGAATATTTTTAAAATGTGATCCTTCAATTAACTGTATCAGTTGTGTTTGTGAACTATCCAGAACTGGCATCGTTAATGAACGCACAAGGTTAATATTAGTTTATTTATCATTTGGAATATGACTTTTGAGTTAATCATACAAGTCTTGCCAAGCTCAATTTTGATTAATGCATGAAGTTCATGCAGGCTTTGTTAAACAAATATTTATTATGTGCAATGTATTATAAAGTAATAAGGCATTTTTTTCTCCATCTCGAGTCCTATATACAAATGTCTTCCAATATGTTGAAAGCTTCAACATGCAAGTAAACATCCTCTTGTTTATGAGGAAACTGAATAAATCATGAGTCTCCTGTATGATATTTAATTTTTTTAAAAATTCAGATATAATTCCCCTTGCATAGAGGTGGCTGCAGTTTGTAATGTCTTGCAAAGTGGTCTGCACACACCACATGGGTTTTCACATGCAGGTTGGTTTGTAGGATGACTGCTGTAATTCATCTTCTTGCTTCTACATTTGCTCAGTTGGAGAATACAGCTACTGTTTAGTGATACACATGTTGCAGAATTGGAATTAGTGTTTAAATTTTGAACTGAAAAATGTAAAGTGTTTCTGATCTATGTAGTTAGTGTCAGAAGTCTCAGCTGTCCACCGTGAAGATGTGCTGACATGATCTCACTGCCTCCAGCCCCCTCTCACTGGAGTTTGTCCATATCTTGCCCCGCTGTGCCGTGCAGGCACGCTTTAATATGCAACATCGTTTGGATTATGGCCAAATTATTCAAAATACTGAAGTATTTCAACCACTTGGTAACGCTGAAACACTGTTTTGTGAAGTCTTAGGTTAGTCTTTGTTCACATGTGTGAGCTTCAGGCTAGTGAATGCAATGGCACAGGGTCTTCAAGCAGGTCTTTGCCAATGGAGCCTATTTTGAATAGAAGGAGTATTTTTGACGTGGATAAAAAAAGCTTATGTGCCATTCAGTTTTTATGAAACACAGTATTGTCAGTCACGAGTCTTTAAAAATGAAGAGTGAAATCTGATATTATGAAGAATAGTAAGTGCTCTCAATCTGTTTTTTGGTTCTGAAAAGAGTTAAGGACTTAATTTAAACCTTAGTAAAAGCCGAGAGACAGACATGGCAACTTGGTTCAAGTAGTCTGAGGCTTTAAAAAACTCTCCAAGCCACAAGATGGAAGGTATAAATCCCATGAATTACAACACAGTTAATGACTTTCTTTTGAAAGAGGGATGTGTTCCTCTGAATGCCAATTTTGCCAAGTTTGTGTTGGGCAACAGGCCACATCTGTTAGGAGGATTTAAGATTATTTCATTTGAGGTGAAATATATATCTCATTTAAAATATGTAATTATAAATTTATAAGATATAATTTACATGTGATTTATTCTGATTTAAATGATGCTCAGCCCCACCTTCTATATAGACAAAGCAGGGTCTTAGTTCTGAAAGGCCTGTGAGTGGGTGATTCAATGATTTTTATTTCTTTTTAATCTTGGCTGTGAAATATTTAATTATAAAAACCAATTTTTTTTTGATAAATGATCTGTCAACAATACATGAATTTAAGATTTTTTTTTTTTTTTTTTTTTTTGATTTGGGGAGTAAAATAAATACTTAGTTAGGCAGCACCTAACTTAGCAAGGGCTCCAGCATACTTCAGTGTTCATTTCATTCAGACATGCCTTCTTTAACCAGTTTCAGTGTAGCCGTTACAATTTTCATCCATAATATATGATCAGTTTGTAAGAATTTCCTCTGCATGTGAGAAACATATTTAATGCTAACATTCTCAAATTGGAGTTAGTTATAAATAATGCACTAATAGATGTGAAAGAGCGTAAATGATTCCTTTGTGTTGTACCTGTGAGGTTGTTAGTGCTTCTTTAAAAAACAAACAAAACCTCTTTTGCATGATATTTATTCCCATCTCTTCCATCAAAGGGGTTACAGTCTTTGTACCTTTTTATGTAAATTAAAAATCTTTAGCCAGTTCTGTGTCAAAAATAAATAGTTGAATGAGCTTGCAGACAACATTTATTTTGTATGTACATTAATGGGCACTTCCATTTTTTCCTGCAGGCTAGAATCCACTTTGAAATTCATGTTTGATAAATTCCCTGGCTTTCCGAGTAATTTAGCTGTCTATAGGGCTGTTGATCCTTTGAGTGTATTGCTGAACCACTGGGACTTGTGCACCACATCTGCATATCCAAGTTCAAATATATACTCAAGATGATTGGTTTAAACTTTAAGTTGTTGATCTTATTCCTGATAGATTTGTTAGATTGTCTCCCATTTCATTTCTAAAATCTGTGCCTAATCCATAAATACCCCTTCTTAAATATGTCTCCAATAAATTCACTGATTGAGGTAGTCGTTTTGTAAGCACAGGGCTAAATTAATATTCAACATAGCCTAATAATCTTAAGACACAATGCTGTGTGATATTGTGTACATGAAGGAGAATTTCAGTGGGGCACTTATGGATCAGACTGAGTCGAGGTACTACTTTCCAAAGTGGCAAGATTCCTTTTGAAAATAATTTTACACCTTCTGAGCATTTAAAAGGGATCAGGTTTTCCCTGGGATATGAAATTAGTGAACAAGGGTTCAATTTATTGGTCATCCTCAGTTTTTCCAAGACTTTGGCTTGTTTATCTTTGCTTTTTCTCTCTTTTTTTCAGAAAGTCAGTTTAGGCTCTCATTTGCTGTTCAAGCATTCGTCGAGAGAGGACGATACAGCAGATGAAACAGCCAAATTTACAGCACTTTGAGAGCTACAGCAAGAAACAGCCGCCTGCGAATTCCAGCCAGACTTATTTCCAATATCAACTGTCCTGAACTGCTGTGCAATACCCTCTAGACCAAAGGCACTCCTCTCCTGCCATATGTCCACCTTCTGCTCCCGGTGCCGCGCGTCCTCTGGCCGGGTACGACGCACGCCAGCCATGGGCAAGGGGCTGGGCCGTCGTGCGGGCACCCAACAAAGGGGAACAAGGACATTGGCAAGAGTTGTGTCATCAGGGGGTGTTGCTTTCAGTTTTCCCCTCCTTTGTAGGCTCCTTTTGTATAAAGAAAGGGGGAATTTAAAAGATGTCCTGTGAATAAAAATTAATTAAAAAATAATTTTGTCCACGGCATTAGTACTTCTATTATAAAGCTGCTTGGCTGGTTTGTTGTTAGCAGGTACAATATGATCTGAAATGTTCTGCAGTGTCTGAGAATCATTCAAATAATTTGAATTTGGAAATATTTGTTATGTTGTTATAATTTTTAGGGCATTCACATCTGTTTTCTTTGTTCCAGTTATTAAATTCCTTAACTTGAGAAGACTAGACAGGGCTAGACAGCACTAGAAAGTGCTTTCTTTTGCTAGAGGTATGCAGTAGGTTTGCAGTGTGGGTGTAATAACCTATTCTGACACTGACATACCATGAACTGCAGTTACACTTCTTTTTTTGTTTCTATTCTTTATAAGGAGATTGTTCTAATAATGTACCTTATGTGGTCTTTCAAGGTAAATTCCAATAAGTTCCCTTTCTTAATTAATAAAACCAATCTGACTAGCAGTACCAAGAGTCAAATTTAGAGTCTCTTGGGCCTTTTTTGTGATAGAGAGGAAAAGAGATGCAGTGGGGAGGGTTTTCTTGCTTGTGTGGGTTTGGGTTTTTGTCCTTGTTTTGTTTTGTTTTAATGATATGTGAAAACTTATCTCTGAGTTTAAATTCTTAGCCAGGGTTTAATGAACTGAATTGATTAGCATCAAAAGGATTAGGGAAATACATATTCTAGTTTTGAAACAAGCATGGATCTGGGTACGTATGTCTCTGCCTTGTCTCATGGAGGTTAATGTTTACACCCCTAGAAGTCTTTTGTACCATGCTGCACGTGCATTTTGTAGGGGAGAAAAATGTGTGCAAGTGCTGCAGAAGGGGGAGAGTGGGAGTCCTCAACTCTGAAATCAAATTTTTCATTTTACATAAAATCGAGTTTGCTCAGAAGCAGTACCACGGTGCCATAGTATTTAACATGATTTACTACTTTGCTCACTTAAATTAACAAGTTGGACCATATTTCATCGAGGTAATTAAGCACATCTATAACCTTAATAATGGGACTTTCTCACAGGTGCAGTCCTACTAAAGTCCATCAGCCTAACATTGTGTTCAAAACTACACACATCCAAAGCACTTTGCTGAAGCAGACGCTTGCCACCTGTATCCTTATTTTGGGATATTGGCAGTCTTTTCACATCTACTGCTCTGTCTTGTCTTAACAGCACCAGTATACATGTTGATTTGGAATGATTAGTGGAGGAGCTTATGCTAAAAGTGGTTTAGATTTGTGATTAAGCCATTGGTCTGTTTTTGTCAGCAAAATATGGATCCTACCCATGAAAAGTAGCAGACCCATGCTTCAACATCCTTCTCTTCCAAGTCAGGGCTTGGGAATTCACGTGATGCATTTCCAGTACTTTGTCTTGCCATTTTCTCTCTGATTCCTTTCTCTGCTGCATTTAAACTCCTGCAATGTTGGACTCCATGGCAGCTATGTTTTGATTTCTTGGTAAGAAAGAGGTGGCAGATCTTCATGCTCCAGAGAAACCTGAGCTCAAGTGGAGGGAATTTCCTGGATGGAAAGTGGAAGAGCCCAGACCTAGCACTCCTGTGAGAGCACCATAGGACATGGAATCATAGATCATAGAACGAGTTGGGTTGGAAGGGACTTTTAAATGTCATCTAGTTCAAGCCCCCTGCAATAAGCAGGGACATCTTCAACGAGATCAGGTTGCCCAGAGCCCCTTCCAACCTGCCCTTGAACGTTTCCAGGGATGAGGCATCTACCACACCCCTGGGCAACCTGTGTCGATGTTTCACCACCCTCAGCATAAACGATTTCTTCCTTATATCTATTCTGAACCTCCTCTCTTTTAGATTAAACCCATTACCCCTTGTCCTGTTGCAATAGACCCTACTAAAAAGTCTGTCCCCATCTTTCTTATAAGCCTTCTTTAAGTGCTTTTGCTTGTTTGCTTTCTTTATTTTTCCAGTGAAAAAGTTTCCTTAGAGGAGTGTGTCAAGGGAGTGGAGACTGAGACGTACTGACCAGTTCTGCTTCTTTCCAGTGTGTGTTTTCTTTGCAGCTGTTTAGCACGAAACATCTTTTGAATCCAGTTTCCGCATCCTGGAAGTGACACAACCACCATAAGAACACAGGAGTTTACAGGGGTGGTGTGTAGGAGTGTGCACATCCAGCTCATAAGCCAAGATTTGCATGTTTGAAATCGTGCCGTGTTTGCAAGTCCCCAAAGCAGGTCTGGGCAGATCTGGAGGCAACCTGAGACATTGGGCTTGTCTAGCACTTTGTGACTTCTACACAGATTTTGCATGCATGCCCACAAATTTGGGCCATGTCTGGCAGCTGTCTGCAGATGTGTAGGATGCGCATGGGTTGGATGTGCATGTGCTTATAGAATCATAGAATCGTTTGTTTTGGAAGAGACCTTGAAGATCATCGAGCATCGAGTCCACGTTATGTGCACATCACATGCAAGTGCTGTTCCAGTCCATCTTCAAATACTTCCATGGATTTTCTCGATTCTCCTTGATTGTTAACGCGTTCAACTGGACAGAGAATATCTCCCTGATTTTTACATCCCCAAATCTTCCTGGGTTCTGCTGGGGTCACTCTGATTTAATCTGAGCAGTACCTGTACTTCTTCTGGCCTCTCCCCCCTCCACAGGGGCACTTTCCTTACGTTTCAGACATTTTTCTATTGTTCCCCTTTCCCTGCTCATTCTGAACTTCTTCCTCTGGGACTTCAGCTGTTTTTTGGTTGTTTATAGGAGATTCTTTTTAGCTTTTTCCATCGCTTTACCAATGCCCAAGTTTTCCTGCACCTCTGCTTCATGTGTGCTGCCTGGTGAAGCTTTCTGCTCCCACTGGCCCCTCGTTCCTCCCCGGGGTGCCCATTGCATCCACTCCCCTCCCTCCTTTCCCCTTCCTCCCTCCCTCCTGCGGCTGTCACAGGTTAGCTGTAGTCAATTTTTGTTTCATCTTGTAGTCAGTGTTACATAAATAGTGGAAGTTTGTCCTTGCCCCGGGTGATTGATGGGGAGGTATATTTGTACATATCGATTGAGATAAAAAATTAGTAGTTTGCAATAGGAAAGGCAAATTAGTCATCAGAAGGAAGGTGCTTGGAGTATTTTAAGAGTTCCTTGATTAATTCTCATGCTGTGAGTTCTTCTGACAGTAAGTTTTATGTCCTGAGATGTGGGAGGATGAGGCAGTAGTATCGGGTTATTGCAAATTTTACTTTTACTCCTTGCTGATTTATTTTACTGGCTCTAACCACGATTAGACACAGAGGGCTAAAAATGACTTCATTTTGGGGTGACAACTGCACTTTTCTGTGCTTGAATTAGGAGCCAGGAAGGAGGGTGGAGGTTTTAGCTACAAAATTATTTTCCTTTTGCATGAAAATTAATATTTAAAAGCTAGTCTGTATAAAATCAAAATATCCTTTATCCATGGTGACAAGTCCATCAGCTGGACGTTGCCTCTAAAGGAGGAAAGAACTAATTCTGTGATATACTGATAACTCTGAGAAGTAATTTTTTTCTCTGCTTACTTGACATTTTTTTTCCTAATCACCTCATCGAAAGTAGGTTTTGATAAGTATCATAGGAGGGTGAGAGCTCTCCCTCCCCTTCCTAAAATACTTTCCACTTTTCCAAGGATTTTGTGGCATGTTTTTTAGTTTTCTTTATTGCAAACCGTAATAGAATTCTTCCCAATAAAAATTGGCTTATATTTGGCACTTTTAATTTGTCCAAGAATAATTTAGATAGAAATTCCAATTACTGTGCAAGGAACACAATTGTTGCTCTACTCTCTCAGCTTGTTTAAAAAGAAGTCTTTGATAATTTGTAAGCATTTCTTATGAAAGGCAATTTTACTTAACTTGAATCCAGAAGGAAAAAGATGCACAGAGGTTTCAATTTTTAAACTGATAACAAAGCACTATATTTGTGCTGTTACATTACAGCACAAAGAGCCTGCAAAATAACCTTTTTAAGTTAATGGTAGAAAAAAAGATTTAATTGCTCTGAAACACTTATTCTATGCATTATCTCTTTGATTAGAAGACAGTTGTAAATGACTTACTCAATGTAATTGCAAAATCTGGTATGGAAACCAAAAGAAAATTGCGTGCCTTTGCAGTCTGAGGAACGGTAACTTTGAACGCTTTTAATTGTAAGAGTTTTCTGAAATTAGCAGAGGTGCAATGTTCAGGAATTCGAGTTTTCTTGGACGTTTGGTGCCCATCAGACTTGAATTAGGACCACACTTAGTAAAGTGCGCTGTAAACCATGCCAACACTTGTACAGTTTTCGTAATGCCTGCTAGAAATGTAATCAACCGTCTCTCATCTTCTAAAATATTTTCAAATCTGGTGTTGAGTAGATAAGGGTGAAAGGTTGTCTCTGCCACCTTGTCCCCACCTCATGCCTTTTTTGTGCCTTACACCAAGCTGGAGCTCTGACAATAACAGCTTTCTGAATTCTGGAGACTATTCCCAATATTTGCGTTGTGAAAAAGTTCACAATAAATTAGATGTGGGAGATGATTGTGGATATACCTGGATACTATAATCATGGTAATTTGTAGAAGTCCGAAATATTAACGTTGGTATGAGAAAGAAGGAAAGGGTAAGAGCGTATGGGCAGAGAGATAACATGTGAGTGGGAAAGCCAGAGGGCCTGGAAAACCTTTATTTGTAAAATGGAAACCTCCACCTGTGAACTGTTGCCACTAAGGAGAAGGACCAAGAGAGTTTTTTCCATGAGCTCTTTGTGGCGCGATGGCTGTCTGCAGGTGGCAACCAGCTGAGATGCTGAGCAAGAAGCAACGTGCCGGTGCTCCTGATGCCAAACCTCCCCCTTCGCCATTCCCACTCCTAGCCCTGCCCCGTGCAGGGGTTTACTGGACTTTCCGCCCCGTACACTGGTGTCAGAGGTTGCGGTGCAAGGATGAGCATGGCACAAATGTTGCTTAACAATGTGCATGGGACACGGTGATGACCCCAGGGTCAACGCTGGCTGGGAGCACCCTCACACCTAGGAACAACAGAAATAAATTAGATGATGGTGAGCAGAAGGCAGTCCTTCTCATCAGTGGGCTTTCAGAGGTCTTCTGCCTGTGCCTGGTTTGAGGAACTGCTTGTTCAGGCACGGGGCTGATGAGCTTCAAGACCTCGCAGTGCATCAAGTACTTAGCAGATGCCAACTTCAGACAGGGCTGCTGGAACGGGATGGGAAACAGGTTGTGCGCTGAGTGACACCACGCTCTGGTTGTGCCTGTCACGCAGAGTCACCACCCGGGAAACAACGGGTGAACCAAGGCAGGAAAGAAAAGGAGAATCAGGTCATAAACCACCTAAAACACATATGGGGTTGCGCATGCAAAGAGGTTGCGTGGTTTCGTGCTGAATTTCTGTGTGGCTTTGCTGCAGCTGCACATAGTCACTAGTTTCTGGTTAAACTTTGGAGGGAGGTGTCTGAGCCACCTCTGACCGTGCAGCTGCTCAAACTGCATGTGTGCCCACCAGCCAGGGACACTGGCGTGCAGCCGGGGGACTGGAAACATCACCCCCCTTCTGCTTAGGAGTGCTAAGCATGAGTTATAGCTGTTTACTCTGGACTAACATACTTGATCACTCTTTTAAACCATTATTTTAGACTTTCTGGCAAATACAGTCAGTTCTTGTTAGCTACTAGTTTAGAAGCCCATGGTATATTTAGACATCATATACATTTGTCAGTGAAGAGTAGCTTAAATGATCTACTTTGTTCACTGCTTAATTATGTTATTTTACTGTTCCTGAAAACCTGACACAAGGCAAATTTACATTACTGTGCTCCTAATTAGCCAATAATCCTTAAGGATTTGAATGATACATACCCAAAGTAATTTCCTTGTTCACTAAATATGAATTTCCTTACGTTAGGTTAAGAAGATGGCACAATGACAGCAGGCATCTTGATGATGACAGCTCTCAACATGTTTGTCTCCGGAGTCAAAATCTATTAAAAGACACATAATGATCTCAGCACTTTCTTAACGTGTGGAATGTGAAAATCAATAGAGTCGTATAGAAAGAGGAACAAAATTTACCTCTTTTAACCGTTGTTAGGTTGCCCACTGCTCCGTACTACCGAATGGTGCAGAATATTTATAGTCTTGGTTTCCTAAACATCATCTCAGCTGTACCTCTTCATGCATTCATCATCTCTGCAGCTTAGCTCCAACAAAAATGCAAACTTGGAGGTAGACTAGTTTGAAAGAGGGACCTCGTGGGATCCTTTGTACCTCAAACACCTGATTCCAAGCGCACTCGTCTCACCCATGTGGTAGAATGCATCTTCTTGGCTCTGTCCACATCTCTGGCCGTTGGACTTCTGCGTGTTGAAAGATCTTGAGTTTTGTTGTTGCTGCTGTCGTTGTTGTTGGACTGGCTGGGGTGTTGCAGGGATGGTAACAGTTTGTATTTTCCACTATAGACAGTTTAATTTAATGCATTGTTACATTTAATCTTTGTAATGAATCCAGATGCTACAGTGATGGGTGCATGAAAATAATTAAATAAAGATAAATAGACCGTAACAACTTTGCCATTGCCAGTTGTCGTAACATGGAGTTACGTATCAAAAATGTATTGCCAGAAAATTATTTAAATTTCTAAGTAGTGCAGAAAAACTTTCCATGGACACTGGCCTGTGGCATGCATATCGAGCTCATTACCACTTTCATAGACTAAGCTTTTCCCACATGTCCAAGACTAAACTTTATGCCACTAAATGAAAATTAAAAGTTTTCAGACTCCTTTTATAACTTTTCCAGTGAGGGTTTTTTTTGGTAAAATAAAAAGTTCTGAATGCAGAAGTGGTGAATAAAGGCAACCTCTTTCCTTTGCCATGCAGTCAGCTTATCTCCAGTGCTGCCGTTAGGCACAGAGATGCTCCTGCCTGGAGAGATGCCGTTGTTCAGCAGATCGGGAGTCAACATCGACTTGTCATCTAAGTTACTCATGCACTTTTAATTGGATATAATATATTTTTCCTTATCCCAAACTGGTTTCTGAAATAAATCTGGCCTTTTAAACAGCTCCCAAGGGTGGTTTCATTTCATGGTGAGAGAAGGGACTCCACCGCACAGGGGGACACAGATGGACAGGTAAAGCAAACATCCCTGCTGACACTGCAGCAGGAAAGTTATAATCTTCTGAAGGGGTATGTCTGGACACTGGGATACACAGGATACTGCAGTGGATGTCCCTTATGTTCCTGCACCGTGATTCACCTGTCCGGTGATGGATAAACCACCGTAAAAAAAATGGGGTGGGATAGCTCATAATAATATTTCATAATATAGCTCGTTATAAAATTTCAGTATAGTTTACTTAAAAAAAAAAAAAAGAGGAGGATGCTTAGGGGATCTATCCAAACCATGTCAAGAGAAAAAATACTCAGTGATGAAACTGTAACAACGACCTTTACTTTAACCCTTGGCAGATGCACAGACTTCGCTGTCTCTAAGATGTTTTCCTACTCATACTGTTAATAGAGTTTCTTGGATTAGGGTCACAAAAGGTTTCAGTTGTGACACTGGGTACCTAAATGCGTATGGATCCTCCAAGCCTGCGTAATTGGGGAGGTATGTGACTGTCTGCACATGGCCCGTGTGCCAGCTGGGTGCTAACGTGCTCCACACAAGTGTCCTCCTCACCTTGTGTTTCTGCCCCGTTTTGTTTGAGACATCACAGTGTGGAGATCTTTTGTTCCTACCACACACTGAAGCACTACTATGGCTCAATGCTCCTGTCCTCCCCATTTCCCTTTAGTTGGTTGGTTGGTGGTGAAAGCACTCATCTGCGGTGCTGGGAGTGGGTCTGGGTGATGCGTTACCAGGTGTTGGTGGGAAAGGGAAGAGCTTTTCTGGAGAAGCTGTAGAAGTTCCCCATGGCACTTATCTCACTGCTTCACCCAAGTTCAGGAGCTCTCTGCAAGGTGGTTTCCATTCTTTCCCCTAAAAAGATGGAAGAGCAGCCTCGAACCCCCTTAGGGGGGTGTCTGCATGTGTGTGTTTCTTGGGAGGTTCGATCCAGTCAAACAATGAGCTCTGTTTACGGAGCGCTGAGTCCCCACTAATTCCAGTGGGGGTTTATGGTGCTCAGCATTAAATGAGAGAACCTGGGAGAGGCTGAACACAGAATTTGCATGTGTTTTGCTCACGTATCAGCAAAGCACATGTATCTGCAATTGAGTACGCACTTTGTTAGGTTAAGAAACATTTCTTTATGGTCTGTAAAGCAAGGGAATAAAATCGAGAGGGAAATATACACTGTGTCAGCTTGCCTGTATGCGAAAATTACTTTATTTTCTGTCTTAAAGACAAAGCATACAGAAAGGAAAAATGTAATGGTGTTACTGTATGATCATCCTATATAAGCACATTAGTAAAGCACTGTGATACCAGTCGTATTGTGAACTTAAAGCCACCCCTAATTAAACTGTCTGCATCCCCCAGCATTTTCCTGTAATGATGTCAAGCCGTGCAGCAATTAGTTGTCCCTCTATGAATGTAAACACTGTTTGTAAATCATATAAATTTAACCTGCTTTGCTTATTGAAAAGCTCCTAAAATGGAATTAATTAGTATTGTAGATTTCGGAGTTGTAATTTATGGAATCATTTTTGAACGTCTTGATATAATGTTTTCTGTGATTCATGGCAATTAATTTCGGTAGCAAAGGTAGCACTTATTAAAAAATCTCAGGCATAATTTGGGGTAGGGCTAATGGTGTGTACAATGGCATGCAAAATATTTTATTGTCCTTACACAACCGCTGCGGGTTTATTTTAAATGAAGATTTAGTCCATTCAAAGGAAGCAAGTGCCCTGACCTTTCGGCTTTCTCCATTTTGTACCTCCAGTACTACTTCAATCTAATTTGAATGTTAGGTTTGAGCACTGAAGAAGTATGCCCTTATGCAGTAGTTCATCTTCTCTTTAGAGATCAGACTAAATGCCCGTGGCAATATGCTGGGAAACATAGCACATTACCATGAAATAGCTCCATTAGAGACAAAGAAATGTAAACAAAACAAACACATTTGCCACTGTTTTTAGCTCAATTATGTTTCTCCTATTGATGGTGTTGCATAAAATGAAAAAGTGCTCAAGACCTAAATTTAGTAAACCTTTTGTTGCAATTTACTCCAGAAAAACCTCTGTTGCTGGAGGTGGATGGTTTACCTGAGCCATCAGCTACATAGCACGTTTATGGTTATTGTATTTTACAGGTTGATAGATTTTTATATTCTGTCCAAGTCAGGATCTTACACCACCTGGTTTATTATTTAGTAATTTACAGTGCAGTCAGGCATGTTTGGTTTAATGTAGGATAAACTTATAAATCTATTGTTCCTCCAGTTGCTGGGGTTGGTGTGCAATGAACTACAGAGCTTGATGCGTACATACATTTCAGCTCTGCTTATTTTCTTTGATAGGGAAGCAGGCAATAGATAACACAGTGACAGTAGCATCCCAGGGGATAGCAAAATGTGAGAGCAACACACCGTCAGGTTAGTAGGTCATTATTGTATGAGCACTGAGCCATTAATTGACTACTGTACCAGGCTCAATCTGTGTCAGATTATGGCTTTTGGCAGCAAGGACTGTTATCTAATAGCTAACTTTGCTTCTTCACTATCTTTTTATTAGGTTTTCTGATAAAATTATACATAAAAAGGTAAATATATTTGTTACATTTGTTTAAAAAAAAAAAACAAACATACAAACAAACTACATATAGAATAGTAGTGATGTCAATAGGTAAAATTTCATGAAAGGTACCATGTAGCAGAATGCTTTTGCTAATACTTTTGGGTAGATTTTTTAAGAACTTCTTAAGAAACTGAGTAGTCTGTTGCTTTATTTAGAGGGAATACACGTTAAGGGTGCAAGGGTATCAGAAATTGATGTCTGGTGCCTGAATCGTTTCGCTAGTCTTCCGTGTTGGGTAGGAATAAGAGAACAAGCAAATCACATCAACAATAAAGAGCATCTGTAGGAATCTTGCTGGTTTCTGGCGAAACCTGCCTTAAGAATAAGAGGGGGATTGTCAGTGCCAGCATCGCCAGCGGCCCCAGCGAGAGATCCACAGTGGCTGATTAGCATAATAAGGGAAGGAACCAATGATGTGAGGTAGATTTGAGGGAAAAGTCATCTGTTCTTTGGAAACGGGAAAATACCCGTGTCTTCGCGGGGGCGAAGGCGTGCCCGCCGGTGAGCTGGGGCACAGGAAAGGGGATTTCTGCTGTTGATCAAAAGGAGGGGGAAAAGGGTTCCTACTTAGTGCTCTTTTATCAACCATGGAAGTTGATCCTCTGCCACTCGTGTCAATGGGACGGTAAATTCCCGGCTTTAACAAACAGGTTGCGGGAAGCCCAAGAAGTCGGTTTTCAGCCCAAGGCTCAGTTTGGGCAGGATTTTGCTCTGGGTTTAAGGGCAAATCCCGCTTGTAGTTGAGAGATGATTTCAGGTTTCTGCCATTTTTCAGCGAGATCTTTAGGGATATTTGAGGCTGGAGCTGAGATGCTGTTCTGCCTCAGCTCTACATCTGCCAAAAAACGAATCCAGATATTTCGGTCCAGATGAGAGCATCACATGAGTTAAATATTGGTCATGTTTAAAAAGAGCTGTTGTCTGTGGCACGGCTTGGACCTCGCTAAGGTAAGCGTGTGTGTTTATGGGCTTGGCTCTAAACCAGTAATTTGTATTTTCTGTAATTCCTCCCGAGGAGTGAAGGGCTGCTGGCGGGGGTTTGGGGTGTTTCAGCTGCGGCCACGCACATTCCTGCTTTGCAGCGCATCTGCTGGTGTTGACAGTGCTGTTCAAGTCATAGAGCCCGAGCCTAATTCCTGTTCCGACCCACAAACTGACCTGCTCATGACCTTGGGCAAAATGGTGAACCCAGCCAGTCCTCAGTTTCCCTGGTTTGCTCTCCATTGGAAAAGGTTTGCTGTCTGAGAGTGTCAGGTACGGCGTGAGAACCTGGTGTGATCATTAATAATTATCAATATAGGAAAAACTGCGAGGAGATGGTAAAGACAAAGACCTTTATCTCATGGAATCGTGTTTAGATTCAATGTTATTACAGTTAATATTTCACAGATCCCATTTTTCTGCCGTGTGTCTAAATTTGAATAACTTCCGCTGGATTTTTTGCACCTTTGAAAAACAGATAAAAACGTGCAACAATTGAGCTTTGAGCATTTCATCTCGTTTTGTTACTCTGTGCTTTCTCCTTTCTCTTATCGCAAAATCATTTCTAGAAATTGGATAGCAATATGTAAAATATGTTTTTCAGGCTGATTACACTGATTCTACACTATGTAATGCTCTTAATGGAGATTTCTGGTTTCCATTTGCCATAAATTTCTGGTTACCATTTGTTGCATCACGTGATGAGGCTGTTTCTATGGCTCTGCTGCATCTTGTCCCCTTGGTATTTTTTTAAAAACTCATTTGGAAAAATTAACTACCTTTTCCGTGTTTAAAATTTGACTCCATGGAAATCGATGTACAAATAATTTTTATGGTTACAATAAGTAGGTTCCATAACACAATACAAATATCTGTATGTAAATCTTGCCTTGGAGGTAGCTATCTGCTGTACATCCCAGTACTTATCCCACTTTCACACCTAATTTTCTTTGTGAATCACACATAAAACTCACATATTCTCTGCTGTGCAATGAAATCATGAATTCTTAGCATGCCCACACATAAGACGTTTCTCTGAGAATAATATCCATAACCATTTTTTAAGGAAAAAAAAAAAAAGCTGGGGAAGCTTTTGGTGCACCATTTATTTTTATGATAATTTAAATATGTTAATACTATACCTAAGAGTTTTATATACATACACATTTTGCATAAAGAAGAGCTTTTACTCCCGGGCTTCGGTTTGCAAGGTTGGGAGGGGGAGAGAGAAACCTGTTCAGTGCACTGAAGGTATCTTTGGACACAATATTAAATAAGGCCATAAAACTACATTCTCTCCAGACTTTTAACAACTGTCTGGTATTGTACGACAGCTCGAAAACATATATTTCCTTTTGCAAACAAGTGTTTTAAAATTAATTCTCACAAATTTGTGAGAGCATTTAATAAAAGTATACATGCAGTCAGCGTGCCCCTGGAT
>NC_141473.1:2127500-2242500 GCF_009769465.1 Tauraco erythrolophus
AGAACACACAAGCGCACTAGACTTAAAGCGTGCTAAAAAGAGGAAAGGAAAAAAAAAAAAGAAATCACTTACCCCTCAGGCAAGGGCTCTCAATCCCAGCGAAGTTCCCTTGGCCGGCGTCCCGATCAAGGGGGGAAAGAATCTCCTCTCAGACCAGCTGTGTAGCTGGAGAAGCAGCTCCCCATTTCCAACCCAAATCGTGGGGCTTTTACCCCCTGATGTACGTGACTGTGTAGGCACCATGCCTGGGGGGGTCTTTGGGGGGGTGACATGAAGTTTCCCCTTATCGATTGTACCTGAGGGGGGGTGTCTTCAAGGATCTTCAAGGGTCTTCAAGGATCTTTAAGGGTCTTTAAGGGTCTTTAAGGGTGTGACAGGGAGCTTCCCCTTATCGATTGTGCCTGAATACCTTGTCTCGGGCAACTGGACAATGGTTGCATTGAGACTCAGGGCATGTTCTTTGTTGAGGGATTTCAAGGCTCCAATCAAGTTTTGGTTCTTTGTATAACGCAGCACGGACTCATCAGACAACTCAGGGCTGAGCGATCCCCACAGCTCCCGGTGGGTCCTCTCTGCCTCAATGCAATACAAAGCTGGGTTGGTCCTACAAACCCCCCTGTGTCACCTGTGTGCTGGGCATTGCCGAGAAACTTGATTTCCATTTATGAGCCGGATGATCCATACAATTACCTGAACCAGACTAGCATTTAAGTTTGGCCAAAAGTCTTCAGTATGGACTGTAGCCAGTTCAGTTACTGCACAGCTCCTCTCTCCTCTAATATTTTGAAATAAGCCTCTCTTTCCATGCCCACTGTTCCTGTGCTTTCAGCTGGTTCCGAGCACAAATAAATTCTGTGGTTAAATCTGTGTTATTCTGTGCATATCATCCCCAGTCAACCAGGTTTCCTGGTGGCTGTGCCAATGACGGTAATTAGTTCACTTTGTCCAGTGACCTGCTGGCAGACCCGTTTTGGTCACGGCGATATTCCTGGTCTGCTCTCTGCCAAAGATGGTTTTAACAGCAACCACTTGAACACCTGAGCTTGTCCCCACGCGTATGAAGCGTCTTAGTTTCTGCAATAACAAATCTCTTTAAAGTCGCGTGCTGCCCAGTAGCAGAAATGTTTTCTCTCCTGGTGATGCTGAATGAACCAGAAAGATGCAATTTTTTGTTTGCATCACAGTGAATTTTTGGACTTGTGGCTATAGGAAAAAAAAAAAAAAAAGCCTTTTGCCATTTGCCAAGCAAATGTTTGTGGAAGCCCAAGGGACAAGAAGAACATGAGGTGGTAATGTCAGGTTTCTACTACCTTTTCAGAAGAGAGTTGAATTTTTAGTCAGAATTTCCTGTAGGTCGATGTAAGGTAAATTTAGTTGAGTAAATAAATGGACTAACGATTGCAATTTGATTAAATGATTGAGTTTTGTCCATTGTCTCAAAAAAAATTAGCAGATCGTTTTTCCAATTAAACAATTCTCATGTATATAGAGTGAATCCTGCTAGTGTCAACGTGATCCTACACGTCCCCTGAACCCTACCTTAAGATTTCTGTTAGAAATGAGCTTGAGCGATCCCACAGATTTGAACAAACCGGGATCACTGATGACGAGAGATTAAAGTTTTTGATAATTTTGGTGGTAGGAAGCTGAGAGCAAGGCTCAGAGGATTCTGGTTTAGATGCTGACACACAGCCAGCTCGGAAAAGGTTTTTAACTTTTCATTGTCAGCGGAGAAACATTTGCAAGGATTTTTAATACGCCGTCGTGCAACCTGGGCAATACAAATGTGCGCCCTTTTCAAAAATACACCTACATTTTTTCCCGAGAATCACTCCCTTGAAAACCAACTAGGACGAAGGAATATTTAAAATTGAATTTTTATCTGGTGTATATGATTTTGTTATATTCATTTTCAGTAAAAGGCGACCGGGAAGTGACGTGATGCATAAAAGAACAGCGCGCTAGAAGCTGATGTCTACAGGAATTTGAAAATCACAACTCTCAGATTTTCAGTGAAGCGTACAATATTTTTAATCAGCGGCAGGAAGGAACTAATATGTCTGCTTTACATAAAATTTCATTTGTACTGTTGATAACGATACTTAGAAATCTCAAAGCTGGAGCAAACCTTGTTTAAACAAAGAATCTGTCAGTTCTGCTGATGTTTTGATTGAAGATGCAAGTTTCATTGCAGGGATAGAAATATGCACAGACAGTTGAAGTCTGAATGTGATTCCTGCAAGTATGTCCCTCCCATAACTAGAGCTTCTTGTGCAAGGAGATTGGCAAGAGTGGTGGTCTGTAAAATATATTAGTTTTTATATTTGTGTTCAGGAATCCACGGCTCCTCTGCATCAGGGGAAATGGCAGCACAAGTACAGGCATTCCGAAAAGTATTTGCTGGTTTTGTGCTCACTCAGTGGATGTTTTTCAGATCAGATGCCTGTGAAAATTGTGTAGAAGATGATTCTCAGACACCAACTCTGGCGTTCCCCCCGCCTTGCGTTCTGGCTGGCCCCAGCTGCTCTCCGCCGCGCTCCCCTGCGTGCCGATGCTTGGGACAAACGGGCTGAGGGGAAGGGCACCGGCAGGAGCACAGAGTGGAAACTCAAATGACAGCTTGTTAAGAGACTCAATTCTACTTTATTTGTAACTAAAGGTTGTCGTCAGCTGAAAAAAACCCAGAGCAAATCTTTGCTAAAAGGGACGATCAATGCAGTGTTAAAAAACGCAACCTTCATTTGGAGAACTTCTGGCATAGGTATTTTAAAAGCCTTTGGTGCTATATTTGATATAAAGCCCACAGAGGTCTTCTCTATTAGAAAAAGCACAATATGACCCTACATTCAAAGTTTAGGGTTTTGCAAAATTTTGATAAGGAAGGTTGTACAGGAATGAGCCTGAGGGACATGCTGGTCAGTCTGCACATCCTCCAGGTATTACTTGTGCAAGGCGAAAGAAGAACAGATCAACTTCAGGAGTTTCCCCAACTGCACCCTGGTGACTTGATTCTCAGTATCAGGAGCAAGGAGAGATTTTTGTTTCTGAAACCTTTCATGATTGTTACCAAACTCGCCCCCTTTTACAAATGTGCCATGGGATCTTCAGCACAGAGCTGTTTTCTAACTGCTTTCTCAGCTTGCCCTGAAATTTCACTCATTCATGACGATTTCAGTAGGATCCAGATGGAGTGAGCTGGATGTCCTCTCTGGACAAGTTAACATAAACCAGCCTACTGGTCAATCAGCTCTAGACCACCAATGCCTTTCCACATATTACCCAATATTAAAAATGGTTGGAATATATGTGAAAAAATGTTTTACTCATCAAAAACAAAGCTACAAACCCAGTCTGCCCTGTGGTCTGCTGCTCCCTCCCAAGAACTATAATAAAAGCCCTACAGCGAGGCTGGTGTTAAGAGTTAAAATCTTTGTGACACTGGTTCACTGGAAAGGTCCTAGACAGTCCTAATCTGAAAACATGCATCATTTCATTCTTTAGTACAAGAAATAATATTTCAAATTGTACTTTGGACATGATGTCCACTTTTTTGGCTCAACAAACAAGCCAGAAATTGTTTTTAGATTTCCTCTTTGGCATTCACAAAGTTTTGCCTAAAACCCTTGGAGACTTGCTGAAAGAGATTTATTTATGTGCATTGCAAGGAGCTTGCCAAATAACTTCAGCTTCATGTTTTTTAATATTTTCTAAATTTAAAAATTAATAAAAAGAATAAACTTTTGGTTTAGTCATTATTAATTATGAATATTTCAATCTATTCTGCCTTAAATATCAAAGACAAACAAAAGCAAAGATGCTGCTAGGAAGTTAAATATACTGGCAAATGCCCTACCCCTGTTATGTGCATGGGTTTTGTAGAATGTTTTCAATTATTTTTTTGGTAGCACCTTCTCCACTTTATCAAAATTTGGAGATCAGCTTGGAGACTTCCCTTTGAAAGAGCTGTTGGCTGACTTGTTTCTATTAACTTTTGAAGTGGTTTTTGGAAGTGTTATAAGGAAAAAAAAAAAAGTAGTTCTGCTTTAACAAAAAGGACACACTTTATGAACTGTGATGTTTTTCCCTTCAAAGTGGGAGGAAAAATTCCCAGACTTAAGTAGGAGCAAGAGTAGATTAGCCCTCCTTTCCCATGGTCGTAGCAGAGATGACACTGTAGTTGAAATTAGAGTTTGCTTG
Organism: Tauraco erythrolophus; assembly: GCF_009769465.1. NCBI lineage: Eukaryota > Metazoa > Chordata > Aves > Musophagiformes > Musophagidae > Tauraco > Tauraco erythrolophus. The sequence goes on from NC_141473.1 coordinate 2,131,698, forward strand.
ATTTGCCTCATAAGTAGTAAAAAAATATTACTCTGGTTGTTTTGTGGTTTCAGAGCACTGTGGTGTGCTTCAGAAGTCTGGGACATCGTTTGGTGTACTCTTTTTGAGTTTTATATTTGATTTTATCAAGTATTTTATTTAATTAAAAGGTTAGTGAGAACATACTCTGGCCGTACCAGTTAGATGCATATGATGGTATGCTGTTTTCCTATCTGAGCCTGTTTTGCCATCTGTAAGGGGTGATGGCATATATTTATGTCTACTGTGAAAATGAGAGACTCATAATGGCATGGCAATATTAGATATGAGTTTTCGATAGGGATTTTAATACAGCCACTGTATCAAAAAGCCAAATTGGAGCAATGGAAAATGTCCGTAGATATACTATACTATGCAATGTGGGTACTACACCAATGTTTAGCAAACTGTTTATATCAATAACATCGTTGGCTTACATGTGTAAAGGGGGTTAAACGAACCAATTATGGCAAAACTTGATCCCAGTGTGCTCACCAGGATCAAGGAGCAGCTCAAGTATTGAATTAAGCCTCTAGGACATTCGTTTTAATTGTTTTAGAATACAAAATAATTAGAGGAAACGGTGGCAGAAGATTTTTTTTTTCTTCCCCAGCATTTTTGTTGCTTTTGTAATTTGTTGATTTTATTAAGGCACGCAACATACACTCATCAGGGGACCCAAGGGTAGGGCTTGTGCTCAAAACTGTTACTTTCTTCCACCTCAAGCCTTCAGAGCTCTGCTTTGCCGCTCACCAGCTCCAGGTTGAAAGCAACTTGTGGAACGCTGCGCCTGGGAGCGCGAGCGAGGCGGAGGGAGGGGGATGTTGTTATTTTAAGATACTCTCCCAGCCCCTTCTCCAAGCCTGCCCCAGGATGCTGCCTGCAGAAGGAGCTGGCACCTTTGGTGGGCAGGAGGCATCCGTGGCTGTGGAAAGCAGCAGCTGGACTTTGTTACTGGATTGAGTAGAGTCATAACTGAAGGTAACGGAAAAATAAGTAGGAAGAGAAATAAGCCAGGCTAAAATATAGCTTAAATAATGTCAGCTATCCCTCTTCAGATCACTGTTGTGTTTTTTCCCTCTGAACTATGTTTTGTGGTGGAAGGATATTGAAACAACTGTCTTCTTTTCCTTCTCTTCCCCCCTTCCCCCTTTTACTATGTAATATAAAAACAAAGAAGTATATTGTATTAATATGAATACGTGCCAGAGAGCGCTTTATAGGGTCATTAATACATTTCTTGGGAGGTCAAAAGACATGAAACCGAAGGGCTTGTGCCTCACAATAAAAGTGAGGCATGTATTGTTGGCCCAGGAAAACATGCCCTGGAGTATAATATTTGTGTATTTAAAAAATTATACTGGCAGAAAATACAAGGGCAGCTGCAGTGCTTTGGACTGTGCGTAACAGAAGTGACACAGGTGAGGGCTGGAATTGAGGTTGTAATGGTGGGAAAATTGGGCTTTTGCCTCTTTTTGGTTCTTTATGAGGTAGAAAAAATTGTCTTAACAGTTTAAAAAACATTTTTCTCCTTGCATGCGTGTGTTTTTTGTTTTTCTCTTTAAATACGAGAAACTCTGGTCACCTGTATACCAGGCTCTGGACGCATGAACAGGATATCCCATGAAAACCCTGGAGAGGGGAAAAAATTAACTACCTAATGCAGCAGCTGAAGTTCAGAAAAATCTCAGTTAAGGCAGAAAATATTACCCCTGTGCCAACCCAGACCACCTCTTCCTCTCTGGGCTGTGTTGAGGATGTGGGACTTATCTGTGCAACAGGGCTGGGACAGGCAGTGGTACCCAGGGCTGGCACAAGAGACGTGGTGACCTCCAGCCTTCCCTGGGGTTCACTGCTGCCTTTTAAATCTGCTTTTCTGCCTGGTGCAAGGATATTTTTGAGGAGGCATTTCTCATGGAGGAAAAGCTCCTGTCTATTCTCCTAGAAGACTGAGAACAAGCTAGGCAGATACTCTCAGAGGTCTCCTAGAGAAGACCAGTGACAGACATATCTTTTCTGTTATTTCTCAAGTAAAATAAAAAAGACCAACCAGTGCTAAAAATTTCCAAACTTAATGGCTTTCTCCATTCAACTGCTTCATTTCCTTAAAAAAAAAAACAAACCACCAATCATACTTAAAGCCTTCATAGCTGCATAACCCCTTTACTGGTCAAGCTGAAGCCTACGCAGATTTTAAATGTCCTTGCATTTGGATAGTGGAAATAAAACCTCATGTTTTAACAGCCATCTGGTAATCTTGCTGGTACAGAACAATCAATGAGTACATTATTGTTTTGTTCTTGTAGATCATCACTGGGGCTGAGCAGAGGGCTGGAGAACCAGCTTCTGCAGGAGCACAAGGCTGCCCTCAGTGACTGCACCAGCGAGCCTCTGCCATCGCCTTGAAAAGTTGTAGCTAGCTGTTTGTTTAACACTCTGATGAAGCTTTTCTTTATCTTACTGCTAATACACTGCAGAAAATGGAATCATTAGAGTACAGCAGCATTCAAATGTAAACATTTGAATAATTTACACTTCCAGCCAGTGTTAAATAAAAGGTTTCAATCTCCAATGGAAATCTGACAATAAATATTCATTTCTAATTTTCAATAAGTAAACTTTATGACTTCTTAAAAGCCTTTTTTTTTTTTTTTCCCTGAAGTGTAATGGCAATTCTGACACTTGGGCACGTTAGGGATTAAAATTTCCCTCTGGTCAACAGAACCATGAAGAGTCATTATAAAAATTAAAAGCTAGAAATAATTACAAACATTAGAATTAGTAGCAGTTTTGGGATCTTGATGTACTGCAACCAACATAAGCTGTCTTTTCCATGAAGTTTTCCTGAGGGACGTGAAAAAAAGAGGCAGAGGAAAGGAATTGCCTTGCTGGCTGTGGCCCGAGACTGGAAGGGTGCCAGGACTGAAATAATTTTGTGATAGAGGAGGCAGCAGTGAAGTTTCAGGAGCGTCATTTATAGGCACAGCTTTGGAAAAGAGGGGGGAGTTGGTACCTGCAAACCACGGGAGCACCCAGTGTTCCCATGATCGATGTCTCTCTTGATTTCCACTACAAACTTTTATTTTCAGAGGTTTATGGGTCTGTAGTAAAAATCCACTCAGAGTTTACACTTGGTTTACACCAGGTCTCTGTCTACCAAAGTTTATTTTAACAACATTTTTATGTGGCTCTTCTTCAGGCGGCTTGAGTTGAATAAAACCTGATGGTTTCCAGTGCTGCAACATGGTTTTACCTCCAGAATGATTTTTCTGGTCAATGAGATCGGTTGGGTCATAATTATAAGCACAGGCTTCCAACACAATTAATGTGTTTTTTTTTTTTCCATCTGATTTTAGCACGTCGTTGTTGGACAGCAAGAGTTTCATAAAATGCAGAGATGCGATCGCACAGTAAAAGTGTCTACGGGATACTTCATCAGAGACCTGTGATGCCCAGCCTTGCTCACCTGGTCCAGTGCTCGGTGTCCTACCATGGCCACCACGGACATATGAAGCAATGGATTTTGGGAATTATCTTCTCTTTAAATCTTTTTTGGGTTACAGTGTTGGAGATGGGCTTACAGCCAGAAGATTGGTGCACAATGCCCCTTCCAGAGTTTGTAATTAGTGATTTTGTTCCTTTGTGATACACAAACGTCCGTACGTGAATATCGCTGCGACGCCGATCCTAGTGATGTTCATTTGTCTGAGTTTCAGGTTGGGCAACGCAAAACTTCTTTTCATCTGCTTTGAATTTGTGAGCGTTTAATTGATTGTGTGCTTTGAGTCAGAAGCTCTTGATCTGGCTCATCTGTGCTGATCAGTATTTTTTATACTGCATCACATCTTCTTTTATGTGCTTCCTTCTAAGGTATAATTGTTATCTACCAATCTCTTTATATTTCATTAATAAATAGATTTCCAGCCCTCCTTTGATCATTCCTGTCATCATTCTCCGAGCTCCTGGGATTTGTGCAATGCTGTTTTCCTAACACGAGTAACCAACACTGCAGTCAGCAGTCCAGAACAATCTCTGCCGTTAATTTATATTCTTTAGGATAGTTCCTGCAGAAACTTCTGTCTAATGTACTGTGTGGTCCTGATTAACATCAGTAATCCCTGTGATAGAGTTGTTCACTAATCACTGAACTACTCTGTGGGGGAAGGGTAGAGAAAAGAGAAATAAAAACTTTTTTGGGTTGTTCGTGAGTAAAGACCATCAAACTTTCCACGGAGGAATTAAAACAAAAACAACGGTACTTTCCAAATCTTCTACATTTAATTTTTTTCCTGTGCCTAGGTTGGGAGGAATGTTTGTTCTTTGCGTTAGCAGATTTTTACACGGTAATGAGAGAGGAAGGGAGAGGGAGGGGGACCACAAGGGATGGTCAGTTGGAGAAAACCACCTAAGCAGCTCCTTGCCCTTCTCAGCAACCCTGCGCCCGCTCTCCCGCCTGGGAGTGCAGCATTAAGGGTGAGAGTTTCATTGCTCCCTTTGCACTTTTGTGCTATAAAAATTTTTAGAGCAAACTGAAACCCGACACATTGGAGAAGTTGGACCCGGTTGACTCGTGGAGGGGAGAGGACGTCGCTGAAGAAACTCTCCCTCGTGCCAAGGAAGCCCTTTGCACTGCCCCAGCATGGTCCCTCACTGGGATACTGCACATCACAATCACTTCTGCTAATTATGAGGGCTTTTGGCAGGAATCTGAGTCAAGGTGACATTCAAACCAGGCTCTGCTGACCAAGGTGAGGCAGAGGGACAGGTCAGGATGAGGCAATGTGCAGGGCTTGTTCCCACGCTGCACGTCAGTGTGCCCCACCACTATGCTTTGGGACGTGGCAGAGTGGCTTAAAAAAAAGTAAATCCAAAAGAGCTTGAGAAACTTCAGTTTTCAGAAACCACTTCCTACATATATATATGTACGTATATAAAATGTTTTATATACATACATACAAATATCTCTCTGTAGATCTGGGAGTGGGAAAGCTCTTGTTAGACTGTCGAAGCCACCTCAGTTTGGTGGTAAGGCTGTAGGTGTGCCACTTCCAGCTTCGTGTGCGTTGGCCTCTGAAGGATGCATGGCCATACTGCAGGACAGCGTGCTCTGGGTTTGCCCCACAGCAAATGTATGGGAAGGCAGCAGAGCAAGAGGACTCTTGAACGTCCCTTCACACAGTCTTTACTGCTTTGCTGTGCTCTAGTCCAGAGAACCCCCCAGCACCATCATCTGTTGTCGGTGGCAGTCACAGAATGGAGACAGGCACAGAATATTGTCTCTTAGTACTAATCAATGCTGGATTTATGGCAGAAAATATTTGGCTAAGCCAAGGCACTGCCCAGCACCATGTCTTCTTTTCTCTGTTTTCTGGTCTCTTCTTGCCCTTCTGCCTCCTGGCATGCAGAACTAGGATATACGCTAGGAAGGAAAGATGTGTGAATTGTTTTCCTTTTAGAGCAACTTGCCTTTATTGAGATGCATTTGTTATCCTGGACTCCTGAGAAGCACCTTGCCCTTTTCTTGCTCTGTTTTCCATTTCTGTCTCTTCTTCATGCCTAACTTTATTTTCTCTTTATTTTCCTTCTCAGCTTTTCTTTCCTTTACATCTTCTTCCTTTCTCTACCCGTGCTCATCCTTCTTCTCATCACTCACTTGATTTAAGGTAAGGAGAGCCCATGCGAAGAGAATTGCCAAGTACAAAAGTTAAAGATATATATGGGATCCTTCATAATGCGGTTCACTCAGACTGGTGATAGTGAAAAGGTATGTTTTCCCTGAGCTTGCCAGCAGTGTAAACCATTCAATTGATAACATAATACGTTTTTATGGTCTCTGTATAGCGATTTTCCATTTAAGTGTAAGTTAAATTGATGAATTCACATAGAAGCATAGAGGAAAGTTTTTCCTTTTTCTTTTGTAGTATAAATTCTACATGAACACTCCTGCCCTCCATTGTGAGAGGGTTTTCCTCCCAGCCATACATGAAATGTGCCCTTAGGTTCTGTTACAAATAGGTTTACACTGATGTGTATGGCTGCTATAAGCATTATGGTCTTGATCCTGCGCTCATTGAAATCAATGGCCGTGTTCCCCTTCCCTGCAACAGCGCGAGATCGGAGCCTGCAGGTTGCTCTGAGAATACAGAAGACCTCATGGCTTTGTTTTTGGACGCTTTTGCACCTGTTTTGTGAACATCAGTTGTTGGTCGGATCTCCTCTACCTGATATTCTTGTCTCGTGACACACAGCACTCACATTTCGGTGCTTGCGTAGGCAATTCCTTAGGAATTTGGCTTTGTAGGTTATCCAATAACCGAGTTTCTAGTCTTGTTCCTGTTGGCTTGGGAGATCCGTCACTTGAGCTGCAATCTTTTTCCTCCATGAAAATTAAGCGGCGCTTTTGCCAGGTGGGTTATAGAAGTGGGGTCTTCCACAGACCCAGGAGTTGCTGCAGGGAATGGCAGTTGTTGTTCAGTGGGTAGCATATTTTGTCAGTAACTTTGCTGGTTGGAGTGCCTGCCTTTCCCATGAAATGTAAAACGGGGCCATTTGTGCTCTCTAACAGGATCCAGCGACAGTTTCAAAGTGTCTGGTCACATTTCAACGTGGCTAAGCTATAATTCACCCCTCTAAAATCCATTAATCAAATATATTTTCTGCACTCTGTTTCCTAACAACGACTCACATATTTATTTTCTGTGCCAGCACTGCTATATTTCACATGAATTCTAATATTTCAGTAGTGGGTAAGGAATCCTCATTCGTATGGATTTCAGCTCCACTTGGCTGAAAGGTGCTATTAGAAGTCAGGGGCTGCGTGTTTACGCAATATTAGCTAAAATATTGGATTATAATCTTTGCCATGCTTCGTGACGAGCTAGCCTTGGCATGACCATAACCACAAGGTTCAGACCATCGACGCTGACTGCCCCGCTCATGTGAGCCCCGTTTTGGACCCCAGTTTGCAGACTAAGCACGTGCTTAAGTCCATTCTGTGAAAGCACATGGTGAATCCATTATTTTTCAGAATAGCCTTTAGTAGTTTTTATGATGCACTTAAAGTTCAGGGCATAGTGAAGCAACACCCTGAACCTGGATGTTTTCTCAGTGGTGAGTTGAAGCACTGCATCTGGCAACATCTGCAACATCTGGGCTGGCGCAGGAGCAGGGAGATGGCACCAGCTGCCCTTGGATTCGGCGTGTGGGTGGCTTCCTAAGGATGCTGCTTAATTGCCTTGCCCCTCTGCCTCTCAAATAATACTGATTAGGGAATGATGAGCTCATTTTCTGATAACAGGTGTTAACACGTTCTTAAAAATGAAATAAAATTCATGGACATTTGTCTTGAGGCATGCGAAACTTTTGACCCAGCCCCACTTTAACGGCACACCGGTCTCAGGGTTACCTTCCTCGAAACCTTTTGTGCCGTGTCTGTACCAGAGCCATGCTGGGAAGTGGGTCACTCCTTTGTTTTTAGAGTGAGAACTGAGCTTTGCGGCGTCTTTGGCATACCAATAAACCTAGCAACAATAAAAAGGAACAGTGTTCATTATACTGCTGTGTGGGGAGTTTCTTTAAGAGTTGGGCCCTAAATGGTTTTTAATCCCAGGATGCACTGATTGTGATAATGTGGAGAGGCAAACCAAGCATCAGTTATAAAATCATTGCAAATATGAGCGGAATAAAAAACGGTCAAAAGGATCTTGTTACAATTTCTGCTTATTCCACAAGGGTTTAAGGAAAGTAAAATAGGCAATGATTTTGTTTGGGACTTGTTTATGAAAGATTACTTTTTGTATAGGTAAGTCAAAAGGTTAAGGAAGTAAACAGAATTTAAATACAGTCAGTTTTAGTAATTTTTTCTGTTGTTTGCCTTAACTGCTTCCTAACATCATAAAAAAGCCTGCAGCACTCAGGTTGAAAGGAAAAAAAAAAACCTCAAGCCAACAACAAAAACCCGCACCAAGCCAGCTTAAAGAAGTAAAAGCTGTAAAATGTAAGATATGGCACACCTATAAAATATAATTCTGCTTTTCAGCGTGCAAAAGTGCTGTAGATCTAAAATTACAATAAATCTCCAAATGTCCAGCATTGATTACTTCGAGCTTGTGCCTTTAATGGACAACAGAGCAGCACATTATGATGCCATGATTAAGGAATTGTGGAAAAGAGTGAGAGTGATTCTGGACTTTCTTTTGGCACCTTGCAGAGCTCAACGTTACCACAATTATTGGTTTTCTGAAATATGTCCCTATGCATTATTCTGATCAGATTACTTGCATTGCGCAATCCTCTGGTGAATAGCAGGACAATAGCACAAAATAAATCTCTCCCTGAAATTTAATCTCCATGACTGTAGACTGGCAAGAAGAACCTCCACATCCTTCTGATAAGAAGTTGTATATTTTCCTGAACGGTGGTATATTTTTTGTTTTATAATTGTCCTTAATGTAAATTCTCAAGCAAGAAAGCAGTGATGTCAAAGATCTCCGAGGAAAGAAGGGTTGAAATATGGGTAAAGCGTTCCCATAAGCTCAGCATGAAGAAACCCTAATTTTCTTAGTAAACTACAGGGGCGGGTGAATTTGGTGGCTTACAGAAATCATTAACCTTTCCCCTATTATTGGTTCTCAGTGTAATTTTTTTGATAATCTTCTTCCTCAGTGAATAGCGGTCCAGCTTATCAGCTAATAAAATATCCCCTCGTACTTCTGCAACGTTTGGCACGTTGCGGCTATGACACAGATGACAGTAAAGCAAAATTACCTGCTGGTTTTGAGGAACACTTCTAAGCCCGGGATTGGAAAGAAGCCTATATTTATGAACTGCAGGGTGAGCATGTGTTTACTATTGCTCATCCACTGAGCTCCGTGGACAAGCTAAAGAATAATTGTTATATTAAGGAAGCAGAAAATATGCTGAGTTTTAAGCGCTCGGCTTTCACTTTCATGGGTTCAGAAATAAACCTTCATAAATGTGGGGGGGTTTACTAATCCCTGAGACACCCGTTAACCAGCCTTCAACTTGCACCAAAATCAATCCATTTAGATGGGTAGTTGAGGGGTTGCATTAGTGCTACCGAGTTGCCAGCAGCTGGTCTTGGACGGCCGCCTGCAGCTGCAAAACGTAGGCGGGAATTCCACAGGGGCAATTTTCCCACGAACTCGGGGCGGTTGGCACTGCCCAACGGCCGCCGGCGCTGCCGGTGCGGAGCGCCGAGCTCCCTGTCGGGCTGGCACGCCGTCTCCTCTTGGCTGTGAATCTCTCCCCCAGGCAGCCCGAGCTCATTCCCAGCTCCCAGCGCCGGCTCGCGCGGCATGCAAAACATCATTAGCGGGCGGTGGCAGAGCCGCGGTGGCACGCCGGGACGCCGCGTTAGCCTTTCACCTCGGCGGAGCCGGGTACGAGCCGAGGCTCAATTCACAAGTGAAAATTGGATTTGGGAAGTTCATTTTAGTGTCCGTGCCTTTCTGTCATGACAACTGCGACGCAGGTGGGCACGACTGCCAATTCTGCTCAGAAACGCTCCAAGGCTGGGGTGGAGCACTGGTCATTGCCAGTGGAGATGAAGATGTATTGGCAGAGGCATGGGTGGAAGTTCACCCAGCAACTGCTTACATGGTCCTGGCTCCGTTCCTGCCATCCTATCCATCCTGGTGCTTTCACTCATTAAATAAACCCAACTGGAAGTTGGCTTTTCTGTGCTGTGTGCCTACTCGGCACAGAAATTATGGAAAAGATTATTGAATTTGTGTGGTTCAGGACTCAAGAATAAAATATGCATTATGTTTAAACAGAGATCATTAGGATCTACACATTGGCTGCTCCAAGGAAGCACTGTCCAACAGTGCTGCGTTGGTTTGCATCTGGTGAAGTCCTGAGCTCTGCGTTATAGGTGGGTGTCTGTACGTACATGCAGACTCACCCCCTTCTCATCTGTTGGAACTAGATGATCTTTAAGGTCCCTCCCAACCCTAACCATTCTATGATTCTATGATTCTCCATGCCAGTTGGGAACAGGTGAGCTGCTGCGCGTTGTGCCCCAGGAGCACTGGGCGTGCTGCTGCTGAGAGCATCCTGCCACATCTGGAGAGGTCAGAGCAGCTGCCAGAGGCCATTGTAGGGTGATTTTGCTCTGATTTAACAGTCCCAAAACCAGAGAGCTAAACGCTGGCTGTCCTCAGCTCTTCTACTGACCGACAGAGGATTCAGAGATTAACCTGATTCGTAATTTGTTTCTCAACTGTGACTGGAGCAAGATGCTGTCTCTGGCATGCAGTTTTTCCTTTCTATGTCTTTCCCATTCCTCCAAGTTGATTTTTTTCCTATCTATCTCTTCTCTTGTTTCTAACAGTTGTCTTTTCATCAGTTTTCAAATTTCACTAGTCAAGAGTACTGTAAAATATCAGTTTGAAATAGTTTTGCTTACGCTCTCTTAAAACTTCCAGTTAAAGTTCTAGTTGGTATTTTTCAAACTTTTTGAGCCCTGAATAGTTCATAATTAATTGTCGTGGATTCTACCTAAAACTGATCAATGCTTCTTTTCCTCCCTCCTCCCTCCTATCTCTCCTCTCTCTTCCTGCTGCAGTGATTTAGGCTTTCCAGGCTTTATCGTAGCTGCACATCAGTGATGCTGCTCCGCAGCTGGAGAAGTGGCTGTGCCTGTCCCTGGGCACATCTGCACGGTGCTGGCTCTCAGGATTCACTTGCACCCATTGGGTACCATGTAGCCCTGCCTCACACAAAATGACTCACCACTGTCATTTTCTTCATTCTGGTGTGAATTAGGCGTTTTTGAGACTGGAAAAGCTCAATCTGAACTGTTTTCTCAATGTCGTTTTATAGATACGGTACTGTGAAGAGGCAATGATGAAGAAGAGGGGTGATGGTGTTTATTTTTACCTCTTCCAGGAGTGCTAACGGTGCCAGCTGAGGCAATCATCTCTTTATTCTCTGACTCTTCTGGCCTGGAAAGATACCAGCTGATGACATTTTTCCATTTGCAGTGCAAGCAGCCTGGCATTTATGTAGATCAAATCCTTCTCGTTTTAAAGTTAAAGGTGGTTTTGCTGTGGCTTCTAGTGAAACCAAGGTTTGATGGTTTCATATGGACTAGGTGAGGATGCTGAAGCACTTGGTGCAGCATACGCGTTTCATGGATGTGTCCAGGATCCACATTCACTTCATCTGTTCCAACATTGCCCAGGTTTACGTGCTACCTACGTGTGTGAAAGCATCCAGGCATCTTGCTGTCCTTGTTGAGTGGAAAATCGGCCTCATCTATTCTGCAGAATAAGATTTATCTGTAGCCAACACAGGTTGGTTATCGAAGATTTGGAGAGAATGGTTTTAATTGATCAAGGGAGTTTAAAACACAAAACTGAGGAGAGGACTTTTATATCACGAAAATGCAAGTTTTGTCAAGTTAGCAAAGGTTTTGCAGAGTGAAATGATGTTGCTACTAAGTTGATGGTAAATGATCCATTCACCTCAACACAGTAGCATTTCAGATGCTAAATTTCTAAGAAAAATGAAATATTTAAAGTAAATATATAAGTCTATTGCAATACAGATGATCTGACTATTGGTTTTCGGGTTGTTTTAGGGTATTGCCTTGTTCATGTAATTGAAAAATATTTAATAGATATTATTTATAATGATATTTTTGTTTATCTTAGATATAAGCCTTGAATGAAAGAAGGCAATGTTTATTCCTTCAAAGGAGTTTCATACTTCATAACAGTAGTTTACTGGTCATTAAAGAAGAAATTGAAACTCAGAACCAGAGGGAAAACATCTAGCAAAAATATATGTGTTGAATTTCAGTACTCTGCAGTGCTTAGCATTAATGTTGCTTAATAACAGCTTGGCTTCTGTGACTGGTTCACTGGCAAATATTCAAATCACAGAGAACTCCATGCTTAGTTTTGCCATAATTTCTAGTTAAATATGTTTTATAGCACTTAAATTGTTAAAGGTTCTTGATTAATCTAATTTTCTAAAATACCCAAAGTGTTCTGAAACTTAGGAATTCCCAGCAAAGATTTTAGCAGAAATATTTTATAAGTTGCCAAAATTAAATAGACAAAGCTGATGCTTTAAGAAAAATCAGCTCAGGGAAATTAAACAATTTTTTAAGATCTTAATTTCCAAACTCTTAGAAAACTTGTATACTTTACTTAAAAATTAGATAATTCAATGGCAAAAGTCACCTTGACTTTATATATGGGTGCAGGCAGTGGAACAGTCTTGAAAATTCTTGAACATGGCGAGAGTCAACATAGGTTAATGAAATGCAGGCAACATGGGTGGCTTGTCTGAATGAGGAGAAAACCTTCAGGTGAGCTTCACGGTGCCCATCCACCTCCTCCTTGTCTCAGCAGCTGCTACTAAAATGCCTGTTTTGTCCAATCGTACACTCAAACTTTTCTACAAGATGTATGTCCTAAGTTCTCAAATGCTGCATTGTGTCAAAAATAATAAATATTACAGGTAACTCAGCAGCAATGCAGAAACTGAAGTCTTTTTTGTGTTATACAACATGTTGTAGCATGAGTATGGGACATTTCTTTCCAGGCATGGTCGTAGACATGGAAAGAAGGAATTAGAGGAAGTTCTCTCCTTGTAAAGATGGCTTGATATACAGAGAGACCAGATTTAATAAATACTGCTTGGCCTAATACGCCAAAAAGATTTCTTAAATGCAAGAGCAATGGTTGGCTGGTTGTGATGGTCATTCTATTTTTATTTTTTAAAGCAAATTAACAGTTCAAAGTTATGCATTTTGGACTCAGGAGAAGGAGCTTCTTTCCAGCTTGACTCTCTGGCCTTTGAGTCTTCATCCTCTTGACTCGCCGCCTCACTCTTCTGGGTTTTCTGTGCATCTATAAACACACGAAGGCCAAGCTGTGAGAGGTATGCTAAGGCTGCATGGGAATACACGTCCTCCTTATTGCTTCCAACATTGGCTAGGGACATATCATGCAGGCAGTCAGAAAGGAGACACTGGACATGAGCAGGATGAAAGAGCACGTGCAGTGAGCCAAGAGAGTTGTTGAGGCTGTGGGGGCATGAAGGAGCTGCCTGTGGATGACATTCGATAGTCTACGTCTCCTCTGAAGGCAGGGAGGGGCTTAGTGAGAAGCCCGGAGCTGTGACTGCCTTGGCCACAGCCCAGCTGAAGCCCTTGAGATGGTTGAGTTCAACGACTGGGGATCAAACTGCAAACGTGGAGCTGCTCTTGTGCCAAAACTCACCTCATCGTCAACCCAGTATGGCTCAGAGCTGAGGTCACAGTGAATCCCAACTGTCCATGGCTGGGTGCGATGGGGCTGAGATGAGAAAACTGCCAGGGAACTTTGATGTTGGTAATCCTACTCCAAGGTCAGGTAGTGAGCTCGCTTTATTGTTCTACATCGTCTCAGAAAAGCTTGGTAAGTGCTTTGTGGGCATCTGACATGAAGCAACTACCAAATACTGTGCAGATACTAATTCCTCCACCATTTGGTCAGATTTTAATCTCCGTTTCATCAGAGGAGAAAAAGAGGGAAAACCTGGGGGGGTTTATCAGTTGTTGAGCATCAACCCGATGACAAACCAGGCTCACGTTTTGGCTGCCCATTGAGTGCTCCAGAACCTCGGCTGTGCTGATTCCTCCAACTTCACATTGCTGCTTCCTCACTCCTCTGCCCTGTCCTTGCTGAGGCAGGACGTGAATCCCTGGCGTGATGCCCCGAGAGGCAGTTATTTAACAAAATCTACCCTGCAAAATGAGATCTTTCCGTGTTTCTTCCAATGTTTCCATCTGGCAGCACGTTTGTTCCTTGTCCCTGAGTTTGAGTTAGTCATCGAGAGGCTCTGAGCTCATCAGAAGCCAACAGGGCTCCTTTCTGCACCGCCCAGCAGCCCTTTGTACTACCAAAGGCAGCAAAACATTCCTAACGTGTTTTGTTTTTTTTTTTTTTTTTCTGTAAACACATCCAAAAGGAGGGGAAAAAAAAGAAAAAAAGAACAATGTGGAGCTGCGGAGGCAAGAGGTGCGTCCACCCAGGCAGTTTAACCCTTGGGTCAGCGTGTTTGTATTTCACTTATTGGATTGTTAATAGATTTTCTTCATTTGTGCGAGACATTGTGAATGATGTGCTGAGGCCTTTCTATTACTTCACCGCCGGCGCCCGTGGTCCACCTGTAAGAAGATAGCGTTAAAAGCTGCTGGAGTTTCTACCTCTTGACAACATCCCAGCTGTAGACTAGCAATAGCAATCCTCCCGTGGCAGTTTTAATTATCGGCCCCGGCGATACCATCAGTAAGTGTGTAATTACGTGTCACTTTCCTGGCTGTTGGGTATGAAAAGTGGAACCAGTGAGATGATGATCGTCGAAGCTGTAGACTCATATTTAAACAATTCAAAATGTGTAACTGGCAGTGTCATTAAACAGAGAGAGTCTGACCCCAGCTGTCAGTTACTTTTCCTTATGCAGATTTTTTTTTTGTGCTGTCTGTCAAAAGAGCTCCATGGGCTGAGATGGGACAGAAGAGGCAGCGTAATGCAGAAGTGCTGCTCTCCTCCACTCCCACCAAGGTGGTCTTTTACCCTAAATAAATACTACTGGAGAGACTGTAAATAAACGGCCGACCACGCAGGAAATTATATAGACTTTGGCGATGAATAAACAGAGGGAGACTATCAAACAGATATTCGACCCTTCGAAAAATATGAATAAAATCTGACTCATTACCCTGAACTTAAAGAACAAGGCTTATGGTAATTTGGGGGATTCATTACTGAAGGATAAAAATGGAATCATTCTCATTTCTCCGTTTCCGCCAAAAAATTTTCGAAGCCATGGCAGATAAATGAATAACCTGAAGGTTATTATTATTATTTAAATGCATATATGTCCACTCACACATACATATATTTATACATATGAGAGAGACACACACGCATTCACACACATACCCACAAGAGCAATAACAATTTTTGAGCATTGCTTTCAAAAATATTAGGATATGA
Source organism: Tauraco erythrolophus (assembly GCF_009769465.1). NCBI lineage: Eukaryota > Metazoa > Chordata > Aves > Musophagiformes > Musophagidae > Tauraco > Tauraco erythrolophus. The sequence continues at coordinate 2,146,733 of NC_141473.1, forward strand.
ATCACTTTACCTTCAAAGTCAGCAGATGTGTAAGGCGTGCAAAGTACTAGAAACTTGTCACCTGGCCAATATATGCTAAACAGATGGAAAAAAATAAATATATGTGCATAGGAGTAGGCAAGCAAAGAATTTTTTTTCTTCAAGTAAAGTCAGAAATTTCTAAAATGACAGCTCTTTGCTGAGTGAAGACAGGCACAGTTGTTTAACCGGGAATTTGGAACTGGCATTCCAGGAGTTAATTTTGGAAGCCCAAGCGAAGAAGTGAAACAGTACTTTACAAAACAAACAAACAGAAAACCTCACCCCAAACACATCGGAGGTTAAATAAACATCAATCTGTGAGGAGAGAGAGAAAAACCTTTCTTTAATTTTCAAAATGTTTGCACTTCTCATAACAAAGCAAAGTTACAGCCGCAAACAAAAACCAGTATCTCGTACCAGTTAAGAATGCTGAAGTTAAAGCTTTTGGAGTTCACGTTGGCTCCCTCAGAAACAGTGGAAGAACAGAGACACGCTGGATGCTCAACCTCTGAAAAAACAGAGCATCACACCTACTTTTGTAGAGTTTAAGGAGAAATATATGCATCTGGTGTGTGTGTTTCTCTACAAATCTGTCTATAAAAGCTTTGCACATATTTCTTGTTTCAAAGACAATGCTACAGACCAGCGCATACAGTAGTGTAGGCTATATTAATTGCAGCAGTACTTTCATACTTGAAAGTAATAAATAGGCACATATTAAATCCTCTAAGGATTAATTTGTATTTTATCAGCTGTGAAAAGGGCAATTTTTTACATATCCAGACTTAAGAGGTAGCCCTATTAGACCTTCATTGGAAAACAAATTCTGCATATATTTCGTACCAGGGCTTTTTCTTTTTTTTTTTTTCTTCTTTCTCTTATTTTCTTTTTTTTTTCTTTCTTTTCCTTTTTTTTTCCCTCCCTTTTCTCTTTTCCCTGCCTTTTTCAAAGCGTTCATTGCAGCAAGTCGTTATGCAATTTAATGTTGAGGAGGAAACGAGACGTGCTGTGGACAGACCAGCGCGGCTTTGTAAAACTCTGCCTCCTCTATATTTGCTTGAGCAGTTTAAGAGAAAGCCCGACAGAAAACGCCGTGAAGTGTCTCATTTTCTGTGGCATTTGAAATATACCGTGCTTAAGGTCATTCAGTGTTGATGCATACATATTCATATCATTGCAGACATCTTTATAGTCGTATTTACAAATTATTTGCCGCCGCCTCTAATGAAGAGTTGCAGGGGAGCCCTCCCAGCCGCGGAGCGGTAGCAGGCGGTTACGAGGAGCCAGTTTTTGCATGCCAAATAACCATTTTTCTTTGTCTTTCATGGAGTCATCGGTAGGGTTGAGTATTTTCAAGTTCTGTTTCTGTCCTACACTCGCGTGTTCGCTGCAGGCGATCTGCATGGCGGGGAGGGGGCAGTCCCTGGGGGAGGGCCCACTTTTCTGCATTTAGTTGGTTGCTTTGAAAGCAAAGGATGCTAAAAAAATTAGCTTTTAGGAGCGCTGGATGACTTGTGCACAACAGACACATTCATAGTTGAAGGCTCCTATGCTTTTTTTTTTTTTTTTTGCAAAAAAGGCAAGCTAGGATTTTTAAAGGGACACTGCACACTTCATCCATGCCCAAAATCTAGAGATGCTTCCAGCAGACAAGGAGTGTTGGGCTCCTGTGTGTGTCCTGGCTGAGGTGGTGGAACCTCCCTTGCTGTAGGTAAGAAGAGGGAGGGACTCAACAAAGCAGCAAGCTGACTCCTAAAGCTTTGCAGAATTGCCAGTATTCTGTGCTCCATCCCAGCTCCAGGATACACTTCGCTGCGAGTTCTTCAAGGGTTCTCTGCTCCAAAAGTCCGTGAAAATTTTCATCAGTTCATTTGTATAGACATAAACAACTAAAATATTGGCTCATAAAATATTTTCTCTGTGCATTTCAAAGCAAGGCAAAGTTTTTCTTAAAAGTGTGAGCTGTATGAATAAGCACTGTGAATTTTTGTTATCTTCTCTTTTCAAAATACACTGCACATTTCCAGTTCATCTGAATTCTTCTTTTAGAAACTGATGGAAGTCTGGAAAAAGTTTTGGTGTCTATGAGCTGTTGAAACAAATCTGCTGTTATCATCTTTGCTGTTTCTGTGTGGGTGCTCAGTGCTTATTTGAACACTAAAGTGATCTCAGATAAAGCAGCACCATGGTCTGCAGGGATGGTGGCCCCATGAGGTGCTTAAGCAGCGTGGCAGCTGGAGGGCTACTCAGTGAAATCGTTGTCCAGTTGTGACCTCCGGTTCTCATCTCGTTTGCAAATCACCCGATTCACACTTACTTACTTTTGGCACCCACTAGATAAGATAACATCAGTGTTGTGACCCTTCTTTACTGTTAGCTATAGATACAGAGTTCAGAGGAATACTTGCAAATAATAGCAAGCACTCTAGGATTTTCTTTTGAGGACAGAGTTGTTATTCTAAATCAGTCTCCAAACCTGGTTGTGAGAAAAAAACCTATTTTTTGCATTACTTTTTGGTATCCAAAGAATAAAAACATGCCGTGCTATGAAGATAGTAATTTTGCATCTAGTGCAATAAAATCCAGTGGACTGTGAGGCCGGTGGAATATTTCCTATGTACGATTTCAGTAAGGAAGTGGAGATACAATAAGGCACGTTCTGCGATGGAAGAGCAGCCAGCCTGTCTCATGATAATGACTGTTCAGCTTCAGATAGAAGTTTTGTGCCACTGGTGGCACTGGGAAGCCAGTGGGCACCAGGATAGCAAACTATTAGTGTTGATACCCCTGAAACATGAAGCACAAGATTCTGGTGTTAGCTGATTCAAGATGAGGTGGGATACAACTACAGTGGCTAAATCCCATGAATACAGTCAGGTGAGTACTTACTTGATTATGGGAAGCAGGATTTCTCTCAACAGTGCCGACCTGAGATTGCTAAAGAGTTTTCATTTTCTTTGGTTTTATGCATCATTATTGCTGCACTACGATAATTACTAAACACTTTGGCTTAATCATAGATTTTCTTCACAAACTTATTTTTTTTCTTATAAAATCGGACCAACACTGAGTGTCTTGTGAGTGCTTTAGGACGAAATGTACAACTTTGTTGCTTTATCAAAGAACTATGTTCAAGTAGACACGACTGAGCAGCTGTGATGGCTTATTTGTGGGGTTGCGATGCTCCCTCTGTGTCTGCCCCTCAATGGGTGATTTCCCTTTCTGACATTGCCCCCCTTCTCTTCTCAGTTTTTACTCCTAGCAGAATGGACCTGGATGCTATCGTGTTGGTTGCCTTATTGCAAATAATAGCAAACAAGAAAACATCTTTGCTTAATATTTGAAAACGATCTCGAAATTATGAAGCGGGAGATGCACTTTGTTTATCACAGTGGAAACCTATTAGCCAAGTACCTTTGGTGCATGGAAAATACATGCTTTTAACAGTTTTAATCCTTTATCAATTATTCATATGTGAAGGTTTTTCTGTATTTGTACAGTTTGTAGGATGGAATAGCAAGCATGCCTTTATTTGTCTAACAGTTTTGTCCGAACTCTATCAGATAAGATATTTAACACACTCAAACATATTTAATTTAAGAAATAAAGAGCCATTCTTTCTGTGGGGTTTTACACATCATTCTTCTTTATTACGCCAGATTTTGCTCATCATACCATGTTCTTCCTCAGAGGACAGAGACAAATAACCGTTCTCCGCAAGGACAACGTGTGTGTTGAATGCATTTTAAATGCTGCGCTTTGTTATGATTGCAACCAACATTTTAAATATGCTGCAATCAAATTCCAAAATGACATGAGAAAAATGACATCAGAGAATAAATCTATTAGGTGGCTCAGGCAATGGGAACGTTTGAGCTGGAACGTACTTAGCTTGAAAGTTAAAGATTGAGTACAATGTTTATTTTATTTGCTTAAGAGAGGCAAGCCTAATTCATCCCTGTTGTGGAAATCAATGGAGTTACAGTATAAATATACTCTTCAAATATATTTGGCATATTACACGAGTTAAATAGCATTACCTAAATATACTTTAGCTTTTAAATATCACGTGAGATTACTGATTTACTTTTACATTGTGCTAAGTTTGTTTCAACTATTCAAGGGTCTCACTCATGGCATACATAGTGATTCTGCCTATATGCCTGGAAGAGCGAAACCAAAGTCAAATGAGCTTCCGAATGGAAGTCATACGACTGGCAAAGACTGGGCTAGCTGATGTAGAGCCTTCCTGTGCAGGCAGAGGCTGCAGCAACATTGCTGGTCAGATGCTTATAGTCTATTTCATACATTTCTAATTCACTTGATGCTTTGCAGGAACGAGATGCTAACATAAATGCATTGTATTTGGTCATGCTGCAATAAGGGATTTGGGAGATATCTGAATAAACCAATTTCTCTTGTTGTAACCATCTTGATCCCTTCTGCAACAATCCTGCAGCTTTTAAGTCGTGTTTGGGATAGGATTTCGTTCAAGCAAGAACAGGAATCCAGGGAGGAGCGAACATGCTAGGGTCAACCTTATGGCTGGATCCTTTCCTAGAGCTCTGATGGACCAGACTTCTGTGCTTTGCTCCATGTTTCTCATAAATGGGCTTCCAGCTGGGCTAGAAAGTCCTCTGAGTGGTCATCTGCTGTATCATGGACTATTTCCTTGTGTTTCTTACTGGTGTAGCGAAACATGAGACGTAGGATGAAATATCATGGCAAAAAAATAATCACATTGAGCTTCCTGCTAAGAATGGTTCAGGTTTGGAGAAGGAAGCATTTTTATCCTAGTAGGATCACCCATCCCTGGGGTCTAGTAAATACTTCAGGAATTTCTGGGCCGAGCTGCGCTGTTTTCTGGCTTTGCATTAAGGTATTAGCTCCTGTTACTGTTGGTATGAATATTCCTTATACAACTTCCTGAAAAATTCCCCTTAAAGAAAATAAATCATGTCTTAAATTCAAAGTTTTTAAGTGAGCATGGCTGGGATGATGGATTTAGCTTGTTTTACATGAAAAAATAATAGTAGGAAATAATAGTAGGTATTCAAAAATGGGATTTGTTTGCTTTCAAAATTGTAGCTCTAGTTTTCTGCAAAGAATCAGAGCTGAGCAGGTGTTGCCTAGGTAGGAAAATTTTACTTAAAGATCTCTGAACTGTCCCAAACTGAAGTCCATTCTCATCCATAATGTAATTTAGCCCTTGACAGATATATAGAGCTCTTGTAGCTTTCTGTTCTTCACAAAATCTCCTGAGCTTCAAGTCTCACTGACCAGATGGGTTGTAATTTGGCCTCTGACATGGTGCAGTCCTGCTGGAGGGTGAAAATTACCTGAACTGGCCAACGCCGAGGTCACCCTCCCGTCTCCTTGAAGTCATTTTCTTTTTCTCAGGCTCCTGCCTCCCGTTTCCCAGCACGCGGATATCTGTTTTCCGCATTTTGAATAGCTCACAGTAGCGAGACCCGGAATACTTATCCCCTCAGAAGTCAGATATTATATTTAAATGTCTTAAGCTTCTGCTGAACATCAGTCACAGGACTGATTTAGCCTCAGCAATACCTGACTCCACAAGTAAGTTGCTGAGATTGCCCCGTGTAGGGTAGATGATTGAAAGACTTTGTTGTATGTCAGGTGTCGGAAACAGCAATATGTAGCATATGAATGTACTTAATTAAGGAGAGCCTGGAGTGTTTTTCCAGACTGAGACCTCATGGCAGAACAAATATTCTTGCCTATTTTCCATGCTTTAATTTTTTGGGGTAAAATAAAAATGGAATAAAGATATCTTAGAAGAACTTCATCCACCTGCCACCTCCCCTAAAGCTGTTACTTCCTCAGACCCTTATGCCTGAGTGGATAGTGTGAATATACTTTACTTAGGATGAAGTGTGAGAAATTTTGCTCTTGTAAATAACAAAAACTACAGAGGTTTTTGTGTTAGCGTTTTCCTTTCCTTCTCTCTTTTAATTGAACAGTGTTCTCCTTGCTGCTCAGACATCTATCTGAGCTCCAGAACAAAAGGAGGGGAAAAGATATATAGAGTACATCTCATTCCAGGAATTACTGCCTTTTCTTCAGTTAGTTAGGAAGAAGGGATTGCTTCTGACTGTTTTGCTCTCCAGGAGAAGTTTTCTTTGTTGGCTGGTCCGTGCAGCCCCAGCATGGTGTCCCTGTGGTGCGGCCGTACCGATAACCGCCAGGTCAGCAGCACATCTTGCAATGCACAGAATTTACCCTCTCACCTTCACATCCCCCTCCACTCTTGCACACAGCTTAATTTCTTTTTTTTTTTCTGCAGCAGAAGTCATTTCTTTGCAGGTGCAAAAAGGAGCTTTTCATTTTCCCCATCTTAAGAAAAAAGTTAGAAAAAATACGCTTTCCTTCCTGAAAGGCAATATTTTGCTTTTAGCACTACTTTATGTGCAGCGTTTTTTAGCTCCTCTAATCTTAAATTCAGTACATGAATGGATGGATAATTTCCTCCCTGTCAGTTTTTTCATGCTTCTGAATTATTTACTACTCCTGCAACTTGTAGCTGCGAGTCCACTTATGTCTCGTTGAGCTGTAGCCGTGCGAGAAGCTCCCCTTCGCCCGCCGTCCTGGGGGGCTGCCTCTGTGCCACCGGGGCAGGCAAAGCCTTGGGTGCCAGGCATCCTCAGAGGGGTACCCAGGCAAGACCCCTCTGGTGTCCTGCAGAACCGAGTCCTTAAGCAACACAGCCTGAATCCAGCTAATTTGTCTTCATCATTCATATCTCCCAAATCCTGAATCATTTTGGTTGCCCTCCACTGCACCTTTTCAATCTCTGCAATGTCCTGCCTGTAATATAGTGACCAGAATTGCACACAATATTTCAAATATACACCCACTAATGTCTTATATAAAGTAGTGCCAGAATAACTTGTGCTGATTTATAATCCTTACAAATATATATATTTGTTTAGCTGCTGTTGTTGGTTTTTTTATTGCTGCCAAACATCGAACATATGTCTGGTGGTCTGAAGGCCTGTTAAAGACAACGAATGAATCACATTTTCTACATGACAAAAGAAAGCACCTTTATTTTTTATCATTGTCTAGCTTGAGTGGTGATATAAGATAAATTGAAACAACAAAAGGAAAAGAGAGTTTAGGAAAGTCAAGTAATAAGGTATCAGGTTATAAATGAAGTCTTCCAGTGATTGAAGTTAAAATGTATCCACAGGCACTTCACACTTCTTAAAAAACAAATGAATCGCCCAACAGGGTGGTGATAACAACATCTAAAGTATGGAAGCCTACTCCACCCTTTGGAGAGGATGCAAAGAATATGATAGAAGGTAAATGGGCATTTTCCACTGGTTGTGGCTGCAGCAACACGCGGTGCAATGTGTGATGCTAATGCACAGAGTAACTCTTCTTTTGGGGTGTTGATGGTGCTCCATTTGCTATGTTGGGAGCTACGGCTTCTTAATGGAAGTGGATTGCTAGCAGTTGCCTTCCATCTGTTGGGTAAGATTCTATTTTTGGAGTCATATCATTAATATTCTGAAGTAATGTATTTCAATAGTGTTATTGAAATACATTGTATCTTTATTTACAGTAAAGAGGAATTGTGACTAAATATTTTCATTTCGGTGGTTCATAGAGGAGGAAGCAGTACGTTCCCAGATAACCTTACTGCAAAACGTACTAAAAGATCTGCCATTCCCAGACTAGCCAGACCAAGGATTATCATTTTGTAGAAGACGTGAAAACAAACTTGCAAAAACTGAAAGCAAGTATGAAGGTCAAGGTGAAATTATTCTGAGAGGGGGCTGGGAATGGCAGGCCACAGAAGACCCGCAAGTATTTTTTCTTAAGTGATACAGCAAGGTTTGAACTCTGCTTATTTCCAGTTTAAGAAGAAGTTTTTGATGGCTTCCACCTGAGTCTGGTCTGTGCTATATAGTGCAGGTGACCTGCATTAATGGCCTCATTTTCCCAAGACAACGCGATGCTATTAATGTATTGTACCAGGTTTTACCTTGGCTTGTGGCCATTATCGCCAATAAATAATGGCTCGTGTTACATCAACTCCTGCTAAGGTCTTGGGACATGAAATTCATGTGTGCTACCAATGTAGATTGAACGTAACCTTGACATTAATCAGACAGGTGGAATTTAAGGCTTCCCCAGGTTTTCCAGTGGTGCTCTTGCAACAAATCATGAAGTTCTACAGTTTGCTGGTGAGATTCAATATAAAAAACCCCACACCTTCCTTTTTCCTTTATTGTTTTTTTTTTTTTAAACACATTTAGTCTATTAAGATGACTATTATGGTGTTTACAAATATCTCTGCCTTCCAAGTGCTCTCCTGAATCCTAAGTGGGTTCCTGTTTTCCAAGAGCAAACAACAAATGGAGCAGACCTTTGAAGAAACCCACCCTCGATTAATAGTTAATGATGGCTCAGGAGAAGGAACAAAGCCCGGACAACGTGAACACGGATTAGCCCTTTTATAAACACGGCCAAACAGTTTGTAGGAGCCCGATGCCCGGGAGCAGCCTGCTGTGCCCTCCTGCTGAGACCAAGGCCGGGCAGCGGGCTTGGCGTGGGGGGGCCAAGGGCCCCCGGGGTCTGCGCCCCAGCTGCCCCCCTCTCCCAGAAAGCAATGAGCTGGTCGATGCAGGAGCATCCCCTGCCGACCAGCGCCAGGCAATAATTGCCTCTGCCAAGGACCCGGCGTTAACCCTCCTTTCTCTCCTTGGCTGCAGAAACATTGAGCTTGGCCAAGGCTGATGGCCAACGTGGAGCTCTCTGCCCCACACAGCTCCTGGGTTGCGTTTGGGATCGCCTTGTAAAACTATTAGTCTGCTTTGCCCCCCAAATGCTCAGATCTCATCCTCTTGCACCCCATCTCCCTGCTGGTGTTGATGGGGGTCGAAGCAGAGGCAGCGCTTTGGAGGTGAAAGTCTTCGCATCTCCCCACCCGCTGCCAGAGCCGTCCTTTCTCGTGCAGGATATCTTAAGTTTCGGACTTCAAATATTTCTATTAATAAATTACTATGCATCATGTCAAATTAGCATTGCCATTACTAAAAGATTAATAGCGACAACGCGTTGCGGCACTCCATTGCTTCGGGGTAATTTTCTTTTGTTCATGCTTTGGCATAATGTCGTAGAGCGGAGCGGCAGAACTACGGAGCATAAATTTAGCCAGCGCCCCTCAGCAGAAGAGGCAATCCTAATCACAGCAGAGGGCTGGCAATTAGCTCCCGCTGCCGCTCCGCGACGAGCACGCTGCAACCTTCTGTGAAGGTTGCCTTCAAACTGGGATGCGCCGGGGCTGATGCCGACCGATATCCCTCACACTTCGCGGATAACGAGATAAATCCCGACGTTTATATGTTTTTATTTACTAAGTGCTCGGGAGGAATAAACCACGACAATTTGCATGTGAAGCCTTTTTATTTTAGATGGTGAATAATTGGTGGGTTGGCAATGGTGTATACACTTAAGTGTACATCACGCCAACAGTAATCTCTCCTTTCATAAATTCTCCATCCTAACTGGAGTTTACAAGGGAAGAAATTACTCTGGTGCTCGTGTCCCTTTCCATTGCGCTTGTAAAAAGGAGTAACTTTTTTTCCATCTGCCTCCTCGGGTAGGGACACGACAACAAAGCAATTAAGCGACGTGTCTTAGTGGATGCAATTTAAAATAAAGGGTGGGAGTACATCATGTGGCATCATTTTAGCTGAAAGACATGCACAAGCATTTCGTACCTGCAGTTTAATGACGGACAGGGAGAGGAAAATCATCTAAATCTCATTTTGAGACACAAGCTTTTTCATTTTTTACTGTTTTAACAAATGACTTTCACAAGTGAAATTATTGCGTTATCATCTATTAGACTTCATGCTGGATATATCCAGGAAAATGTCTCCGTGATGGCTCTGTTTCTTGCTTAAATATCAAGTATTGGTATTTTTAATGTTTTTGTAAACATTATATTTTTAATACTTGAGAAAATGTATCTCATAAATAAGCTTTATTATCTGTCAAAAAGGATGAAAATATAACTTTACATTTCTGTTTTAAAGTAATTTTAGTGCCTATTAGCTATAAAGTAACAGTTATATATAATTTAGAGTATGTAGTCACTCGAAACAACTTGACATTTTCACACAAACACAGAACCTTAATAATAGTCTTGGGATTTCATTGGAAGTATACACCACTACAGGATATTAAAATAACTTATGGTGCACTGTAATTCTTGTTTTGTATTTGTCCAAGTAGTTTTGAAGCATGCTATAAAGTAGAAAAATAAAAACCTAAGCTCCAAAGTCAGCTAAGCTGCATTCTTAAAGTTATAGCAGTGTTTTCATATTAAGTATGATTAAACCAGCTGACATTTCTAGTTGTCATCTTTATCTTCTTTCTTCCTATTAATATGCTATGTTTAAAATGTAAATGCTCTGCGTACTGCATTTTTTATTTAAAGTCCTTGCAATTGTTTGCTTAAAATAATGATGCTGATTGTGTGCATTCAGGGATCATCATAATCGCTTGAAAACAGTAATTTACTTGTTGAGCTCAGAGCAAACTCCAGATTTGTGCACTGAAATACTTTGCCACATTCACACGCAGTTGAATGCTGCTGTCTTGAAGGCAAATAACTCCAAAAGTCCATTGACATTTGTACCTATTGTTCTGCATCCAAGGCAAAATTGAAACCATGAGGGCAACGGCCAGAGGTTCACCAGTCTGACTAGTTTCTTTCTTAAAATGATCTGGAAAGAAAAAAAAAAATACATAAAGGTTTTTCATAGATTATTTTCTTTTCAAATAACCCCACAGACTTTATTGTGATTAAAATTTGCCCAAGTTTTAACTTGTTCTCTTCATTGTAATTGAAGTGGCATGTGGGTAGGGAGTAGGTGAGCGTGCAGATGTGCACAAAAATTAATATGAACTTGGAGGAATAGCCTCGTCGCCATAAAAGGGCTGACCAAATGTTCACAGATGGAATTTGAGTGGACCCTTATTGAATAAGCTAGTAGGACCCACTTGGGTCATTTCTCCATCAATCCCGTGTAGTCTATTTGGAAAAGGCACCGTCCAGGCCTTTTCTACAATAATTATTCTCATGACTGATCCATTAATTTTTTAATTTGCGTTAGGGTTGCTCAGTGACAGCACCACCACTATCAACAAGAAAAGAATTTAAAATGCAGTTTAAGTAGATTGTGTGTGGCTGTGCTGATTTTTTAACCTTCCTTACTATGATATATTTAGACACAGAAATTAAGCATATGAGTGTTGTAGTCAAATGGAATCCAGAAAATCTTGCATATAAATAAATAAAGACATTGCTCTGTCAAGAAACTTTCAAAACCTGATGATAGTTGAGGAATTTGAAATAAGGAGAGAATCTGGTCATATGAAAGGAAATAACTTCAAAATACCACTGCATGTGATCAATGTTTCTTCCTTCCTTTCTAGTCTTTCCCACCCCAATGTTTATCTCATTCTTATTTTGATGTTGCTTTTAAACTGTTGAATTTATAATAATGCATATGAAAAAAACCCCAATCCATAAGTTTTTCTCTTTATACCATTCTTCCCAGGAGTCCCACTGAATTTGTACACGGCAGAAGATAGCAGAAATGAAATGTAATCATTAAAGTGTGAAATATGGAAATATTCCTAACAACATAGTAAAGCTGACAAAAGACTAATTTCAGCAAAACAGTTTTTAAACAATACGTTGGGGCATAGAAGCACCTGTTACATGGGTTGAGGATGGATGACGTTACCATGCTGGGGTATAGCCAGGGAAAATTAAGGAACTCTTGAGCCTCCCTGCACAGCACTGGGCTCCCATCACTGGAGCTGTGCTTCCTAGAGGTGCATGGGTCACCCTTTCCCACGGAAAGGCAGTGGAGGGCTCAGAGGTCAGATTTTTTTTTTTTTTTGCCAAAGGATTCGTTACATCCATGGTCTACCACAGCTCTTCTATGGCTTGACCATAAACATTTCATCTCTGCGCTGACAATTTTGTCAAGGACTTGTCTAAGCCTTGAGAGCTTCGTGAGCTTTGTAGGACTTGAATACGAGTCAGTGCATAGAATAAAAGCAAAAACAAACCACTCTGAAGAATTCCTGTCAATCCATGCAAAGCCTTGTTTGAGAACCACCTTGGAAAAAAAATGAAGAGGGTTTCTGGAGCCGGTTGACACTGCATGGGAAGTTTAGAGGAGCAGAAGGTGCGTGCATTCCCAGACACTTGGTGCCAGGGAATCATTCTCCTCTGTTGTGTGAAGTGTGCAGGGGCACCTCCAAGGCAGTGGCTCTTATTGTACAGCCTAGGGCACGGCTTTGGCACACGGGGTATGGTGGTGCCAGTCACTGCTGCTCCAGGGAGAGAGAAGAGGTTCCTACTATATCAAAAGCACAATTTGATGAAGTGCTTTATATTTTCTTAGTGATATTTCTATCCAGCCTTGTTATGCTAAATCTTATATAGACCTCCAGTCCCCTTCCACTTTCCTTTTGATCTTCTCTTCCTCAATCTGTTTCCACACCACCTCCCTTCTTCTGCTGATGTCCTTGCAACAGCCTTCTCTGTATTAGAGACAAGGAGTATGAATACAAGTAACAAATGAATAAAGTAACTCAAGTTATGAGCTTGAGGAGGATAACAGGACATGTGTGGTTAAGTGTCTCTCAAACAAGTGATTGGGAAGAGATTGTGCAGAAGAAATGGATGGTAAAAAAAACACAGATGAGGATTAATAGCTGCCTAAAGTAAATGGCCCAAGATGCTTCCTGTTAGACTTTGTTGACTTGATTTCAATATTATTTGTGCAAACTTTTTCAATTAAGTTCAGTAAAGATAAGTTTTGAGTTATGCTTCTGCAAGCAGGATTCAGTGCCATGTTTCAGGCCGAGTTTCTGCCTCCTTTTGTGCACATCCCTTCTGTAAGAACGGAAGAGAAACTCGATGCCAGAGATCACACAGATATTTTGTCTCAGCAGTGAGCTTTCTTTCATACAGTAATAAAGTCAATGGTTAATTTACTGTACACAGCTGCGTGCACTTTTGCCATCCCATACCCTGGGTAAGGGTGTGTTATCGTGTGGTTTTGGCAGTAGTGTAAGATTTTGGCAAGAAGAATGGCCATTATTTTTAAAGTGCTCAACTTTTTTTTTTTAGTTTTTCATGTCCTTCATAGATTCAGAAGTAGAATTAGCTTCATTTAAGAAGAAGAAACTTTAGTGTTGGCTATAGCAGCCGTTTGCTTCAGATTGGGAGATTCCAGAGCAACTTGAGAATAGCAGATAAAAGCTGGAAGAACAGAAACAGGAATCTATACAACATCCCAACAATTTACCTCTCTGAAAATGAGAAATTGCCCATTTCCTGTTGCAGAGGAAAAGAGATGGATACTTCTCTTTCTTAGTCCCTAGAATATTTTTTTTTCCTGCTCATCTTTTGCTGCTGGTGCGGAGGGAGGAGAGGTGTTTGTGTTACCGAGAATTGGGTTGGATTTTTGAAGCTCTAGGTGTTTGGTACAGCCCACCAAACTCTGTGGGAAATACAGGTACCCAGTTATTTCTGAACTAGCATCTCCTGGTTGCATTTTATGAGGATCATGTGGCAGTGTTACCTATTAAAGTCCAGGTTCTGGTACCATGACTCAGACTGACTGGTACCATACTGTAGAAGTAGTGTCATAAACAGCAATTTAGCTGCTGAAATTTGGATGCAACTCAGTACTGATTTTTTCTTTTGCTTTGCTTCACTCCTTTTCTTTACTTCATGCCTTTTTTATAGCTTATAGTTGAGTTTTTATGGTATTGTTGGGCATTTTTACATGCTCAAATATGTGGAAATTTATAAATAAATAAAGCAATTCTGGAATTGAAAAGCACAATAATATGAATCACCTGGCTGTGAAAAAGGTATGTAATCAAAAACTTGTTTTGCCTCTATCTGTCTGGGGTATAATTTCAAAATGTTTAAAAAACATTCCTCTGTGGGTTTTTTTTTGTGTTGTTGTTGTTGTTTTTTTAACTGGGTCTCATCTAAATAGCTGAGCAGGAGGGAAAAGCATTAGAATATTGATCAAATAAATAGGCACAAGGAATAGAAAATTAAAGTGCTGAATGTCAGCAGGAGTGTGATAAGAGAGCCCATGTCTCTGTAGCTGGGGTTTTGTAGCTCCTAAAGGCAGCAGGTAGATAAAGGAGCGCATGGAACCAGGAGGAGTTCCCTGTGGGACTGCAGATGACATTGTAACAGATGACTCCAGATGACAATGTAAGAGGAGGAATGGAAAGAAATTATATTAACAAACTGTTGTCGATGGTTATAATAAGATTTGAACTGCTGAATAACCGAACCTGAAAGACCAACATATTTTTCAAGATGGTTTAGAAGGATCCCACGATTGAGTATGTCAAAAGCTGCAATTATGTCAAGAAGCATTACGAAGGATGGATTCCCGACATCAGATGCAATAAGTGTATTATTACAAATCCTGATGAGCAGAGCTTCAGTGCTGATGAAAAAAATAAACCAACCGCAAAACAAAACCACAGTGAAACTTTTGTAATAAATGGTATCCTTAAAATGTGTTTCTTATGACTCTTCCTCTCTCCTAATAGTGATAGAAAAAATAGAATTAAGTCTGCTTTACTGATTTAAATAAATAAATCTGCTTTACTGATTACTAGAACATACAGCGATTAAAACATCCATTTAATACAGTTACTTTTTCAGGGTTTTAGGCAGTGATAGTGGGTAATAATACCTTTATGATATTTTCAATATTTGAACCTAGCAGAGGAAAGATTTTTCTCAGGAAAGATGAGATATTGGCTCCAAGGGGTGTGCTGTTGGACAAGGATTTTGTTTCCCAAATTCTAAGACTGAGAGAGGAGTACATGAAACCACTGAATTATTTTTGTTGAGGGAAGAGGTTCTATAATAAGTCTATCAGTTTTCTGGCATAGATTTGTCAGGGGAATAAATGTGTCTAATATATATTTTTGATGATTGATAATGGTATTCCAAGTGTGCTAAATAAGGAAGCAAGGCATTTTCTTTCTATGTTTAAATGATGGGAAAAATAGCCTGAGTGCTATAAAATGACAAAGACATTACTAGCTCAGAGTTTTCTGAAATTCTGAAGATTTTAGGGACATTTAGTAAACTTGCTAGTTTTGTCAACAAAGACAACAATAAGCTTCGTATTAGTAATTCATTGTTTTCTTTGTGAGACTCACACTTGCCATATGTAAATATTAAGAGGTTCAAACACAAAACCTCTATAACTCCATTCTCAAACTAAAACAGAAAAAACAATTCTGAAACGTCATAAATCCAAGATTCAAGTCTTGTTGTTTTGCCAAACATGCTAGTGGTTTGCAAATCATGTTCTTTACCTTGTTGAGTTTGCTGCCGTGTGACCATTGTTGCTTCTCCACCTCATCTTCCAGTACGGAATAAAGGGCTGGAGAAACCTGCTGAAGGTCCAAACGAGTGATATGACTAGAAATGGGGAAAGGTGATTTTTTTTTAAACTATTTGGTGGGATATTTAAAATTATCTCAGCACCATGCTAATGAAAATGTTTTTGTGAAAAATGAAGGTTAGGTGTGTAATCACTGCTGAAGACATGCCAAACACCTACTGGCAATGTGCATTTTTAAATACCATCAAAACTCTTGTTTTATTTGTACCTTAATTTAGCATTTGTGTGGGTCCCTGTTTTTCCCAAAAACATCTTTCTGCTGAACTTGCAGCCCTGGTTGCCGTTCTCATAGTCTGCAGTACTTAAAACAGCTCAGATAAATAAAATTTGTAAGAGCATTGGATGAAGAAAATCTATCTTAATTAGATGCTTATTGAAATCCATCACAAACTATATATGAAACGTGATTTCAAAACTGAAACAAATATTTTTATATTTATATATACTCACTAATAGAGATACCTAATGCCAATGTCATGCACAGCTTTTCTGAAGCAAATGGGAAAATGGAGATTGCTGCTGACCTCAGAGCTTTCCTAAAATAAGTTTCTCAGATGACTGTAAAAATCTATAGTAGAGTCATTTTGCAGCAGTGCATAACTTTTTGTTCCTTGAACTTTGTGTGCAAAGAATGATGGTTTATAGGAGGGGGACATCTCCTGCATGGATACAGGAATGTGTTCGCTTTTTGCAGTCTTCTATTTTTGTCACTGGTGTCCTGTTTTATGAAGCAAGATTCTTTTTCTTAGTGTCTGATATGATG
Source organism: Tauraco erythrolophus (assembly GCF_009769465.1). Lineage (NCBI taxonomy): Eukaryota > Metazoa > Chordata > Aves > Musophagiformes > Musophagidae > Tauraco > Tauraco erythrolophus. Next base: position 2,163,032 of record NC_141473.1, read on the forward strand.
TGATATGCAATATAATATTCAGTATTGAATTTCGAGACTTGGTGTTCATATTGTTTGTCATCCATGTTCTTATCTTGTGAAGAATCTAATAAGGGAAAAAGCCTGAAAACTTCATATTTTACATTAAAAAAAAAAAATCAGTTTCTGATGTGGGAAGAAGAGAAACTGGGTCCGAAAAATAATTTATTGTTATCTGAAAAATGCCAAAATGCAGTAGAGGAAAAATGGGGGCACTAACCTTGAGAAACTTTATTTCTTCTGTGTTTTCATCTTCCTGTCTGGTTTGGTTGTCCCTGATTGTCATTCCGAGCATGTGTGCCTGCCACCATGCCAAAACCTTGTGCTTTAACTATGCTTTTCCTTTACACACCCAGCTGGGAGGGTCTTCAACCTACCTTTATTGACCCCTCCATCCCCACTTTGCTCTCCTGCAGCTGGGGCCACCGTCTCTCACCCCAGCATGCATCGGCAGGGATATGGTTAAATAAAGTTGGGTTTATTTCTGGTGGAAGCCATCCCCTGTGAGCACGGAGGCTCCCTCCCAGAGCCAAACATCACACAGGGTTGAGCAGGGCATAGCATCTTGGGTGGGGGCACTCTCCAAATCCCTCCTGAGGGCTCCTTCCCAGGGGGGACGGCTCTGCTGCTGAAGCTGCCTGGGCAGGATGGGTACTTGGGCTTTCCTTCTCCTCTGCTCCATTCTCTCGCTCCCAGGGATACAGCAGAGAGACAGAGAGCCTTTCCTGAATGCAAATTTCCGTAGAAGTTATTATTTTTTACTTTCATGGAGACAAAAAATAAAAAAAAAAGAAAAGAAATCGCAAGAACAGTGCCGCTTCCCCACAAATCTCCAACTAACCCTTGCACTCAATTAATCTTCATGACCTTCTAATGCCCCATGCCATGAATTGTACCTTGAGGTTAGGAAATAGGTCTCCCAGTAGCTCCCAGTGACTCCTACACAGCTTTTGTGTTCTGAGCCTTCAGATGTTGTTGATTTGAATTTGAAATTTCTTTCACGCATAATGTCTCGATCCGATAGAGCTCTTGCTTTTAAAGCTGAGCTTTAATTTGTTTAATCTGGCATATTCTTAATTATACGAGCTGTAAATTTTATTGTACTGTAAAGCCCCGAAATACAGGCATAAAGACGCGGTGCCAAGGTGTGATTGATTAACGGGACCGTCTTGCTCTTGGGTATGACAGGAACATGCACGGGGGGTGTCTGCGAAGAAAACCCCGGTGCAGAAGCATCGTCCTACAAACACTCGTGAATCCATGTGGTTGACTTTGCAATAGCTGCACGTGGACAAGAGGCTCGGCTGGGATAAACAGGGCTGCTCTGCTTCTGGCCCAGAGGGTTTTAGGAAAACAGCATAAAGTGGGAAAGGGTGAGCTAAATTAAAAAACAAAATAGGAAATGGCTGAAATATCTTCCCGACGTCTTGCTGGGAGATTGACTTCGGCCTCCTTGTCATTCTTTATTACGTGGTTTCTGGACAGCGTTGCCAGGACGGGTGCCGCGGGACGGTCCATCCTTCAGTAGGTACTGCCTACGCTGATGCTACCGGAGTGGAAATGGGGACAGCGGCAGCACCGGCAGAGCTGGCAACGCGCTGGAGCAACGAGCGAGGACACACAATTATTTCATTATTCATGCATGGGATCTCAGGAGACTTGCTATGAAATTTCAGCTTCAGAAACACCAGCTTTTTTTCTGGTGAGCCAAAGAAACTGCTCTGCCAGCTTAGCCAGTGGAAGTAATCGAGCAAGGCTTGGCGTTTGACACAGCCAGGTCAGGAGAAGGCAACCACACAAAAGGTCTTTTCTTTCAAAGCAGGACACGGGGCTGTGCTCTGCACCCCGAGCTGTGCTGTAGGACGGTTTCTGATGCACCGAGGTGGAGCTCTGTGCACAGTTATGCCTGTTCTGTGCAAAAGGGTTGACATTATCCACACAGGCTGCTTTGCTTTCAGCCCTCTTCTCCAGGTAGCAGCAGGAATCACTAGTGCCTGATTTTTCCAAAAAGCTGGTCATTGTCAGGGATCCCCGGGGAGATGTGGAGTGGGAATGTCTGTGTAGTTTCCATTCACCCATCTCTTCCTATATCGTTGTTTAGGGGCCGCTCAAAGCAGTGCCAGCTTTTTCATGCTGTAGCTTTGGTTGCGTGCTGCTTTTCATCAGGAACTTTGCATGGTCTGTCTAGCAGGCACAGATAGTCAGCAGTCATCTGTTACCTCCAGATAAAGATGGGACAGTTTGTTAAGTGACTGATGGCTTTTGCTAAGTCTTCTAAGTATGATTAATGTGGAAAAATGTCTAGCCTGGTGATAGGTAAATAGGAAAAACAGAGACACTCGCCTCAAGACAGTTTTTGCATGTCCATTCATGTGCTTTGATCAGAAGGAAAGGTTATAGGAGCTTGCTGATAGCTCAAGCACTGACTAAGAGAGAACAGACATACTCAAGACATGTCAAAGTCCCAGGTCCTAGAGTCATATAAGCACATGGAAGTCCACTCTCCTAGAGAAAGTAGGACTGCAGCCTTAGTGGCTGAGGAGAAGAGGCTGAAAAATGTAACTCATTCTGCAAAAACTTGTACAATCCAAAGCAGGTACATTCATATCTCCTGCAATTACTTGATTTGGAGAATCTGATTCATGACTTTTCAGTGTTGATAGATGAGAATACCATAGTAGGCACGAATAAAAAAATGAGCAAAATATACATTGCTTTTGATTGCATTAATTGCTGCAGTGCTGTCAAGAACAGTCTCCTTATTTGCATGTTATACGGAGGTCTTCAGCACATCCTACTGGTTTGTTGAGAGCGCTGCGTTGAGAGTAGATGACCACGTTGGGGTAGAAGACCGTATCTGGCCACCTGGATCTTTTTGTGTAGGAATAGAGTTGCATAAGCAGAAGTAATTGCTCTGTCTGCACTCAGCCTAGAGTGCAGCTGGAGTTCCACACCTATGTAGTGGCTTTTAGTCAACTGGTATTTTGATACTCATGTTGCACGTAGTTTCAGGTTATCTGTCTCCCAAGGCTCTTCGTGCTCCAGTAGGCTAATTTAGTTCACCAATGGTAAATTAATTACTCTCCAGCCTGCTCTTTATTTTAATGCACACAACAGAAAATGATCAGATAGGCAGCTTACATTATTATTGACCTGGCAGGTGAGGGCTCAACTTCTGGATGTCCTGGATATCCACAACTTGCTTCACCACCAGCAGCTCTCCGAGGGCTTGCAGCTTCCAGAAGCTGCTCGCTACCATAGAGCCAAGCCCATGGCACATCAAAACCAGTTAAATAGACCTGTGGTGGCTTTCCTCCTCCTAGCACTGAAATATTTCTTGCTTGTGTCTGAGGGATTTGAGCCACTTGTGATCTCATCCTGCACATTTGAATCACTGCAGGACATGTCATGGACTTAAGAAAATGGATCACTTCACGTATTGGAGGATGTGTCACGCAGTAGCTTGAGCACAGCAATTCCCCAAAATAATCAGAGGATGTAAAATTGTTTTGGTCAGTTATGGTTTTCCAGATAACCTTTCAATTTTACCTACCGACTGTTTAAAGGTTAATATACTGCTTGCTGCTGCTGCTGAAGGTTTGTTCCAAAGCCAGTCATCATTTTTGTACTTTCATGCATATCTCTGGAAAATGATGAAAATGTTTCATTGCAAACCAGAGAGCAAAAAAAGGAACCAGTAAACTTGTGTACAGTGAGATAAAAATCAGTATTTCATTACTTATTTATTTATTCATTTATTTAAAAATCTTTAACCAGAAAAATTCATTAAGATGCAATATCTCATGTACAATGATGGCCTAGGGATGGGAGATGGATTAAAGAATGTAAATACTATTGGGTCTAATGTGCGTACCATTAACACAAATATGAAATTAATGTAAAACTTTCTGACAGTACAAACTTAGTTTTAACTCTTTAAACGTGTGTCTAAAACAGTGCAGAATGGTGGTAGGCTTTGGCAGATGATAGATGCAGTAAACAAGTGTGTCTCAAAAGAGACAAAATGTCAGCCAAATAATTGCCTAGCAGTACTTCATATCAATTAATTCATTTGTATTTAATTAAAAGGAGTCATAACAATTGGCTGCTTATAAAAGCCCCTTAGCTCTGGAGTCTTCTATGCCTTTTCTTAGTTTTCTGGGACTGGATATTGTCAGCCTTTTTGAATAATTCAACCCAGATCTATTTCCTAAACAGAAAATCTATCTTTGAGTTATTCCCTTTTCTGCAGGGAAGTAGCAATAAACAGTAGCTTTGTTCCTCTTAAAAATGACAATGAGGGAGACTAGGGATGGGATTTCGAAAAGTACTTGAAACCAAAAATGTTGGGGTTCCTAAATCAGTTACATGCTTCTAAAGATGTACATTACCCAAGATGACTCCAGTGAATCCACACAGAGGGTGAGTGAGTGCATTGCTGGCCTGGCCATTGCTATAAAGCTCCAGCAGAAGTGTAGCCTTGACATCTAAGTTCATCTAACCTTTCCTCTAGGGTGGCGAGGTTAATTTTATGATGGATAATTGCTACATCTGCTCCTGCACATGACCAGGTCTGCAACCTCTCCCAAACAGTGTCCTAATGTACTTTCTCAGAGCTATTGAGTATGAACATGATCCATACGTCTGGTGAGGAAACCTACTGGTTTAAACGATCCTGGTTGGGAATACACAAGTGTAAGCCACCCAATCAATCTATTGAAGGAAACCCATCAAACAAGGGTTTGGTGGCTGCTCTTAAACATGCTGGTGGCAGTGGTCCACGTGTCACCTCCCAACTCAACCCTGCACTCCTGGATGGGACTCCCAAAGCTGTCCCTGGGTCAGCACACCTGAGCAGAGCCCCAGTGTGGTTTTCTTTTCCTTGCCAGCAAGTATCTCTCTAGAAAGCAGCAGTGAAAATGGCAGCTTTTGATTCATCCAGTTTTCTCTGGAGATAAGATAAGCTACTGTTGTAAACTGAACGATGCTTGCTGAATGAGGTGGCCAAATTACTTTATTCAGAGTATGATCTATGATTGCTTTCATTGTTTGATCATTTCCTAGCTGACTCACAAAATCTGCTAATCTGTGGTGCCTCTCTCAGTCTTCGGGGCAAATTAACAAAGTTCATTATTACAGAAAAAGTAGATATATCAACTTCCTTCATAGGTGCTGTGAGATATCTGTTACTACAGTACCTCCGGAGATGCTAATTTCTGTGGTACAGGATGCCCGACCTGGGGAGACACTGAGATTTAAGAATAAAACATGAAGAATTTGGAGCTGCTTCCTGGGTGGAGGTTGTCAGCTGCTCCGGGGGCAGCCCAACAAGTGGAAGGATGTATTTCAGGAGAGTCCCAGCCACAGACTTTTCGCTGGTAAATCATTATGGCCAGGAAAATATTCATCGCTTGAATGTAAATACCGAAGCGGCATAGATGTTAGTGCAGCAAACTGTTGTCGTGGGTCAAGTCTTTCAAAGCCCAGGCTGACCTGCCACCGCAGGTGATGGAAATCAGATATTTTTGTGGACAAGACTGAAACATTGACTGCTGTTAATCACAGCGTCTTCCCAATGGCATTTGGTCAATGCTGTCCGTAGGATTACTGGGATGGCTCCTCCTTGCCTTTGGCACAAACCAGAGGTAGCGTTTGCCGAGGGAGTGGGGTTAGAGGTATCTGAACGTTACCCTGGAGGGGTGTGAGAGTGGCAGGAGTCTGTCCCTGGGGTCTACTGCGCCTTGGGTCACCTGTGCTGGAGGTACCCCCCGCTTCAGGAGGAGCTCCCAGGTCATAGATTCATAGATTCATAGATTCATAGATTTCTGGGTTGGAAAAGACCTTAGAGATCATCGAGTCCAACCGTCCCTAATCCCCATTAAACCATATCCCTAAGTACATCATCCACCCTATTCTTAAACACATCCAGGGATGGGGTCGTTTCTTCCCAGTTTTGGCCTCCCCAAAGAGGGAAGCTCTCCCTTGGCCAGCGTGGCGGTGGTGGTGCGTAAGGGTTAACCCCTGTCAGCTCCCCCCTCCGCCTGCTGGAGTGCCTTGTTTGCAAAGGATTGATAGAGTACCCTTGAGAGAAAGATTCGCATTTTCACTGTTCCGTGTCAGGGAATGAGGTTGTGTGATTTTTGTGTCATTTTGCACTACCATATTTCTTCCATTAGGAATTCTAATATTTCACAACCTCTGTCAAGGAAACTGCTACTCCTAATGCATAAGGCGAATGCATTCCAGATGGCCTCGTAATCCAGTTCAGGTTTTTCACATACATTATTTCAGTTCCAGTGCGGGTCCGGGCTCAGGTTTGCCAAAGCTGGTTTCATGATTCATTTGCAACTGCAACAAGTTAATCCCAGAGCGAATAGCTATGTCCACTTCAGGTGAATTCTCCTCGCACGCTGGCTCCAGACATTGCCTGGTAAGAGGTGATTCCAAAACAGCAATTTATATTCAGCATCCTCGTGCCAAATTCTTCCTCTCCGTATCCATGACCAATGGATCAAGGAGATGTTTCTAAAGCAAGAGGTTCCTTAATTTATGAATAGTATTAGCTAGCCATTGAAACTGGTCCAGTTGAATGAATGCATTTTAAAACATCAAGAAAAATATTTAAAAGAGGAAAGCCCGATCAGCTATGCACACAGAATATTAAAATTTAAAATAATTCCATGGATTGAATCATGATTAGTGCTTATCTTCATTAATGCTCAGTCCAACAACATAAGCAGTAGCAAACAAGCAAAGTACGACTTCATGCAGCTTTCCTGAGGTTGGTAGGGTCACCCTTGTTTTCTCTTTGTTTCTTTCTATTGATTTTAATTTCTTTTTTTTTTTTTTTTACAGACCTTTTGTATTGCATTTCTTTAAGCTGTTGACTGTTTAGGAATTTCCATGAGGTTGTGCTGGATATTAAATACAAATTTCTATTTACATTTTGATGGTGAAACATTTTAGCAAACATCGCCCTGGTTCTACTCATCTGTGGCACCCTTGTCACAGCTGCGGAGAAGCCCAGCAAGAGACAAAGCTGTCTCCATCCCTTTTGGTCTCCTTTTGTCTCCGGCACGTTTGGCTCCATCACACCAGCTGAAATGAAATGATATTTCCTGAGCACTGACCTCTTTGACACTTATGTGGACTCAGCATCTTAATTGCTGTTAGTGTGAATCATCTGAAACTGGTGCGTAATTTCTCGAGACATTTATAGGAGATCTACAGTAGACATTTACTCTAAATAACAAAAATAAAGAAATCCATAAATCCCAAGAAACTTTCCCCTACTTCATTTTAAGTTGTTTATACAAGGAACTTCATGTCGTAATAACACTTTTTGGCCTTTGTTTGATTGGAAATTTCTATTAAACTGTTATGAGAAAATAACTTTATGCTTCAGGTTTTATGTTTCAATCTGATTAACAACAGGCTTTTACAAGGACTCTAGCACTGTTGCCTACACCGTACGCATCCAACGTTATTGCACTGGCTGTTTTTCTGTATGGAGTGGACTTTATCAAGAAAATTATATTTCCTGCATGTGACATTTTGGAAACGTATTGTATGTCATATCCCTGTCTTAAACGCTGCTAGTGCGAATCATCTGACGTTGGTTTATAATCTTTGTACTATATTTATAGCAGACCGTTGCTCTGTAGTGTTCTAAATTTCCTGCTTATGATGCAATGGCAAAAGTCATTAAACATTAGCAGTAATAGTATTTTCACTGTAATAAAGTGTTAATTACTTCCACATGTTAATCGAGTTGGGGGGGGTAGAGAGATTTTTGCTATTGTTACTGTGCCTAAAATAATTTCCATGTGATAATTTTCCAGGATATCAAAAACTGAATAATTATGCACTAATTAAGAAAGTAGAGCCTGCTCTGGAGTTAAGACTGCATTAATTTTAATGTTTTTACAGTCCTTTAATTGGGGAAAGGGCTGTAAATTGAGGGCTGACGCACTCTCCCACCATAAGCAGGCCTGCCTTTGCAATCTGCCTCCTATATACTGCAACCCAAGGTCAACACAAGTTTGCAAAATCCCTCTGCTCTTCCTACGAAATGTATTGGTGGTGAAGCGTGCATCTATCACTCTGACAAGCATTTAACTCTCCGAGAGCACATGCTCTCAACTTCTTAAATTATTAATTGCATTAAATACATTTTCATATCGCGGACCGTTTGCTACAAACCGTTCCCGGGCAGGGAGAGGCGGTCCCCCCGCAGTAGGAGACACTTTGCCTTCTGTTGGTTTGGCTGGGAAGGGCTTGTGAACCAAACGCCAAACACCACCGAAAACTGCTGAAAAAGTCACCCTCGCAAAGTCTTTTCTTTTTTTTTTTTTTTCAATGTTGATCGGTTGGCTCCGATTTTCCTCCTCTCTTTTGTTCCACACTGATGTCTGTAAGTCCATATTGTTTTGGTTTGTTTATACCTTTGCACTTATCAGCTCGTGCAGTTTTCCAGGGTATTCTCCCTGTCACACCATTATCACAGGCAATGGCATCATCATCCGCTTCATTATCATCTCTGGGTCATTCCAGCCCGGAATGGCTTCGTGTTACAACTAAAAGGAGGAATCTGGCAAATGGATCATATTATCTCCCTCTCTCACTCCGGCATTTGAATGCATTATACAAGACGCAGTCCTTATATTAACAGGCATCATGACCTTTGCCTATAACATGTTTATTTTAGCAATACTTGCAAGTGCTGCCGGAGTTCAGCTCCTGCCAGTTCCCGGGGCTATTGTAAGCCCCGTGTTTATACCTTGCTCATGCCAAATTGGCTCCCAGACTGCAGAGGAGATACTAAGGACCAGGTGGGAAAGCAGAGTTGGAGAGGCAGCTCCCACCCCTGCCTGCCTCCCTGCCAGCTGGGTGCCCTGGGAGGGGGCAGCCCATGGGACACTGTCCTGGGGGGATGCTCCCAGACCTGCCCTGGGCTTGTTGACTGCAGAAAATAAAGTTTCACTGGATTAGTATTTGCAATTAACTCTTGAAATGTTTGAAATGTCTTGAAACACCGAGATTCTAATGGGAGCGTCTTCGGGTAATTGAGGTTTGGCTCAGGTAGGACACTCCAAGTCATGGAATAGTGAGGGATTCATATCAAAGATTGCTTTAAATCAACAGTGATTCAGGGGAAAACTTGCCGGGGATGTGTTTGGGGTGTGGGTCCCCAGGTTAAGATGTGGTCAGAAACAGCGAAGCGTTTTCGCCCACTGCAAGGGTGATCCACCCAGGGGAACCTTCAGCAGACTTTGACTCTGAGCTCATATTTGGTGGAGGTTTGGATCTCAAACCTTCTTCTTGGTATCCCCTCTCTTTGTTTCCATTTGGTCCTTAAGGAAAGCACCTCAGGCATTAATAGAAAAATTACAATATTTTGCTAGCATGTGTGTGTATGCGTACTTTTTTTACTCACAGTTTACTTACAGTTTAATTACAGCTCTACTTGAATATCTCTTCCACAAGAAGAGTTTTGTGAAGCAATAGGAAACCCATGACTTTCTTCACAGTTTTCAGGTATCCTGTTGGTACAAGCACAAGCAGATCTAAGCATGGCTAAGAAATGAGAGCCCATCTCCATCTAACCTTTCCTGGAGACTTTGTTGGACAAACCCTATCTAAGGTTCCTTTTAAAATTTCCTCAATTTTCTGCTTTTGTGTGTTTCCTGACGGCAGTATTTTAATGGCCTTACTGGTGTCAAGATCAACGCATTGCATCATTTCAAAGCAGGTGTAAGTATCTTGACAGTAGGCATAAACGTACATCACCGTGAGCCTCCTCCATGTCATTTCAACAATAAATATTGAGAAGATGGTGGACACTTGCCAGCATGGTAGGACAAAGTAGATTCAAGACACTTTTAGAGGTGTTTCCAAAGTGTGTTGATGCATTTTGATGCATTTCCCTGTGTAACAACGAGAAGCAACGTAAGCTAAAATCAAGTGGCTTGGAAGTACCTTTGCAATTTATTGCTCTCTGCTAAAACATCACGGAGAAATAACTCCTGCTTTCTGGAGGAGACGGTTTGAAATGCAGAGTGAGTGAAAGTCCAAGTTAAATTTCTCTTTGTCCTGCATCCTAACGAGGGGCACTTACTGGCCACGGTTTGCTTGGCAGGATGCATTGGATGGTTGGGCACAGAGCAGCAGCAAACTCGTGGATGGAATTGCAACCCAAAGTGCAGATTTCTTAGCTGGTTTTAAATATTTCTTGCATCATTTTAATGTCACATTCCTTTGAGGCAACATAAAGAACATTGTGCTACAGTTGGTGCTTTTATTGCTCCTGTTCAATGGTTCAGGTGGAAGAAGTCATATATTCCAACGGCCAGTTGGAAAACTGAAACGTCTCTGCAGAGATAAGTCTACCTCCTGTTTAAGAGGGAAAGATTGTAGGAAAGTTAACAAAGAGAAATTGTAGAAAGGCCAGGAGAAACATTTTTCACTCAACTTTCTTTTTTTTCTTTCTTCTGCTCCAGTTTCGCTATTACCATTGCATTAATTAGAAATTTAGGTAAATGACATAAGTGCCCTAATTTTTTATTTCTGCCAGGAGAACAATTAGGCCATTAGAAGTAACAAATGGTCTGGACGCATGTTGCCTGTTGAAAATTTCAAGCTGCATTATTTCTGACATGAAAAAAAAACAAATAATTGTTGTTTTGGCCAATTTTTAGCATAAGCAGTGTCAGCTTTAGCAGATGCAGTGTACCATTGGCTTTTTTTTTTTTTTTTCCTATTGTCATGGCTCATTAAAGTATGCTGACTCTTGTGGATTCTCATTTCCTTTAGGTAAATAGTTATTTACATGAACCGCGACATTTTTCTTTGGTGACAATTTCTAATTGTTCAGGCAACCGAGGGTGATATATTAACCACTCTGAATAAAGCTTCACCTATGAAATAAATTACTTTAAATTAACTATCCTTTCAAAAGAGGCAAAATTTCCAAATGGACAAATTAGACCCTTCTTAGCCACATATGGTAAGTGTTTTAAGCATTTCCCCACTGGTGGTTACTCTAGAGAACAATTCTTCATGATGGAGTGGAAGACTTCTTAACTCATTTGGGGTCCTTTACACGCCAGCGCTTGCCAGCGGTGTGCTCCGAAGGGCTCATTTGGTGGCTGAGCACCGCGCCGCCTGCGTCGTGTGTGTGCGGCTTTAATAACTTTGTGCTCTTCCAGTTTTAACTCTTGCCAGGCTGCATTGGAGACCGGTGGCAGAAAAGCCTCCGCCCTGGTGAATGTTTTAGTTACTCTTCTTTTTAAGTGAAAATTACCAGCTTTAGCTTTCTTAAACAATGTGCGAGTACATGAGTACGCCACGACCTTTTTGCTAATCACAACTGCCAAGAGGGTCTACGTGTCTTTGGTTTGTATTTCTTATAGAATCATAGAATCATGGAATGGTTTGGGTTGGAAGGGACCTCAAAGATCATCCAGTTCCAGCCCCCCTGCCATGGGCAGGGACACCCTCTACTACACCAGGTTGCCCAAAGCCTCGTCCAATCTGGCCTTGAACACTTCCAGGGATGGGGCATCTACAACTTCTCTGGGCAACCTGTGCCAGTGCCTCACCACCCTCTGAGTGAAAAATATTTTTCTTATATCCAATCTAAATCTGCCCCCTTTCAGTTTAAATCCATTGCCCCTTGTCCTATCACTCCATGCCCTTGTAAAAAGCCCGTCTCCAGGTTTCCTGTAGCCCCTTTAAGCACTGGAAGGTGCAATAAGATCACCCCGGAGCCTTCTCTTCTCCAGGCTGAACAGCCCCAACTCTCTCAGCCTGTCAGCCTCAGCCTGTTCTTAGCTTACAACTTCTGTTAACAGAACCTGGTTCTGCTTTTACTTATGCAAATAAATTGGGAGAAATCCCACCAGAGGCAACAGGTTTACACTGGTGTGAAACACCTCAGCTGAGTGGATATTAGGTTTGTTTTCCAAAGACTGGTACTTTTTAAAATATCTGTAGCCTTTCGTGCAGAGTAGATGCGAATGGGACGTCATCTCCTTCAGGTCAGAATTCTAAAAACACTGAAATTAATTTGAAAATGCCTGTGTACCTTTTTCAGGCAGCTTTAAACATTTGTAAGCCCTTACAAACTCATGTCCTCTGTACTTCTGAGTACCTAAGTCCCATTTCAACGTAACCCAGGGCAAAGCCACTTAGGCACTTCTGAAAACGTTACTGACATAACTCTTTCCCCAGTGTCTGAGTCGTGCCAAATATTGCAAGATAGAAACCTAAGAAAACATGTTTTTCTAATTTAAGTCAAAACTTGACCACATTTCAATGTCCACATTTCGTATTTAGAAACTAAGAACTTCTTACAAGGAAGCATCCAATCAGTTTAAATTATGCTTAGTTTGTTTTTATGGTTTCCCATGACTTTTTTAGGCCAGTGTAGTTTCCCGTTTCCCACACATTAGAAGTCAGTATGTCAATACATTGGAATGTATTTGGCTGTTTAGCATAATTTGAACACACTTTTGAAACCGTTTCGACTGCAAAAGACCCAGATATTGTACCTTCGTTTTACAAAAATAGCAAATGAAAAGAAGATTGTGTTTTCTGTTTGTATGGGAAAAATTTAATTAAGAGTTATTTTGGTACTAATATTTACTCTACAAGAGTAATTAAAATAGGGAGATCAGTGAAATGGGTGTAGCTCTAAACACATGTTCTTGCTTTGTTTAATTATGTTGATTAGGTTTAAACCCCAATTTGGCATCACCTTCCCTGTCTTAATATGTTGTTGATGAAACCATGTGGAGACCTGACCTTAATATAATCGTGACAAACCTCATCTGATTACCTTTAGCTAATTAAAACATACATTATATATATCATAATATTATTATTATTCATCTTGCACTCCCCTCACTTTACGTCGTTATGCTGGAGAGCAAAGCTTATTGTGAGATTTCTGTCTCTTAAGGACCTCGTGCCCTTTTGTATAATTGGGAGAGGTGTTTATTTCATGGGCCAGTTATAATAATAGTAATTATCATATAAAAGCTCTGTGGATTTTTAAATTGCGACTTGGTGTTAAGTTTACTGTGGCTCTGTGCTGGTGCGTGCGGGGAGCAGCCTGCACCGTGCACAGGACAGCTGTGGGGCTCGTCGTGTCCCCCACACCATCCTTCTTCTTTCCCCTTTTTCTCTTGATCCGTTTGGTGGCCAGTTTGCAGTTTCTTTCCTCTGTCCCAGCTGCACAATGTTCTTCCACTCCTGGTTACCACTAACTCCCAGGATCTGGCCCCAGGCTTTGGCAACTCTTGACTTGAGATTTCGTTCAAGGCCAGGTTGGACGAGGCCCTGAGCAACCTGATCTAGTTGGAGATATCCCTGTTCCTTGCAGGGGGGTTGGACTAGATGACCTTTGAAGGTCTCTTCCAGCCCTAACCATTCTATGATTCTATGATTCTATAACGGGTTCTTGCCCAAAGAAGCTGCTTTGGGTACTGGGAGCTTGCGTGTGCTTTTCGTGCTTATGCATCACAAAGCAGAGTATGACTTAGAAATGCCTCTCTGCCCAGCCCTGGGGGTTGTATCTTGTCCTGGGTGGGAATCTGCTCTCAAAGCTGCCTTGCTCACATCCGGGCCCTGCCTGTGCCTGGGCACCACCCCACTGCAGAAATGGTTGCGTTAACCCAGCACCATCACAGGCTTTTTCCTTTCCTAACAAAGCAATTGTGTGAAGCGTTGCAGAAGGGCAACTAATGGCTGCACTGTGAACAATGTGAATTATATTTAACTAAAATATTTTTATAGCATCTATTAGTGTGGTGCCAGGGACACCACCATAACCTTTAATATCACATTTGTCTTGTGAGTCTGACAGCGCCAGTGTCCCCAGTCTGTACCTGCAAGGAACTACGATACAAATAAAGCAAGAAAAAATAAATTTAGAAGATCTTTAAATGGAGTTGCATGAAAATTTCAGAAGCGATCAGATCTGAGCCTCTCCATGAGCATGTCGTAAAAAAAGAAACTTGAACCTTAGCCATTGGAGTCCCAACTTGATGCCTACCCCACCGGACCATTTTTCTGCTGAAGTGGTTTGAAGAAAGCATAGCTGCTGCTAATATACAATTGGTGCAGAAAACTACCTTCCAAAATATATCTAGAAATCTTCCTCCTTACAGTGCAGGTACGATGCAGGAACTGGTTTCATTTATCAGCCAGGCTCACCTGAAAAGCACTTCAGTGCTTCCTGACTTGATTTTCCTTCAAAGCATGTTTCCTTATCTCCCACTCATTGGCAATGGGAGGCTTTCTTTTAAAATAATCTATCTCTGAAGAAGTTGGCCTAAACATCATTATTATTATTCTTTAAAAGTTGCAGCCACTTCACCTCTCCTGTTTACCATAAAAGGACAAGGAAAGTGATGGACACTCAAGGCACATCCATGTCAAGAGCATCATTCCAGTCCCAGCCAACAGCACGACACCTGGTAAGGCTGCCAAGCCATCGTGTGCAAAAATCTTGCTCGAGGTGAGGATTCGAGTCACCGGTGTGATACTGTAGGGTCAGAGGATGGTGACCCCATCATCTATGTTCTCATTCTTGGCTGTAGGCTTCAGCTCCTCACCTACAAGCAGTGGATGCATGGCAGAGTGACTTCTCCATCTGTTGGTAAACATCTTGGCTGTTGCCACTCTCCCAGTGCTCCCGAACGCATTGAAAAGAAGAAGTACCAGTATTTGACCACTAGTGGGTTGAGGAGATGAAATTTTAATGTTTCCGTCTTCCCACCAATGCACCTCGTGGAAAAATAAATAAATAATAGTTTTAAAAATGTACAAAATCTAATTTAAAATGACATTGGGGTTTTATTTAAAGTCATGGAAGCCGGTTAATTCCAAAATGCTCTCATTAACTCACATCATTTAACAAGTTTCTATTCATTTAGCTCTCTCTCTCCAGAGCCTCTCAGCTGCTCTACCTCAACACATTGACAGCCTTCTGTGCTTCTGCTTCCCAAGGGGAGCTAAGGTGACTTTAAACTACCTTTTCCTTCTCCCAGAGTTAGGGTGCAGAAATGAAATGGCACAACTCGGCCGGCTCTGGAAGCCTGTCTGAGCGACGGTGGGTTCCTGGGCGGCCGGCCGAGCCGGGCGATGATGAGCACTGCCCTCCTCCCCAGCACGGCGCCCTCCTGGCTCCCCCTCCGCGTCCCCGTTTCCAGTTATTCCTATAGTGTCCTCAGCTCCTGCATGGGGGTTATTTCCCATGGCTGAGCTTGTAATTACTGAGCCATCACGGGCCTTGCGAGAAGTGTAAAAGGGTTGGAGGAGAAATGAGGATGTCACCCCGCTTGTTGACTCCGGGCTCTGAAGCTTCCTCCTCTGTGGGTCTATTCTTCTGTCCTTTGTCTTTCAGTCTCAGCTCTCTCTCAGGCTTATTATCGTCCCCATTTCATGATATTTAGGGTTACTGGGCTGTTTTGTTCCTTTTTGTCTTTGCTGTTAGCAGCAGCTTGTTCCATACTCCCTGCTAAAGTGACTCCCTAAAATTCATTTGATATGCTTTTGCTTTTCTTTTGTTTTCAATGCAGAAGAGAGAATGAAAAGAATATATTTTCCCTCCCTTGCTTCCTTTTTCTTTTCTTTTTCTTTTATTCCTCCTGGAATCTGCAACTTTTGTTTCCAAAAGTGATTACTGGTCTATAATTAGTAGATTTTTGGAAGCTCAGATCTGAGACAGAGAGGTTTGAGTGATGCCAATCAAACATCTTTCGGTAACACAGCCCCCTTTCAGATGTCTCAGGTGCAGAACATCCAAAATTCTTAGTTTCTTCTGAAAAGCTTTTCCTCTGGTGTAACAGTCAGAGTCTGCTACCACCTGCATGCCTGAAACCCGATGGTGGGTGTTTAGCCCTTGACTTTGATTTTTTTATAAAATTCTAGAGATTCTGGATCCAGCAGCCGAGCTTAGGTACATTGCTTTATCACTGTAGCTTTTTTTTTCTACGGGCAAGTGATTATCCGTGTGAGACACGGACATGAGAGATGGACATGAGCAACATTTCTGTTGTCTGACCTTACCAACAGCAAAGCATATGCCTCAATCTGGAAGAAACGCTGTTTTCCAGGTTTTTAGGGGGTGAAATCCACTAGTTACGCTGATAAATTCATTCCGGGTATTGGCTAGGAAAAACACATAAGCTTTCTTCCAGAAAAAGCAAAATAATTCCTAGCTCCTGAGAAGGTGCACGTTCATGAATAAATGATCTTTTCTGAGCACGGAACCCAGCGGTGGCTGCGTTCTTCGGACTGCAGCGGGTGGTCTGAGCGGAGCGTGGCCTCCGTAAGGTTTTGTCCTCCTGACCCTGACATGACAAATTCATGTTGACGTTGTGGATGATCCCGCAGCTGAACCTGGCTCCTGTGCCTGGGTGCTCACCTCTGTTGGAAGAGGTGGCATCCCTCTCCGGCCAACCTCCAAGGATTTTTCTGGTGTTGACTTTGCTTGCCATGAAGTGTCTTAGTTCAGGAGTGAAGGACAGGAGGAAAGATAAATTTTTTTTGTGAAAAAAAACAGCAAGAAAAATCTCACGGTAGAGCAAGGGTGAGGCTGGTCTCTGAGCTGGAGGCTGGAGATGTCCCACAGCTGGGGCTGGGTGCTCCTGCTCCCGGTGGGTGGGTTTCTTTGGCTTTTTTGTGGACGTTTTTGCCCGTCTCCAAAAACTGGACCAAGCCCAGCAATTTCAGGAGAGATACTGAAAAATTACCAGTCATTGTAGCTGCAACTTCAGGCCACCACCACTCCAGGCTTTACCCCAGCCCCGACCTGGAAGTGACAGGCACAGCATTCCCTTACCATTTGCCACTTAGTTCTCATTTTTACTAATTAAAAGCCTTTTGAGTTTTTATTTTGATAGTAATTTGAGGCTTTATGTTAGTTTTACACTGAGCACTTAGGTTGGGTAACAATATTTATTCCTGAGAACTTATTTAATTGATAATTGCATTTTACTTAGAAAAAAACCAAAACAAAACAAACAACTTATTTTAAAGAAAAATAATTAAAAACATCAGTTTACTCTTGATCATTTGGAGATTAAATCTATGTTTAATCATGCAATGGATTTTTATTATTTTCATTCTTGTGTTATAGCCAGTGTACAGTGGTTTTATCTCCTCTTTGTACTTGCAATAACATATTATTTGACCATGAATCACTTTAATGGATTGAAACATAAGCATGTGAATTGAAAAATAGATACATTAGTCAAATCAATAAATAAATATGAAAATATATTTCTACTATGAAAAACCATCTTGGCTACTGTGTCCTCCAACTTGGACAGAGAAAGCTGAAATATATAGCTGTAAAATATGGCTTGCCGTGTCAACTAGCCAGTGCCTGCAGCCTAAAAGGAATTTTGAGCACTGGGTAAGTAGTATTTCATCAACAAAATCATAAAATAAAGACATTAAAATGAAGGAATGATTGAGTGCTGCAGGACGTTTGTAAAATCACCCTTCAGTCTGGGGCTGGAGTAGTTTAGTATTAGACATTGCATACTTTTCATATAAATTTGCTTACAAATAGCATGCCTTAACAAGCAATATTGCCAGACTGCCCCTGTAGCAAATATTTTTTCACTCTGTTGCTAAACAAACTCTACTCATGTATTCTATGGCATGGCTACAGTAGGTATAAATAATACATCCCTAATATTACAAAAAGAACACGGTGTAAACCTTCACACGGAGTATTAAGACCTCGTAATGAACCAGGGCAGGTTTTGAGCCACCAAAAAGCCTTTTCCCGTATCCGTCGTTGCACAGGTCCATCCGCGTAGCTTTGCGGAGCCCGGTTCTGCTCTAAAGTACGTTGGGGTAAATCCAAGGTTTCGTTTATCTCAGGGAAGCTTGCTTGGATTTACACCATTCCAGTAGCAGAATAGGGCCCTTTTCACTTACAGGTGTGTGACCTTCGTTCTAACGGGACCGTGTCTTCGCATCCGACTTTGGAAGCTGATGAACAACCCTTATGGCTACGGATCAGTGCAAGCAGTTCAATAAAACGGGTATGTTAATTGTTCATCTAGAAATAAGCAGGTTTCGGTGCCTTTTTTTAACCGACATCGAGTTCAGAAAAAAGGAGCTTTCAGTTTCCTTTCAAGTTGCTAATTAGCTATAGGAGAGAATGACAAAAATACAGACTTTACCAAAGTTTATTTGCATTTTTCTACCTTGACATATTATGCAATATTAAGTTGTCATTTGCATATGACAAGAATATCTGATATTACTTTATTTCAAGTCCTTCAAACGCTGATACAAAGTTAAAATGTGACTCCACGTATGATATGTTTTATGTGGTTTATGGGCTGCATTGTTACTTTTTGATTGATATATTTTGCATGAGAACTAGACTTTGCGTGTAGCCAGCCCAGATACCCTTGCTGAAATGTCTTTGATATGAAATTTGAATTATGAGTAGGCTTAACATTACCGCTAAGCTGAAGTGGGTTGAAACTTCAGATTAAAAAACAAACAAAAAAAGTGATTGCGAACTTAAAAGCAGCAGTTTTTGATTGGGTTGTGGCATAAAGACTGCACAATATTCACCAAAACAGCAATTAGAAGGTATCAGAGGAAGGTAAAATGCTGTTAAAAACAACACTTTGAAAAATTTCCAGGTCAAGACAGGACCTGTTTGCAATTAATTTGACCTGATGATACGGCACCCTCAGAGGTCCTTCGTGGTGGGACGTGCCCCTGGGAACACGCTGGGCATCAGCCTTGCCATGGAGGTGGGGCTGAGAAAACCTCTCAGGATCGGGCTCCAAACACGAATGTCTCCTGAATCTCTGCAAACAATCACACTTCAAATTATTGTGCAGCTTTATTGTATTTTCAGCAATGTGCTTTGCTGCCAGTGGAGAGACAACTTCAGAGGTAATACCCTGGAATCTCTTCCTGTTATAGATGGCTGTAGCTCATCTATATAATGTGATTATTTCTTTCATTAAAGGAACTAAATAATGTTATTAGGGTTTGCTTTTTTTAGTACATCGAACGGTTTATTTTACTGAGGCTGGGATTATTTTTTTTTCTTTCCAGAATTCCAGAGGTCATTTATTATACAAAGCACCTTGCGTTTACAGAAAAGAGAGGCAGCAGCTTTAGCTGTATTTCTTCTGTCTGCTTCCTCATTGCCTGAGTGTGAAAACTTTATTGCTCATTATCTACTGGGCTGTGATGAAGTGACAGATGATTTATTGGGAGCCAAAAACTGTGTTTCAATGGTGAACATTTTTATCCTTTTGTGTTGCAGCCTGCCAACCCCTCTAACTGCTGAGGCAACAAATAAAGAAAACTCACTGCTGGAGGGCCCTGTGACTATCACTCATAAATGTCCACATTTCAGATCCCACTCTGTTTCTAATTTGATTCAATTCCCTTTTGTTGCTTAAAAATTCAATTTGTTTAATTGAGCTGTTTGACAGTAAAATCTGAATTCCATGCATTTTAACCATTCATATTAAATTTCCCTCCACATAGTACTTTTATTAATGTGCTTTAAAAGAGGTCACTTTAATTTAAATTTGGTGACCTTACAAGCTTATAAAAAGATCTATATGCTATCCTTCTCAAACTGAAATTAAATTGAATAAATGTAAGAGAATGTTACAGTAGACATTCCTGACTGAGGTTTTGAGTTCTGCCGAAACAAAACCTGCCCGGAGATGCTGGGAAGTGCCTGCTCCCTGCCTGGCTTGTTTTCCACAGGAACAACAACGATGGTGTGAGCAACTTCCCGTGATGGGTCAAATGGACCATTAACATTCACTCACAGCACAATACAGAACTTGCAGGGTTAGTTACTTTGCCGTGTGTCTTTGTTTAATACCTACCCTGTCCCTGGCTTAGGTGGTTTCTTTTTGTTTTCAGAGAGGGTTACGCAGTTTTTGACATTTAAATAGCTGAGCATCTTTTCCTTTAGGATTAATAAGAAATATTGGAACTGGTGCAAGACTTTAAGATTTAGTAAACTTTAATCTGTAAAATTTAATAGCAATATCCAAGTCATTATGAGTATATAGGATGCTGTATGGCTTTGCAAACACTTTTAAGCAATGAGTTATGTTACAAGAATGGGTTTGCTGTGTATCATTACGTCCAGGTAAATGCCAGGATGATGACATAATTGGTAGTTGGGAGTAAAATACAACCTCTGTAAAATGTTACTAAGGTAAATGCAGCAGGATTGTAATTCATTATACATAAACATGACTAGTAGTTATTTATCATTTTATGAAATATAGAATAACCTGAGCTCGCCGTCTTTCGCTATTTCTTCGTTACTTTATGCGAAATTGCAACGACACTCTCTTCACAGCTCTCTCTTTTATTTCCCTTTAATGATTTACCAATACTGTACCCCTGAACTCGCGTGAGGTTGCTCTCTGCCTCGCTCTCCGATGGAACTCTTGATATACAAAGTCCTAAAAACTGGCCTCATTAGGAATGATATCCTGCCAGTCTCAGGCACCGCCAAATTTACGACTTTGGATTAAAGGTCATATGGGCATTTCAGCCATTAAAATAGTCCCATTTCACAATACCTGAAACCGTAAGGAAATACATTTTTGCACACAGATGCCCGTTATGTTAGTTTCTGCTAAAGACATACAGTAATAGTTTGAAAGCAACAAAAGCCTATTTTGTACCTGTTCAGCTTGCAAGTGTGTTAGCCCTAGGCTACTGTTTAACTTTTAACCCTCTTGTTCACACAGCGTACATGCATAAAACTACAATGTACCACATAATGAAGCAAAGCTAGCAGCATTTGTTTTATGCTGTTTGCTATAGGACACGCTCCTCTCTGTTTTTAAAACCAGTTTGGAAAACAAAACACAAAAAAAACCGAAGGCATCTTTCTATGAAATAAGTGATTATGCTGGTTTTGCACCCGCATTTAATAGCAGGCCGGCGATGCTTTCTGTATATTAACAGGGCTTTCATGTAAAAAGAAATAATTCAGCACAAAATGATTTTGAAGAAGAATTTCTTTTGCAATTCTTTTTCGGTGCCTGATTTTAAAACATTTTATCAAGCTTCCACTATATGTGCCAAACACTCTCTTGTCAGGTGTAGGATGAACTACAGTATAACTGTGAGATATTTCTTTCCCTCATAACAATCTTGAGCCATAGCCCATGATGAATTATTTGTACCATCACAAGGAAATTCCCCTCTTCTGCACTTAAACCTGGCAAAATTACACATGGATTGTAGCAGAGAAAACATCTGATGTGACAGCTGTATAGCACACGGAGATCCATTGGTCCATTGGTTAATCAGCAGATTTTAATGGTGATGGGGAATATGTGGTAGCGGTGTCCTGAATTAGAAATGGCTCTGTGTTCTCACTAATAGGACAAATCTTCTACCTGTAGATGAAGGATTCCCGCTGTTTTAATGCTTCAAATGTTTAAAATTAAGGAAAAAAAAAAAAAAAAGAAAAGAAGAATGTGGAAAATCTGCCATAATTCAGAACACAAAAAGGAAATCCTGTGGATGAGTCAATTATATGGTTCCTAATGACAGTTCAGCCTGGAGGCCTTCTGCGAGGAGAGGAGGAAATAGGGGAAGATTAACTTGGTTAACCTTCTTCCATTTCCCTCTGCCAGGGAGGTATTTTACTTACTGTATTCCCTCCTCTTTAACCCATGCTGCTATTTCCCACTTTAGTCGGGGCCAGCTTGAATTTCTACGAGTCTTTCCCAAATTCCATGTATATTCCCTCTTGTCTTTGTTTTTTGTGCTAATTGTTAAAATGGAAAGGAGAGTCCAATGCTGCACAGAAGGCGGGATTTAGGGGTTTGAGTCGTTTCTACCTGTCATCATTAACGTGTCTCATCATGTACTCAGGAAAATTAAGATCACAGTTTTCTGAGGCAGGTCATTATTAGGGATATATCCTAGAAATTAGAAAACTCCCCAAGATTAAAAGTAAAATCTCAGAGGCCCCTGAAGACAGCAACATCCTTAGTGAGCTAAAGGCCTGGCCAAGCACAATAATGATAATGATAAATAACCATCATTTATTTTTATACATGCTCATATCATTTAGGACCTCATAGTGCTCCACAATAAAATCAAAGAAACATTAACTTGAAGGAAACAAATGACAAAACAAACATTAGCAGATGGGCAAATCAACACCAAAAATAAACAAATCAGCAGGTCAGAGGCTCAAACACAGGGATGAGCAAACGCGTTTGGAGCAGGGACTTTGGTGGAAGCCACAAGAAAAGCCAAATGAAGACTGAAAGGCTGTTCGTCCCCCAACGTCCCGGTGTGCACGGCACCCTCGGACACCTTCAGATAACGTTATGGTGCCATCAACAAAGTGACTTCCTTTATTCTAAATTTCCAATTAGAGCTACTTGTTTTCAGCTTCGTCATTTTTTGTCCCAACCCTAAAGCTCTCTAAAACCCTCCTGGAACCTATGTCTACGTGCACAGTTGGATGGAGACGCCATGCACCTTAGACTGAGATGGACAGTGGCACACTGCAAAAATCTAGGCTCAGGATATGCTTTTCTGATGTACCTTGATTTGACCTGACACCCTGATTTAAAGAGAACATAAAAGAAAAAGGAAAATCTTATTAATCTATTTTTGGACCTTTAGTGCAGTGAATGGAGTTTGTGTGTCTGCATGTACCAGGGGCTGCAAAACTCTCTCATGCTTGATTTCCAACAAATTCTTGGTTCATAGGTGAGCTATGGTTGGCATGAGCATTTTTGGTCAAGGCAAGTAGGATTTTGCTGCTGTGTGGAAATATTATTATTATTATTATAATTATAATATAATATTATTGGAGATATCCCTGTTCCTTGCAGGGGGGTTGGACTAGATGACCTTTGAAGGTCCCTTCCAGCCCTAACCATTCTATGATTCTATGATTATTATTTACTGCTATTGCTGATACTTACTTGTAGTACAGTTGGACCTAAGACTTTATGACACTAAGCACCAAAAAAATGCTTACTGGAAAATTCCCTTCTCTGAAATTATGGAAAAATGTCTTGATAATCCATTTAAGGAAATAAATTGCCATTCATTCTTCTCACTGCATGATGGCAACCTCTATAGCTAAATATGAGGGACTGTTCAAATCTGGCATGCCAACAGACGTGAAACCCATCGACTTGTGATAGCAGATGATTTTAAGCCAAGCACCATGTTTTTCTTTTGGTTTTATTTAAAATCCGTGAAAAGGTTGTAGAGGCAGGGAGGTATCTTCACCTGAGCCTTGTTTAGTCTCAAAACTAAGAAGCATGAACCTTCACAGCAGTGCTGGAGTTGCTCCTCATGCCATCCTCTTTGTGTTCATTTCTATTTAAGAAGAACTTCCTTTTGGTACGTGATGATCATCTGCTCATGATTTAGCCAGAGACTGTGAATGAGGATTTTATTTTCTTTCAAAAATAATATTCATAGACTACATAAGGACAGAATTTAGGTGAGGTTTTGGATTGGTATATGCAAGCCTAGTATTTCAAACTCATTCTGGATTGAGATGCACCTAAAATACGATGTATATAGTTTGAAACCACTCGAAAACATGATTAAAAAATTAACTCTGTGCAACAGAAATGCATAATTCGAATTAACATCTTCAAATACTGTTGCTGTTCCTTCCTTCCTTGCTGAAGAATGATTTGTGCTTGCAATTTTAGCTTTAAAAGGAAAAAAAAAGGAAATGTGAGAAAAGTACCTGCATATTGGCTTTTCTTTGGATGATATTTTTTCTTACTGGTAGTGGCACTGGGAGCAAGGATCTCACTGCGTTATGTGTTGTGAATGTTGACAGTGAAGGCAGAGCCCTAGTTCTAACAACATGCAAACCTGCACGTTGGGCAAATAGGTGCAAGACCTGGATGGGGGAACCAAAAAAGTAACCACCATTGCCCGTGAGAAGGATAAGCAGCACTAACAGCACGATGGCTTCTTAACCATCGTGCATTTTTCTTTTGGTGTCAGTACTACAACAGAGGCTTCTTTTAAGGTGGAATAGGAAGCATGAGGGATGGAAGGAAGAAGAATAATTAATGGTGAAACAAGTGCTGTTCGTAATTAGAAAGGTAATGTTGGGATGAATGCTGACAAGTAGCACAAAGAATTTTTTATGCTTTTTACAAGTGAGTGATATTTAAGTCTTTTTCTTTTGCCTAATTTCTATCAGGCCAGGCCTTAGTGTTGAGGAGGCAGGAGCAAGCCTGAGTGGCTTTGCCACACCGTGCCTGGCCTTCCCACTGACAGCGCGGTGCCCGTGCTGCTCCAAGGAAACCACAGCTGGATATCGTGAGCCTGACAATCAGCCTGTAGTCCTTTAGATTATTTAACACCACAGAAGTAAATAAGTGATGATTGGCAAATGGACAAATCTAATGCACTTTAATGCACTGGAGTGGCCATAAAGCATGACTTCTCCCCGAGCTCATGACAGTAACTTTCCTTTGTGACTTTGGACGTTGTAAGACTAAGAAACGCTGTTGACAGACATGTTCCAGGTCATAGAACAAGATTGCATGATCAATAATGTTGAAAGCAAACTTCAGGACCAGAAACACAATTCCTGACGTCGATATGACAGAAAGATGCCACTAAACGTTCGGTGCAGCGAGGGCTGTGTGCCGGGATGCCGCCAACGCCGATCCGGGAGGTCTGCAAGGCTGTGCTTTGCTCCGGGGTGCAGAGCTTTGGGTTCATTTCACTTGGTTTTGTGCTTCTACATGGTACAATACAGTGTGGAGGTGTATGTGTGGGCAATGGTACCCTCAGAAATAGAAGGGAAGGTGCCATCTGACCACGCTGCTCTCCCGAGTGTCCATGTTGACATCACCTACAACACCAATGTGTTTGGATGTGTCATTCCATACCCAGGAGAAGAAATGCTGCAGCTTGTACAGATCCAAGGCACGTTTAACACGAAAGCATTAAAACATTTTTACTTATATTCATAACATTTAGATGTAGATAAGTGATCAAAAAGAGCAAGATAATCAGAAAAAAAAACAAGTCATGCCTCTGGACATCCACATTTTAAATTTCTCAATCGGATTATTTTGAATGATGCAATACACTTCACAATCTGTTTTCAAAAGGCTTCGCTAGTCAAACGGGTAGATGACACTAAAACTGGCATAGAAGTGGCAGGGTTTCACAGTTTGCAGAGACACGTGAAGGTATGAAAGACCATGTCTGTCTGTTGATGAAATTTGTGTGAACTGTTTGAGTGCTACTTTGAGAGTTGTGGCTTGGCTCATCTCTCATTTCCACCCGTTCTATGCAGGTTTTGCTTTGCTGAGTTGTTTTTTCCTTGTCTTTTGGTTCTTCTTGCCCTTCTGTAACCAAGACCTTAATTCACAGAGAGCTCTGCACCAGCAACCCCTCTGCTTGCAGGCAGCTGCCTGCTGGAGAGGAGCCTTCACATTTGAAGCTCACCTGAAGCTCAGGTGTCCATGAGTGGGCTCACTGTAAAAACATTGCTCAGTATTAAAGCAAGGACCAGTAGCAAAATTGGACTTTAGCTCTAAATTCAGGTTCTGGTACTTACTGAGAATTTGGGGTGGTCAAACCTGAGGTTTTGGGTTGAATCCAACTCAATAAAAAGCACTATATTCTGGTTTTAAGTTGGCAAACCACTATCTGTGTTTATGCTTCTTAGTATGCTGAGACTTTATAAAAGATAAAATCCTTCTCCTCACTTGAGTTTAATATAGGTTTTTCCTAAAAATCATACAGCGTTTTAGGCTATATTTTTTGAAAATAACCTTAAAATTGTGCCGTCGCTATTTTAGGTGCAAAACCTCGATTGCACTGGAATATTTTAGGTGTGCAAAACCACACGCATGTGCCCACAGGCCCATGGGAGCAGGTGGGCACCCACACCCCCCTGCTACCTGCCCTGCTGAAATTTAGCTTTCCAAATGCCGCTTTCTCAGCAGAACAAACCTGTGAGATCTGAAATCTCCTTAAGCCCCAGAGCTTGTCGAGGCTTACGAAGGTGCTTTGTCGTAAGGACCAGGTCATCCCGAAGAAGTCTGTGGTTGCATCTGTATTCCCAGGGCATCCCAGCAGTGCTTTGACCAGGAGGGTTGGCAACGGCAGCGATGGCCATGGAAGGTCCATGGCAAGGACATGGGAGCACGTGTGAGCTGCAAAGCCTGTCCCTCCCCGCTTGCTTCTGCAAAATGCTTTTTTTTTTGCTGACCTGTCCCCCTAAAAGGGACGAAACCCTTTGGTTTCACTCTTTGTAATGGCTCTTTTTCTCATTTGTGCCTTCTAAACAGGTGCTGTTGTAGGAGGGTTAGGGAGAAGAAAATCCTGACTCATTTTAAGGGCGAAGGTAGTGCAAGAAAAACAGTTGCCAGTCAAAAACCATCTTCATGGTCTTTAATAGCTCTTGCAGTCCATGAAAGGGACTGAAATGATATAAACGGAGCAGCAACATGTTTACCACATACCTGCTCAGCTCAGAGGTTGTCCACGCTCCTGGTACTGCTTACATCGTTTCAATCATTAAAGCATCTCTGGGTGCCTAAAAGCTTAAAAATGTGTTGTTTTTTTTTTTTCTAAAGGTAACTTGGCTACGTTCACAGTTTCCTTCCTGGGAAGCGCTCGGGGACTGTAGTTATTACCCAGGTATCATTATCCCCATTTGAGAGAAAAATCGAGGTGAAAAGAAGCGAAGGCAGCATCGTGCATGGGGTTAATCCGTACGAGCGGTTCTCTCCGACAGGACTGCCCGTGCACTTCAATATAAATGCACCCTTAGCTGCTCGGGATCGGGGTGCTGGGGCAGGGCTGCCCCGGAGCCGGTGCTCCCCAGGAGCACCCGAGTGCCCTCGCCACCTCTCCTCTCCCTTCCCGCGGCCGCCTTTATGTCCCCGGCATAAATCCTCTTTACTGGGGCTTTGTGTCTGGGGCCGGCAGCGGCGTTTGTTCCCAGACGAGGTGCAGTGCCGAGGCGGAGGGGAAACCACGGGAGGGGGAATACATGCATATCTATATATTTATGCAGGTATAAATACGTTAATGTAAAATATCTGCACCCCTTAACCACGCGTAGACACGGGGGGAGATTTTAACTCCAAATTGTCAGGCTTTAATAGATTTAAATCAGGCTCTTAACGCTATTTTAACATTTTTTTTTTTTTTTGTGCGTGTTTAGTAACAACAGTCATCTTAAATTGTAGTGGCACATGGCCAGAGGGAAGAGAGGTGTTAATGAGACTCACTATAAATGGAAGGAGCTCGGGAGTGACAGTTTTCCGGAGCACTGTTGGCATCGGATCGAAGAGACAGGTGGTGGCACAGGGCTGACCGATCACCTCAGATAATGATGAAAGAGGAGTGACAGGGGTGAAAGATTCAAGGACCACTGAAGAATGGCGCGGGGGAAGGCAGGGGCCATCAGCCAGCCCCGACAGGCACGGCCGGCTCCCCGCGCGCCGCTCGCGCCGGTGAAATATGAGAGGGGCTGATAAGGGGGAAGCAGAGTATTATCGATATCAGATGTGGAAATGAGTGGACTTAGTAACCTATCTACCATTTGGAGTAAGTATTTACGGTTTCCATGACCAGAATCAATCAGGTTTGAAATTCATTCTTATTTGGCAGAGGAAATGTGCACTTAACCTTTACATTCGGGGTCTGCTGATGAATATTGACCTGGAAAAATATCCCAAAGGTGTTCGGTCCGACGAAAAGTTATTTAATAATTTCGTAAATGATTGCCGTGCCGCGGGGACTAAATATTTACATCGGAAATCCTAACTTTAGATGGGTGCCGGACCAGGGTGCAGATTATTGCTACACTGAGAGCCCTCCAACCTCTCATCAACCAGCCATAAATCAGGGGGATGGAGGAGTTCAGACAGAGCAAATTCTGGTGACAGCCACGTGATGGACTCACGGGGGAGAAAATGAAAATTCATTCCCTGACAACCTGCTACGGGCTGCAGGTATGGCAAGGGGGAGAAGCTAAATAGATCTGTATCAGCTGTGAGGATGGCAGACCCCCGTCGTATGGAAATGCACGAGGAGGGGTAGGTGAAACCCGAAGCTGCACACAAAATGCTAAAACGTCAGAGCGGCTGAATCACCTGAGCAAAGATTATATAAAAATGTAAATCGCCTGTTCCTGACCCAATCGAGTTTTAAAAATGAAGGGACAAAGAGTGACAGGAAAGGTGCTATTATTACAGATTCAGGGTGATGCACAGTCACTGCTCGGATTCCTCTTCAGCAGCGGCTGGGAGGCGAGCGCAGACACTGCCAATAATTTTCCTGCAACTGCCCTCTCTTATTTATACACCCGATCCGAAAGCTTTGGGGATGAAGGGAAACGATCCGGTGGATTTTAACAGGCTTCTGAGCGGGATCCATGCAAATCTGCTCTACGCGGGGATTTCAGTCCCCGATTTTTTTTTAATCTCGCTGAACTTACTCAAGATTTCCAGCGTGCAGCTGAATATTACATTCACTTTAAGAAAGATTATTTTATAAAGCTGTTCTCGCTGATGTGAGAGTAATGATCCCAAAGACGAGCAGGAATGGCTCTGAAACACACAGACTGCTTGGCTTTACAAAAGATCTCACTAATGGGCTAGATCAAGTATTGTTATCCCTAAAATTGAATGCCAGTGTTTAAAACTCCATTTTTACAAGAAGAACTTGCTATTAATAATTTTTAAGGCTCTTGATTAAATAACTAAAAGTGCATTATTATTGGGTTAATAATTACTTTAGATATGTTCAGATTTTGGTCATTTTCCCTGCATTATTACAGCACAGAGGCAAAATTTCACTCATATATTTGACTTAAATGACAGTCTTTTGGGATTTGCAACAGAAATTATAACTTCTGCTGCAATTTACATGTTAAGTTCTGTAACCCCGTGATAGTTCAACCATTTGTAAAAGAACAGTAGGTGGCCTAGTGGTCTAATATTCAATGAATAATTTTATCTTACATCAAGCACAAGGTCCAGTTTAATGTTTCATTACATTAAAATTGCACTGGGTGACATAAACTTTGTAATTAAAAGAGCATAACTTTTCCAAAACGCTATAGACGACTAGTGAAAAATCAGCATGTTTAATCAAGCCATTATGTTGTTATAAAACGAGTCTGGTTTTGTGTGTACGAGGTGTTACCTGTTGAAAACAAACCATATTTATTGTCATTGTCTGTCTATAGAGCTTGGGGATTCAATTGCTTGATATTTTTCACCCAAGATGTCGTATTGTGGCACAGTGCCTGGTGGATAAAAAAGCAAAAAAACCCATAAGGGAGAAAGCAAAGTGCCATTGCTGCAAGATGCTGCAGCCTTTGAGCAGGGCATTGGGTGCATCTTGGTGCAGTTGGATGTCTCAGGCTGTGTTTGCCTTTGGCAGAGCCAGCGAGGTGCCATCGCCTGACTGTGCTCCGGCAAGGCACCAACTGGAACAGCCGGAGAAGGGTCGGAGAGCGTGTCCTCCTCCGGAGCAAGGCAGCCAGTGAGATGCCCCTGGGCCCCGGGGGTTCGGAGATACACCGTATCCCTGGGAGCAACCCCCAGGGCACATCAATCTCCACTTCCAATTGCTTCTTAATGGCCCGAGAGCTTTCCAAAGGGAACTGCACCACAGTATGGTTTTGCATTAGCTTTTATTTGTCTTTCTAGATATTACCATTAGTCATCGTTAGTTATGAGGCAATGGCAGATATCAATTAGAAGATGAAGTATGACCGAAGTCTCATGCAGGTGGTAATGGAGCGGCTGCAGAATTAGCTCCTGGGTGGCACGGCGACGTGGTGGCAGTGGCTCCCAGGGTGGGAAGCTCTGCGATCCACCCTCTGCTGTGGGTGTTTTGGGTTTGGTGAGCTTGTGCAGCTGACTTTTGCTTTGTTTCATTGCCTTTTCTTCTATTTGTTTCATTGGAGTCAGATGAATCAATGCCACTCATCCTTGTTGAGCCCAAAATTGTTTTGGACTTAACAGACCAAAGGTATGGCACACCTGTCTGTGCTTAGATTCTTGCTCTCTTTCACCTCAAATTAATTTCTTTCCTGTTTAAAATTAAAATACTTAATCAGTCCACAGGTATAAAGATGAGCAGGAGAAAACTTGTGGGGGAAAACTTGGTCTGGGCATAAAAACCGTGCTAAGAGCTAGAAGACACTGTTTAATGTCTCAAGATGGTTCCAGTCGTTGCTTCCTAAATTGTGGTCTCTGAGCTGATGTTCAGAGAGCGCTTTGAAGGGCAGGTAGGTAATGGGAGTTTCATTGCACAGATATGCTTATTGTCATAATAGAAAAAACAGAGTCATTGTAACGGGTTCAAGAGACCTGATATATCTCAATTCTTGTGTCAGATACAGTTCGCTAGATGCAGCATTAATTGATTCATTGTGTAACCTTTGTTAAGATACATTACCTAACTATTTTTTATTATTCTTCGAGATAAAAGTTGCATTAACCCCATATTTTCCGCTGGTTGATTTTTTTTTTTCCTGCGAGGACCGAGGCCTAATGACACAAGGGTGGCATGGGATGGAAAAAAAAAACAGCAAGCAGATTTTAAAAGTATGGAAAAGACACCTAAAGATGCAGATGCCGACAGAAAAAGGTAATTTTTGAAAACACTGCAACACTAGCCTCTACTCCACCTGCCTGGATTTCCAGGCACCCAAATGCCTTCCCAAACCCCATCCCCTTTTGTTGGCTCCAGGTTTGCAGAGCCCGGAATGGAGGGCAGGTGACTGGACCCCCAGTCTGGTTTCCTGGCTGGGAGCAGGGCTGAGTTACATCCCCCCCTCTGTGCACCAGCACGCCGCAAACGTGCCCTATGTTCTAAAAATAAAAGCCCGGATTCAAACATGATGTATCTCCTTTGATTTCCATGCAGATACACGAGGAATGAATGTATCTATTATGTTGGGGTCTGCTGGAATGTTAATTTTGAAAGTCGTTTCTCTCAATCTATAATTATATCTTCTTTGTCAGAAAGTAGGAATTTCTTAGAGCAAAAGGGATTAATCTCAGTCACTGTTTTCAAACAGTTTGAGTTAGGTAGTTTCTGTAAGACTATCATTTCTTTTCTTTTAAGCCAGTTAAATTTTGCCTGAGGCTAACATTTTATACCCAGAGTAAATCTTACTAAAATTAAGAAACAGAACATACAGCTGCCCTTATTCCTGGCCCACAGATGTTACCAAAATCTGATTAAAAAACCCTTAATCTTCTGCTGCACCTTTTCATTAGCGTAATAATCATTTTTGCCAAATATCTGGCAGAAGAGGGTGGAAAAAAAGTGAAAAATATGAGGTTTTGATGATCAGCATCTTTGAAAAGACTCGTTGAACCTAGTGGGAGAAATGAGGACTTGGGGTAATCCATGTGCTGAAATATTTTTGCTTCTTTTTCTAGAAAATGTGCAATTTGGTCAGGCAGAAAAAATTGAACAGAGCCTTCCAAGCAATAAATCACTGGATTGCTGGTGACATTCATACAATGCGGATATAGTGTTAACTGTATGAGTCAGACAGCCCTTACTGCACTCAGCCTGTTCCTAGGAGGTGACCTTGCCACGGTGTAGTAATCAATCATTCTGGCACAGGACACACTGTTTTTGTTTAATATTACACTATTGGAATATATAGTAAACAAAGTGCAAAGGAAATTTCGAAAGCAAAGCACTCTATAAGGTGCGCTGTAATATTTTGCAGCCCGAGGAGTGCCAACAGCACGCTCGGCGCTGTACGTGTGCCTCCAGATTACTAACTTTAGGCTGTTAGCAGCAGCAAAGCATCTGTGACTATACTCAAATACTTCAACTGTCTGCCCAGCTCGAGAGGAACAATTCAATGGAAATATGAAGTTAGGATTACAAAAAAGATTTACTACCGTAGACGCTGCAGTCTAACATTTCTTATTTTGGCACTTTTATACAGCGCATACATCACGATTTTCCCAGCCGGATGACAGAACAGCAACATCCCGAACTGCCTGAAAAAAAAAAATTAAGCAAACAAATCTTAATTAACTAGTAAAAATTCTTTTAGTGTACGATAAGCGAAGTGTTACCGCTTATAGCCAAGAGGTTATATTGGATTTCCATGCATGAGTTATACCACAAGCCAGTTAATTCATGAAGTTTGCTGTCAGTGAATAGGGTAAAGGAAGACAAAGGCAAACTCTTTTGAATGAAGGAACCGTAAGTGAAATATATTTGGTCCTTACTGTTTTCACATATAGTAGAGATGAAAGATAATGCAGTGGTAATTGAGTATATAAAACTACCTTGTCAGAGAGGCAGCGTTAAATGTCGAGATTGTTCTGAGTTTTCGCAAGTGCGAATCGCTATGTACGGGCTGCAAAGAGGTGAAGAATCAAGTCTGCTATGCCTAAGATTTTGTTAGGTATAAACATGGAGGTACATCATTTTTTTCAATGCTGCAGCCTATTTTTATTTTCTCTTGGTCCTGGAGCCACCGGCGAGCCATATGACATTGAGAAGTGATCTGGGACACTCTTTGGGGTGACCAAAGGCACCACCCATGTGCTCTCACATGTAGAAAAAGCCAAAAGGCTTGAAAAGGGAGCAAAGGCAATCGATGAACACACAAAGTTTTGGCCCTGGATTGCAGAGGGAGACAGTCGTGGTGACACTTTCCAAGGTGATCTGTAGGTTTTCTTCAAAAGGGTTTGATGCTCTTTCAACTTTAAAGAGTTGAGAAACACTGCTCTAAAGTGTCCATCACCGGGAGATGAATTGTGCTTTCATGGTGGCGTGCCCTGCCAGAGCGGGGTCGGGGCTGTCGGCGCACGGCAGCGGGGCTGCACCGCTGCCCACCCCTCCTCAGCCGTCCTGGGTGAGTGGAGACACTGCTGACCAGAAATGTTCACCTTTTCATATTTTTCCATAGCATTTGGGAGATGGAAACTGATTGAATAATTCTAATGCTTTACTCAATTTTTAAGCAGCTCTTAGGGAAGCGTGATGAGTCACAGTCAACAGAACCACGGTCCAGCCCTGGGCGGTGAATGAGATGGGCAGAGCTGACCCCGTGCCATCGGCAAGAACCATTCATGAGAAGCCCATGCGCTAGTGGACCTTGAGGTTTAGAAGCAGTGCCAACATCTGCAGGTCTGGTAGGCTCCTTGTCCTCACTTCTTGCCCCCACATGCCTCCATAATGATTCTGGGTTGCACAGCTTGTGAGTTATCCATGTCACATATGCACGGGAGGACAGGGTTGCATGTAGTTATGGTTATTTCATACTTCTACAAAAATAATGTTTCAACCTGATGTTTCAGCCAATGCCCTGGGTTTATGTTGTATTTGCTTGGGCACCGGAGCCGGATTTGTTTCTCCCCAGACCAGTGTACTATGGGCAGGTTGTGGCTCATTGCAATAAATTTGGTGACTGATCCAATCAGCTGACCCACAGAACGCGAATGTGCCAACACTACAGGTCTATGTATTTCATATTGTAATTATTTATTGTCCTTCTGAAGGAGTCAGAAGGTCTTGGGGTCACAAGCAGCTGGTTGTTTTCAAGGAAAAATTAGTGTTGCACCAGGCAGATCAATGTGAGATGCATGAAGCGTTCTCAAATTCCGAATTCTGTCTTTTCATCTAGCATTCATATTTCTGAATTTCAGCCAAGAAGGGGACGAAAGGGGAAAGAAGTATCTAAGTGCTCTCTCAATTTGTCCATGAGCTCATAGGTTTCTTTAGTTTCAATACGTATGCAACAGAAAGTAAGAAAGCCCAGCCTTCTAGTAAAACCTCAAGTCAGTGTAGGTTTACATGGGTGTACCTGAAAGGAGAGCTTGGCACAGCACTAGGGAAAGCAGCAAATTAAATATGTTTCCCAGGACATTTAATTTCGCAATAAAGTTCTTGGCAACAATACTTGTGTTTATCTCCCATCAATGCTAAAAAACAGGCTGATCTTATATTCCTGGAAGAAAGTATTGCAGAAATACACATCACTTATATCTAAAAATGTATTTTGAAACTTCCAGTATGTCGGTTTCAATCGGTATTACAGTTCTCTGCAGTTAATATTCAATTACAATAAAGATGCTTACTGTTAGATGCTGACTGCTAACGTCGATTTTATCTTAGGTGTTGAATCATTCTACAAAGAAATTTATCCAGTCGAGACGGTGATGTTTTCTGTTACGTGAGCATTAGCTATATATTATTAGCCTTTACACGAATAATGAGCAGTTCTTATAAGATGCTCAACATAGACTTAAAACAGTAAAGTTCTGTTTAAACTTGGAACACCCCTTTTCTAGGTTAATCAAAACGAGGAAGCTCAGGGAAACACACTGCCAGGTTAACCTGGATTCAGTGCACAAACACTATAAAACCCTCCCAGAACCGCATTACACACCTACTGCAATGCCTCGAATCAGCTGGGAATGATCATTCTCGCTCCAGTACCGCCGCGGTGTCCCGCCTCCTATAGCAGGAATGGGTGTCAGGTACTGTTTGGACTAGAAAGGATTAAGCTATCACCCCCCTGCTGTGTGTTAATTTATTGCTTCAGACATTTTCATATCTGATTCATTTTCGCCTGCTCCGCCGCCGCTCGGCGGAGTTGCGCGCCTCGGCGAGACGGCTTCGATCCGGGGACACGGTACCGGCGTCGCAACAGCCGTGCCAGCCCCGTGCGGGCACAGCCGGGCACTCTGCCGAGGTGCCACACAGCCACCAACCCCCCAGCTCCTTAGGAAACCAGAAAGGAGATTGCGACGCCACTCGAGATCCCAGTGCCAGACGTCTTTCCGTAATAGCGTTATTTCCTCAAGAAAATAAAGGGTCACCGCTGCGCACAAACTACATAAAAAATGGTATGTTGAAGGTGGTTTGTTTTGTTTTTTGTGGTTTTTTTTTTTTTCTCCCCTGGTTTTGTTTAGTGATTATGTAGAACCTGCTGAAAAGGTGTTTATTTCTGTTTGTAAATTGAATGCGCTGGGTGTTTTTTCTCCAGCTTTGCCCCAGGCTCTGTTGGATGTGATGATGGAGCTGGAAGCCGAGGCAGACGCCAGAGGAGCGTTGCGTGGAGGGAATCTGGCTGGAAAACAAAGTCCTGTTTTGTCATTTCGTGCCTCTCAAAAGTCCCACGCCATGCAGGCAAAATGTGAGTTAAAATATGTTAAAAGGGATGAGCGAAGTAAAAAAAAAAATAAAAAAAATGTAAAAATAAATAGCAGCCTCACTGGATGCACTGGGGCCATCCCCTGCGTGTGGGTGCAAATGGAGTCACCAGCGAGGGAGCAGAATAGCCCCCCAAAAACCACCCCATCCTGCCACCTTGCTCCATGCCCTCTCGCCTCCCAAATTCAGCCACCTGGGATGGTTTTCCTGAATCTCTTTTCTACCCAGTTTGTGGTACGTGGGTGCTGGAGAACCTCACCCTGTCGTGCGGGTGTTGCACGCGGACACCTCTGCCGGATTAATTTCACACATATCTATTGCACATACACAAATAAATTCTCCCATACCATTTTATTGAATTTCTAGTAAGTTGGCAGACTAAAGTGATTTTTAACACTTCTCAATTGGATTTATGATTTCTGTGTCATCCACCCTGCTTCTGACATTAGGAAATGTTCAACATGAGGGAATCATTCACTGGGTCTTTTAACTACACTATAAAACATTTTAGTCTCCTTTCTTTCAGAAATCCATAAATGGCTAATTTAATCACAGCCTTACAGCAGAAAGCCTCAGTTTCTTCTGCTAATTATGTGGCTGAGTTTTGGTGCTTAAATCATTATGATATGTTGGGGACGGGTAGGGGGCGGACTGTCAGGACTCGGTCAGCGAAGACCAGATGATGACTCGGTTTCCAAAGCATCGAGGGTCATCTGTGCTTGGCTCCTCTCTGTGGAGTATGCAGCATGGCATCCCCAATGTTCTCAGGAG
The DNA here is from genome assembly GCF_009769465.1 of Tauraco erythrolophus. Classification (NCBI taxonomy): domain Eukaryota; kingdom Metazoa; phylum Chordata; class Aves; order Musophagiformes; family Musophagidae; genus Tauraco; species Tauraco erythrolophus. The sequence continues at coordinate 2,199,044 of NC_141473.1, forward strand.
ATCCAGACAAACCTGGGAGCTACCCATATTACATTTTTTCGAAGCTGAGATTTTCCAGCTCTTTGGAGCGGGGACTTACTCTTCCCTCTACTTGACCTACTTTGTTTTCATGACAAATTAGGACCAAGTCAACCACAAAAAAAGGCTTTACATGCCACGTGCACTCTGGTGTTGACTGAGCCTTCCTTCCTCCAACCTCCATCCAGCCAAAGCATGTCTGAATTTCAAAGGTACTCTGGCTGGGGTGATGAGAGGACTGATGGCCGTGTGAAAGTATGCACACCACTGCATTGCAAAAACTCCAGATAATTACAACTATTCAACCTTTTGCATGTTTGGCCTCCTGAAACTTGAGCTTGTTGGGTTTCGTGCTTTCCTAGGAAGTTTCTTCACGAAGTGGGCATAGCTTTTTCATCGCATGCACCACCCACACCTTGGAGCAAGTGCTGCAACCTTACTCCTCCCTTGTAAACTACACGTCGGAGCTGCAGCCGTTGTCCTCATCATTCCTGAACTGAATTTTGAAGATTGCAGGTTGGATCATGCTGAACCCTTTCGAGGGTCCCAGTGGTTAGATGTCATGTGCTGGTCCCTCTCGTGGCAGAGACAGGCTGGATCCAGAGTTACAGCTGCTTGTGAGCTGGGCTGTGTGTGCAAATCGCTCTCTGATCTTAGGTTGAAGGAAATTCTGGAGGCAAGCTGGGCAAGGATTCTCTACATGGTTTTACTGAAATTCATTTTATCTGGTGATTGCCAAGATCTACCCTTCTTAGATATTTTTCATGTTTTGTGGTTTAAGCAGTAAGTAATTTATTATCCAAACATAATTTCTACATTCTGTCCAAAATCAGGAAATAAAACCAAATATCCCTCTAAACTTAAATCTTTGACTTGTTCTACAGATCGTGCCTTAGTTCACACTAGCAGCTTTGTCTCTTTCTAGCAAAAATATACACATGATAATTGGATATATAGTGATAATGAAGAATATAAAAAGGTGAGGGGGAAGAAAATATCTTCTATGTTGGACCTATGCCTGTAACTTTAAACAGCACTGAGTTTTTTGGCCCCACAAACTTGTTAACTTTCCTGTGCAAGTCTTGCAGGCACATTCCCTCCTCTCTGCCTTCCCTGGGACATTCCAAGCCCTGTTGGTTTCTGGGTTGCAACCTGCCTTAATATCACTCTTTTGATGGTTTTAAATATATTTTCCACTTTTTAAGGAAAACCAGCATCATTTACATCCAGACTGCAGCTCAACCCAGCATGGATCTCAGCCCACCTCTGGATGCTTTGGTCTGTCTGCCCCAGCACCTCTCGTGTTTGTTGCTCTCTCCCCTCCCAGCCTCAGTCTCATTCTCTTTTCCTTCCCCTCTCCTCTGCTCATCCTTTTTAGAAGTGTTTCCTGCACCGGTTCCTATTTCCTTCCTCCCTCCTGGCACCTCTCCCGCCCTGCCTGGCAGCACACGCAGTGCCACGCTGACGTGGCACCTGATGGAGCAACATGACTTGCAGATGTCACCGCATCCAGCAGTTATATTCCATCCTGAAACTTATCTTAATCTGTAATAATCAATATCAGCATGCAGAACCATATGCACCATTAACTACAATTTACATTTGATAATATACTGTTTTTCTTCGTTAAGATACTGCTCCCATCATGACGTGCTTACTTGAGGAAACGCTTGGAGACAGAAAGCCCTTGTCCAACTTATTTCTCCTTGAGTCTGAACTCCAGGCCATGTCCTCTTGCTGGGGCTCGGATGGCAAGCAGGACTGATTTTCTTCTTGAATGACCAGAAGTCATTTTTCAGTCAAGTTCCTGCTGATTACCTGGGGGTAAATGAGACTCCTGATTTGTGGGAGAATGATGAGAAAGGAGCTGGTTAACTGGCAGTGATCATCAACTTCAAGAAGCGATTGGTGTTCGGGGAGCAAAGGTTAAGTGAGGATAGTGAAAACACAGTGAGAAGAGTTAGTAAAAAACACTAAGCATTGTTATTCCTTAACTAGTTTAAATTCTCAAGGGTTAAAAAAAGTATGGGTGTGTAACGGCGTGGAAATGCAAGCAATTGTCAGAGCCACACGCTCAAGTATTTCCAGACATAATTTTCTATCTGGAGATCAAAGACTTCTGGAAAAGATACACCAACAACATTCCATGAGAGCAAGGGGTAAACCCAAGGTCAGCATGTGATTACACGATTGCTAAATAAAATCTGATTGCTAATATGTGGGGTTTGATGCATTTTCCCGTTAGAAAAGCGTAGTTACAACAAACTTGCTATCCCACTCTTGCTTTACTCTTCGGAGGAGCTCCTGGTGGCTGGACCTGACTTGCTGCATTTTTGACCCATGCACTGTCCATGCTAAAGCTGATTTAGTTGATGGGAGAGGATGCTGCCGTAGGTGCCAAGACACCATGGCACTGGTGGACTCAAGGCATTTGCTCCACTCCAGGTCCTGTTTTAGATGTCCCCCAGACCCCTGCAATGGTGGTGGGCAACGAAGAGCCTCCAAGCACCTGCCCTAGGAGCAGGGAGAGCGCGTAGCACCAGTGTGTCCACAGCCTTCAAGAGCAGGGAAAGGACATTCTTGATCCTCCATTTGGGGAACAATTTTCCTCTAGTAGCTGGAAATTTTTAATAAGGAAGCTTTATATCACCGTGCAAGGTGCACTTAAGGGAATGTGACACGGTGTGACAGCGCTGAGATACTGCGAAGATTTTGGACAGAATTACGAATTCTGCCGCTGTGGCTGCGGATGGGCGCAGTGCAGTATAAATTAACATATAACTAATAACTGTGTGGCATTATAGTGAGTATCTCATGGTGATAAGCTTCGTGATTCTCTTCAACCCACTGAAGTTGAAGGAAGAGCAAAGGCCTTTTCAAGCTTACTTTATCTTCTTGCTTCTTAAGTGAGACTAATCAAGTTTATATCCTTTTAGCTTATTATTAGCCCAGCAGAGCTCCTGGCACTCTTTACAGCTTTTTTGACATGAAAGTTAGTTACACCTACTGTACTTAGTATGACTTCACTTTTCTTGTGATAAATCCTGAAAATTAATATACTGTATCCTCCAGATTACGAAATGAAAGTGTCCTAGACATTGTGAATTCTCTGGCTGTGGAATGCTGCCAATAAAAGAAAAACTGATGTCTTAATGATCTTTGTTAATAAAAAGAAGAGACTCGGTAGTAAATTTTTTTGGTTAATATATCAGGCTTTTCCTTTTTTTTCCTTGCTCTTATCCTAAACTCCAACTGCCGCATATTTCAAAATTCGTGGGAAAGCAGAAGAATCATTGAAAATAATATGCTTTGGCTGTAAAATAATAATAATAATGAAAAATCCTAAGAGTGAAGCGAGTCCTGCGTTGCTTACGCAGCCACAGCTCCCGCTGACTTTAATAGGAAGTTTGGCTGCAGGAGGAATGCAAGCCCGGGCCCTGAGCACTGAGCATAGGTTAAATTCTTTCTTAAATTAAATGAAGGACAATAATGAAATCTTTTGTTAAATTATTTGCTGACTGGGCTTCCTGATTTGGTAAATTAAGAGAAAGTCAAGCTCTGAAACAAGTAACCATTCTTGTTCCAAGGGTAGCACTGGTGGCACTGGTGTCTTATTGAACACAGATCTGCTTAATTACAGTTCCCACTGTTTGTTAAGATAACGAGTGCCAGCTGTTTGATAGCGGTGGAGCCCGCAGAAGGAAAAACTGGCTATCTTTGTCATTTCCATTTAGGTCCCGGATCAGACTTGCGTATCTGTAAAATCGTAGAGGGAGCAAAATAACTGAGAAGTGCACTCGCAATGTGTTCCGCAAATTTGGGCAGAGCATTTGCCGGTGCACGCGGAGCTCTACCATCTATATCTAAAGCAACTCACCGTTGGGAATATAAAGTCAAAGCAGAAAAATTGAGCATTTAATGGTCTACCATTATTGTTGAAATCACAATGACAGGCCATGATCTTCAAGTACAATTTTGATCCTTATGCAGTAACTGAAATTACAGCATTTCATACTCTGACTATATTATAGGGAATAAAACATCTGTCTAAATATTGGAGATATAAAATCCTCAAAATAAAGATATTTGAGAATATCTTGCACAGAGCACCTTTCCACCTGCTTGCTTAGTATAATGCAGTCATTATGGCAATAAATGTTTCTAATAAAGTATGAAAATGGATTGTTTGCTTTGCTGCTTGTATGAACTCTCATTTCTCTTTTTATTATATCGAATCTGACATTTGCTTACCCTTTATCAGTAGAATATTTAATCAACTCCAATCTGTAAGAAGCAAGAGGAATTTCTATTTTATTTAAAACCTGTCCCACATGAAAAAGGACTGGGAAACAGGTCACGCAGTGTATGGGAAGTGTGAAAAGTGTTAGAGTTACAATGCTGAATATTTATCTAGTCTGCAAAAGAGACGGTTCTAAACTTGTACAGCAACATGGGAGTCTTCTCCTATTGTTCAAAGTGCTGGCGAAATGATTTAAGGGCTTAATGTTTCTAATTCTTATCCACCGTACAGGATCTACAGAATTAAACCTCTGCCAGCTTTATTTATTTTCTCTGTCAGAGTATTTTCTTGCACTTTTTGCTACATAACCCTTAAGAAATGCTATATCCATATCGATTGTAATTTCTCTGGGCTCGTGTCCAAAATACTCAACGTAAACAGTCTGTGTTTCCTCTCCATCTGTATTTTGGCTAATCCTCTGTTTTAGACAATCTAATGACAAGTGCTGGTTATCTGGAGGTGCATGGTTTTCAAACCGGCGCACTATGATTTATGGTTCTTGTTTTACAGAAAGTATCGCAAGCTCACGGAAGTGAAAGCCTCCAAAATAAGCACCTAACTTTTGCAATAAATGCAGCTAACAACATGTCTGCAAATATATAGCAAACAGAGTGAGTGACGTCCTACTATGCAGGGCACAGTTTGACTTGGTCTGGTTTTATTTATGAATATGTCTTGCATCTGTTTCAAATTTCAGACCCGTTTGGTTTCTCAAACGCTCTCCCAAACAAGCTTGTGCTGAACATTGTTAATTATCCTAATAAAATATTTGTATCAATTTTGCTAAGGATCCGCAATGCTTCTGCCACAAGCAGACATTTTTTAATAACTGAATTAAGAGAAATAATTATAGCTAGCACTGGAATGGTCGGAGATGTCCAGATTGTATGAGAAAAAAATAAAAAAAAAAGGGTGGGAGGGGGAATGGGTAGAGTAGAGCTAACTGTACAAGAGCAAAGGGACACATGATTAAATTAAAGGGCAATGCTTTGTGAACAAACAAAAGGAAATCCTTCTTCATACAATACATAGTCGATCTGCCGAATTCGCTGCCACGGGGGGTCATTGAAAGAAACGCCGTGGCTGGGCTTCGGATAATTTTATGACCGTTATTAAAATACGTAGCCCTGGAAGCTCAGATAATGATAAGGGTAATCAAACCCCGTGCTGCAGCCTGTGGGCTGATGGTGGGAGGCATGGGAAAGGAGCCTTGCCCCGAACGAGCTGGATGAGGCTTTACGGGGGGCTGCACCTCCCTTTGAAGAGGCGGGTGCTGCCCACCGGCTCCGACACTGATCTCCTCCGGTGCCACAGTTCCTGTTTCTCAGTAAAAATAAAACATGAGATCCTAGTGTGAATTTCTAAGCATCCCCCCTCCTTGCCGCCAGTTCCCTGGCACCGAGTGATCTTGAAGGGATGCGATTGTTTTGCCTTCTTTTTTTTTTTTTTGTCGTGCAACTAAAGAGTATATGCAGGGATGAGCTGGTGTAAGGACTGCCGTGCACATCGCTCCCGGTGTGGAAGGTGCTGGGTCTGCTGGAGCAGGACACGGGAGTGTGGAGAAGCTCTCGGCCAGCACGGCAAGTTTTTAACCTTCTATCAAAGAGTAAAGATTTAAATGTCTTTTTTTCCGACATGAAGTCTTTTAGTTTGCTCTGGGCGAGCCCATGCAGCACCAAAGGAGACCTTGCCCCTTGCTTTAGCTGAGAGCTGGGAATTTCATTGCCTGTATTTCACATCTCTATGACAATACCTGTTATCCAGGGGTGTCTCTCTTGTGATGCTGCAAGAAGATGGGATGTGTTCTGCACTCCTCAAAGAACACATCCTACAGCGTCCTGAACGCCGTGGATTATATGATATTGGTAGTCACGTAAAAACAAAAGAGAAAAAAAAAATGGCTTACAAAAAAAATTAAAAAACAAAACAATGAGCTAATCTTCAGGATCTGAGGAGTATTGGGCTGAGGGGAGATACTGCCAAAGGGGTGCCTGGCCTGTCTCCAGGGGGTGGCTCCAGCTCTGTCCAGCTGTGCTTCAAGCCACCGCTCAGGAGTCCCTGGATGTTCCTTGGGAAGTGGGAGGTGTTGCCCTCCCTCGAGTTTGATTGCACTGATACCATGAAAACCAAGGTGACAGTTGGCATTTATTTGTGCCCCTTGTTAGCACCCAACGCGGAGAAACCCAAGACTGAAAATGGACAGTGTGTCTCCGATCAGGGAGGCTGTCAGCACGATTTATGGAAGTCTGATTTCTTATTTCACTTCTGTGCAGGAGAAAAAGTGACAACTACACCTTTCAGTATTGTCAGTCTAACATTTTTCCCAGGCTGTTCACATGCTGGAAAGTGGACAGCGGGAAGGGAGGGAGCCTGGGCATCTGCATCCCTTGGCAGAGGACCACGAGGAGACGCTTAATTGGCATTTGGAAATAAGGGCCATGGCAGAATGGAGGGGCCAGTCTCTGCTTCACCCCTTGTGACTTTACCCAAGGATTCTCTTAAATATTTGGAGCCCTTACCCTCAAAGTCAGGGTTCTTCACCGAGATCTTTGTGTCCATCATTAGTCTTTGCTGGAATCCGTTGAATCAGAATCTGATTTTAAGATGCTAAAATCGATGAAATAAATGTACTCCCCTTGCCAGTTATTTTGGTTACTGCCCTAAACTTTGTTGCTTGGGTTGCTGTTACTAGCATATAATAATACTGTATCATCCACAAAAAAATTGCCACTTTGCCACTGTGAAATGTTTTCTTTTCCAGCTGAAATGGACCCAGGCTAGTATGCTGTTTGACAGAGACAAGCCACTGTCACCAGGATGTGGGACAATGCTGCCAGGGTTTACTGTACCGATTTTATAGGAGACCATTGCTAATTCCAACATGTTTATAAAAATTAAATAAATAAGTAAATGAACAAATTTGGTCAGTCCCAAGTAAATCGAAGATTGGAGTCCTTGTTGGGATGTTCTTCTGATCTGGCCCTACCTTTCGAGGTAGAATGCATAAACCACTTCGTCTCAGCTTTCACAATGTCTTATTTCCTTCTGGGTTTGTGACAATGGTGAGGTCTTGTATTATTTTTTCTCTTAAATCTTTGGGGAAAAATGGGTAAAATTGCAGGACATGCTTTCGAAAAGGAGCAGTGAACTGCAACCGCACCCTGACCGAAGTGGTGGCCTCTGCTTGCCAGTCCCTTCTTTTCCTTGGGAAGACATTTTCAGTATGTTGTGTGAAAGAGAAAATATCCTCCGTAGGAATTAATGAGATCGTTAGGAAAATAAAAATGGCTTTTATTTTCCGACATAAAAGTTTGTGTAGAGCTTGACAGGTTAAAACGACTTTGGGAGAGAAGGGCTGCTCAGGCAATGCTCTCCCGCTCTGCGGATGCGTGGCAGGATGGCAGGAATATGTGCTGCTCTTTGTATCACTTTGTTAAATGACATTCCAGTTATGATCATACCCCTAAATTACGAAGGCGAATGTATCGTTCTTGTGAGTGTATTTCTTGATCTCGAGGAAACGCCAGATAATCATGATAATCTCTTTGTGTACCTGTCTAAGGATCAAGTTTTCAAAAGCAGCCCGTAAAAGGGTGCATGCTAAACATGTGCATGTTCTCATCTCATCACATCTCCATGTGCAAGACCATGTGCACATTCAGACTAGATAATTACCTATCCGGTTTACTCCTGCACGGGCTGCTGTTTAATGTAGGCACAAAGAAGACAATTTGCATACATAAGTAGACAGCGAGCTCCAGTTCTTCGTGCTCTGTTTTTTCCTATGATCACAGCAACTGGAGATGAATAAGACCTACTACGTCCCCTATACCTTGCCTTCCCAGAAAGAGGGCTCCCTGATGGGTAATTACCACTGTTTTGTCTCTGGTTTTAAATGTCCCAAGCAGTGGTTCTTCCACCATGTCCCTGGAGACCCCCTTCCACTTTTGAGGCCACTTTTGAAAATTTGGCCTCACCGGAGCGTTAGAGCTGAGAAATTCCCGGTGGCCCGAAGAGCTGAGACATCCGCTGAATTCATAATTGAATTGTTGACTGAATTCAGCAGGGTAAGAGCTGGGGATTGACCAGCTGTGCTGGTACTGGTATTTTATTGAAATCAGTGGGAATGATCTATTGAAGGAAGGCGTGCACTATCTACCCGGCTTGTGTAAAGAAGAGAAACCCGCCAGCATGAGAGTTCAACTTATTTTTTCTGGACCTGAACAAGTGAGGGAAACTGGATTTTAAGACACTGTTCAGCTGTGGTTAGCATCTGCTCCTGGAGATAGAAAACTACCTGTAAACACACTAGGAAACTTTGGGGGAAGGATGTAGATTACACGATTTCTTTTTTTTTTTTTCCCCATTTTGATTTCTGGCTTCTCTTACAGGGTCAGAGAGAAATTGCCAGTAAAAAAAAAGGAAAAATTCTAATAGAAGGTAATTGCAGCCTTTTTCCAGCTTTAAGTCATCTTGAAGAAGTAATTTAACCATACTATTCTGGCTGCCATTTGTAAATTGTTAATTAACAAGAGAGCAAATAATAATTACTGCTGGAGCCATTCAATTAAAAGATGTTGCTTTCCAAACTTTGTTCACACGGTCTATATTACTAACATCATGTCTAGAAATATGCCACAAACGCTGGCAGAAGAGCAAACCCCAAGTATTTCCCCATCATTACACAGCAGCACATGTCTTTTTAGCATTTTTTATTATTTTGATTCCTAAAGCTTGCGGTCTCTTAGTTCATGTGGATAAGGAATATGTCCCTTTGTGGTTTTGCTAACAGAGTATTTTAAGAATAAGAGGTTGAAAAAAATAACAAACAAACATTCCTTACAAGAAAATGCTGCCCTTCTGTATAACATGCCTAGGAAAACGTTTGAGTTTTGACTTGCTGTGAGACAGTAGAGAAAATGGAGAACAAATGCATGTGCCTGGTCTGGATAACCTAAAGTTAACTCCACATGTCAAACTGATTGCCTGACACAAGGCAGGCATATTCTGTGATGACAAACAAATAGCACCTCCATCCTGCAGACATCCCCTAATTATAAAAGAGAAATTATTTCCCATTTTCATTGCCAGCAAATGTATGTTACTCTGGTGCACCATAATTTCAGTCTAAGTACTGTATCAAAGTTTGCTGAATGTGAAGCACAAAGTATGTTAGACGTTAAACTGTAATTACAGAAGGGAGTGGATTTCTAGAGTATTATGTTTTTTGGTAATATTTTATTTTATTGGTTCTCAAATATACTTAGACTGCCAGACTAAGCAGGCAGAATAACAGCAACACAGAATTCCAGAATAACATATGACTTTAATAAAATAAAGCAGGATGGCTTGCTTTACTTGTATGGCTGAAAAGAATGGAAACCATTACGGTGCCCTCAGCTGCAGTGCCATCCAGACCTGGCTGGACGGAAACTCATGGGACCAGGCGTCCAGGCACGGATGTCACCTCGGGCAGCTCATCCCCGTCCCCACGTTTCTCCTCCACTCCCTGGTTTTGTTTCCTTCCATGGTAGCAGTCGGCTCCAGCGATGGTGCTGAGCCAGTGGAGCTTTGATCTCAGCGTCGAACTCTTGTGCTAGGGCAATAGAGATAATAATCCATGGTATAAAAGGAGGTGATTGCAGGGGAAGATGAATACGGATACAGGAACCACAGAGGTGCTTATTCAATCCATGTGTGGTTTTTTGTTGGTTTACACTTTCCCTCGTCCCCTTAATCTCCAATGAACGTCACAGGTGATGAACCTAAAAGGTAAGCAGACGCGCTCAGAGGTCGAACCAAAAGTGGGATCAGTGATGAATTAGCAGATGAGTTTGCTTCCAAGTTGTGCAGGATGGTTCAAAGCTGCGGATCAGACGAGTGACGTCCCCGCTGACACCCTCCCAGCTTTCCATTACAGCGCTATCACTCACCCTTTCGCCCTTGGTGGTTCCAGTAATGATCTACACTGGTCCTGTCTCTCTGTGTGTCCATCTTCCCGCACGTCAGGCACCACGAGCCGCCTCCTGAAACCAGCCAGGAGTGGGGTGTTTGATACGTGACCAGCTTTGCCAGGGATCATTTTCTACATGGCTGAGAATGTAGAAATGTGCGGTCTGTAGGAGCGAGGCATAGCCTATGCCTTTTGGTCCTGCACCAGGTGTATTTTCAACATGGTTCCTCAGGAAGGCATTCCCTCCTGGAGATGATATTAACACTATTTCAGTATGACTCTTCTTGCTCTGATGTACCTTTCTCTGTTTTTTTGGGGGGAAGATCAGTATCCTCCAAAACAGCTGTCACTCCCCTGGGAAAGTCCAAGTGTTGTTAGAATCCAAAGAAGAAGGGACATGATGACCCATGTTGTGCTTCCCCATGGCTTGGGGAGCCAACACTGACCGTGAGTTGACATGCTACATACAATCCATTTTCAACATTGAAATAGTCAAGTGAATTCAGTTTGATTTTCGGTGGCATGACGTGCCACGGAGGTGGCATGGATGGGAAGGCACCAGGTGCTGCATCCAGGGGAGAGCATCATTACATGGAGAGCTGTCATCTTTTGAAATATATCTACTTTCTCAGCCTCTTCATCTTTATTTGATCACTGAAGACTATGCATTCAGGGCCCATTTATGACAACACTTTCTCTAAATTTATACAGTTTTTTCCCTTGTTCTTTACCAGGAAATCTCTGGATATTTCTTACAGCTTGATAATGGATACTCAACTTGTCTCAGGCTTTTGCAATAGCGTTGCAACAAAGAAAACAAGCACTTTTTGGTTCATTTCCCCTTTATTGTATCAATTAAGTTAGCCCTAACTTTGTGACTTTCATGCTACTGAGTGTCTCGACCAAACGAGCACCCAATAAAATGTCACCGCATCGACTCCTTTTCTAGGGACATGAATTTCTCATCAGTGAGAAAAATATTTTTTTTTTCATCATCTTGACTTGCCTTCCATGTGCATCAACTTTCAGTACTGGTGGAAAAGCTTTGAATGACAGACTAAAACATTTCATTTATATGCAGAAAGTGGCTGGGCGGGGGGAAAGGCTCTGCTCTCCCGGAGTTGTCTGTGGAGGCACCACCTCTACGATTGATAAATGCTTTGCAGAGTTTGGTCCACATGTCTGTTCAGTCTCTGGCACCTCCTGCAAGACATTTACCTGTTTTGTCCCGGAGATAAAACCTCTAGTGTCTGAGCTGCTCTTTTAGCCTAAAATCTTCTCTCATCGCACGTAAAATCACCTGATTTTCAGCTGTAGGAGCAGAACACTAAACCACTCCTGATGTTTACACCAGGAAAACATGGCCTTGCTCCCTGACAGTGATTTATGCTCTGAAATCTCAAAATGTCTTTATTAACTTGCTTTTCTGATAGTGCAGGCAGAGAGATTGTGCTCTCAGCCAGGGCTACTTATGCTCAGGCTGATACTGAGTGCCCCTTTCTGTACTGGTGAGGACCACTTACACCACATGGTTTTTGTCTCCATAAGTAAAAAAGGTGTTAAAAAATGCTTTAGTTCCTCCATCCCCCCCCTGGAGTCCCATGTGAACCCCAGCAGTGGCTGCAGGTTTTGAGAGACTTTGTGGCTGACAGGAACTGTCTGGAGAGGAAAGCAGAAGGGATCTGGACAGGAGAACTCCTCCTTCCCATCCACTCCATCCTTACAGTGGGGACTGAAGTTTTCTCAAGTGATTTTGCTTGATGAAGTTCACCTCACTCTTGCTAACTTTGTGCATGCGAGGTTGCCCCTGAATTCATGTCCAAACACACTTGGTGATACTGGGTTTTGTGAAAAAAACTAAAGCACCCATCCCACCTTCAGCAACATCCCTGCCCTCTCACCACACCTCGGCAGAGCAGGAACTGTGCCGGGAGCCAGGCAGACCTGGGCACCCTTAGTCATCAGCATGTACTTGGCATGTGGTGGACCCCTTTGCGTTGACCCCGTTCTGAGTGATATGGTCTGTTTGTCGATACTGTTTGTTTATTAATTAGCCTGAAGCAAGAGAGGCACTTCACCCACAGCTGAGAGCCCTTGCCCGGAAGAGCTGGGAGTGATCCTTTTCCCTAAGAGTTGCCTAATGCAGCTACTGAACCACTGCCAAGGGTTTGCTTTCAGAGAATTCCTATGGGCAATGTTTTTATAATACCTTATATCCCAAATGGGCTTTATATATTTCCTAGAAGTCCGATTTTTTGGAAAGAGCAAGTCTCTCTCCCCCCCCCAAACTTTGATGTTTTCCCTTCTCCATCCTCCAGGTACTTTCAGTTTGCTACCTGACACTCGATGCACGAAACCATCCTGAAAAGGGCTGGTTTTGGAAAGCAGAGCATGGCAGCACGAGGCAGGTTGTCCATCTACTGCTGTCGTAGCTTGGCATCCCTGACCCAGCGAAGCTGGCACGCCGACCTGCCGCGGGCACCACGCCATCCGAGCAGATGGACGCGAGCGTGGCCAGAGAGGAGCCGTGTAGGAGCAGTTAGTCTCTTAGCAAAGGGCAGAATTCCCAGATAGGTGTTTTAAGCCCAAGCTGTTATTTAGGGGATATGCCCCTGATGTACATTATTTGGGGTTGCATTGCAGTAGACACAAAACTATAAACAGAGGAAAGAGATGAGAATTTCTATTTCTTTAAGGTGTCCTGTCAAGGAATCCTGCAGGGATTTTGCTGAATGGCTGTAGATGGTGTAAGTAGGTAGATACAGCTGCTATGACAAAACCCATATTATTTCCATGTACGTAACCAGTTTTAGTTTTTATACTCTTAGTTTTAAGGGTATATTATGCAGGTGGCTGAGATTGAACTTGAAAGTTTTGATTTTTAAACTGTGGTCTATTTGTCTGTACCAGCCTGGGATCTGTGCCGTTGGGTGCAGAAGTGGTGCGTTCACATAAAGGGGCATATACAAAAATAAGACCTGTGTATCCCAGATGTCCCCGTTATGCTCCGTGCTGAGGGTTGATTTCCATTCAGGATATATGATTCAACATGTAGAAAAGCCCTGAGAACCTGGTGGGGTGGAGGGCATGTTAAGCTGGATCCCATGCCGGGAGACACCGATGTCCAGATTGATCCCAGCTAACTCCCAGTAAGTAGTCGAGGAACCCATTCACCTCTGGCTCTGCAGGACGTAGGAATTCACACATCTGCCCCTAGAACGGCCCTTCAGAGCTTCCCAGGACAGTTAGTTACCAGAGTTAGGTGTCTCTCCCATCAGGCAAGATGGATCTGGGCCCTTTTGCTTCTGTGCCCTGGACCTGGACCAACTAAAATTACATGAGTGTTGGCAGATGTATGTCTAATCTGTTCTTAAAAATTGCCAGTGAGTTTCACAACCTCCCTTGGTAATTTGCTCCAGTGCCTAATTATCCTTTCAGATAGAAAACCTCCCTTCCTGCAAGTTAAAACCTGTTAATTCTTGCCCAGCCCTGTTTGGACATGGAAAGAAAGTGCTTGTCAACTTATTTAAAATAATGATGTACATATATGTGCTTTCATATGTACGCATATACATCTATGTAAAATAAAAATAAAATTGACTTTACCCTTTCTCTTTCTAGACTCTCTTTCTAGACTAAGCAAACTCATCAGAGCTTTTCTAAATTGTTTATAATTTCCTATTAGTTTCCTCTGCACCTCTTTCCAGTTTTTAAAAGGCTAATGTTGAGAAATGGACGTTTTATTTTCGTTAAGGCTTTAATGGAGCTCTGCAGATCCCAGAAAGTTATGTGCCTTTTTGTAACAGCACTGTATTTGTTCACTCATAAACACTTTGAGGTCTTCTGTAGCCTCCAGGTCACTTTCTGCATACTTCCACCATTGTATTTGCGTGGATTTGCTTTTTCTTCCTATATCTAGTGCCTTACACTCATCTTTATTAAATGTCATCATTAGGATGCTTGCTCCGAAATAATTTGGAATTTTAATACTTGTGATCTTTCCCAGTTTGGTGTCATCCAAAGTATACTTTTTGTTCTGTTGTCCAAGTTGTTAATGAAACATTGAATAGCATCAGATCCAGGACAGACCCAGCTGGGACCCTGTGTGGTATATTCTTCAGCGCTGACAAAGAGAGGATTTGCTGTGTTTCATTTAGAGCCCTGAATGATCTAATCCATTGGATTAGATGGCAGCTACAAGAGACAATGTAAAAAAAAAAAAAAGTCAAACTCCGTTTTTAAAGGAACTAATTTCTGGAGCACTATTATATAGATTTTTCTATTTCATATCTTGAAGCTCTCTCAACATAACTTGGTTATGCTTTGTGCCCTTGGTTTCCTTTTTGAAGAAAAAAAATTCCTACTGTCTTCTATAAATAGTCCAGCGAGGTTTGGAAGTTCAATCCTGAATAAGTGAAATAGAGAAGCGGAATAGTTAAATTGAACTTCGTGGTACTTGGCAGATTTATAATTATTTTTTCCAGAAACAGCCTAAAAGGCATCAACAAATCTTTACTGATTTTGCAATGGAAAAAAAGTAAAAATCAACAGAAAGAAGTCAATAAATCAACATTTGGTATAAAACTCCAGCTTTTTGAGGCTAAGCTAGATATTTTTAAAAAATGAAATCTTCTAAACTTGCAAATTTCTTCTTTCCCTAATGCTAAGTGCATTGCTCAGGAGAAGGCTGCTTGGATTTGACTGAAAGATCCTTATCCCTTTAATGGAAATTGTCCAGGAAGAAGCAGGACCTCCCTGGTCCAGGCCAATCTGAAGGAATATGCATTAAATCAGAAAAATGGTGAGGTATCATTAGGCTTGGAGAAAAACTTTGAAGGCTATGGAGGTTAAAGAATAATTTCAGTCACAATGGCTTTTCTATATATTTCATTTCCCCCTCTCATCAACCCATGCCAGGCACACTCTGTAACGACTTTGTCAGTGAAGTTCAAACTTCAGCCATGTTTAACAGATTTAAGAGATCCGAAGTGTTCAATCATTCCTGGTTGTACAACCTGGCTTCCTGCATACCACAGGTCAAAGAACCTCACCTGGTTATTTCTGCACCTTGGTCTTGCTCGCTCTAACCTTGTCCAAGGCATCGGCACGTAAACACATGGAATACAGTTACACGCATTCACGGTCAAAGAAAAAGAATTGGTTAAATGCTTTTGCAATGAGTTAGGATGGATTTTTTCTCTAATACTTTTTTCTCCTCCAATTTTAACAAATAATTTTCGGAGTTTGGCAGGATAAAGCATCCAGAAGAATCTCGAACAAGTAGAAAATGGACTATACAGCCCCGTGCAGTGAATCATAGAATCACAGAATGGCATAGGCTGGAAGGGACCTTAGAGATCATCTAATCCAACCTCCCTGTCATGGGCAGGGACGCCTCTCAACTAGAACAGACTACTCAAGGCTCTGTCCAACTTGGCCTTGAACACCTCCAGGGAGGGGGCATCCACAACTTCTCTGGACAATCTATTCCAAGGTCTTACCGCCCTCGTACTGAAGAATTTCTTCCTAAGATCTAATCTAAATTTGTTCTCCTTCAACTTAAACCCATTTCCCCTTGTCCTATCAGTGGACACTCTTGTAAAAAGTCCCTCCCCAGCCTTCCTGTAAGTTCCCTTCAGGTATTGGAAGGCAGCTATTAGGTCCCCCTGAAGTCTTCTCTTTTCAAGGCTGAACAATCCCAGCTCCTGCAACCTGTCCTGGTAGCAGAGGTGCTCCAGCCCCTGGATCATCTTTGTGGCCCCCCTCTGAACACGCTCCAACGAATCTATGTCTCTCTTATGGTGGGGACGCCAGAACTGGATGCAGTATTTGAGGTGGGGTCTCACAAGAGCAGAGTAAAGACTATACAGCCCCGTGCAGCGAAGGATTGCTCAACACGATTGACTGTATAATCTTGCATCAGAACAATCCGTGCCTGTACTTTGCAGGACCCTGGGACAGCAGGATCCATGGGAACCACTGCCTCAGGGGCATCTCTGTCCCTGCGCCACTCCTCCCCCAACTTGCCCACCTTGCCAATGGTCTAGGTGGTGTAACCTCCTGGTCTCTGATTTCTGCAGTCCAGCTACCTTCATTTCCCTTTCCACAATAGGAAATCTAAACTTACATGACTTTATTTGCCTTTCCATTTAATTTGAAACGAATCAACTCAATTTGAGATTATTCTCTATGACTAGTTCTATAAAGTCTTTAACTGTCTATCAAGGACAAATTTATATTCGTGTCACCTTCTATTGTTTCACCCTCTATTTAGTGAGGAACTCTTGCACTTGCTACATCTGTTAGTAGTAGTATTTCTTTTTCAGCCAGGAATGTAGAAGTTCCCACAAAAATCGCTCACAGTAATGTTTCTCTATCATCATTAAACTCTTGAACCCTTACCTAAATCTGACCACATTGCCTGCAGCAAGTCCCTTGGTTACCCCAGTAGTTCCTTCTTCCCTCATTGTCTTCTGATTTGTGCAAGGTCCACCACAACATTTGTTATGCTGTCTATTGCTCTTTTATCTCTTTATCTGTGTTCTCCTTCCTCACTTTCTTGTTCCTGTTTATTAAAATTACACGTGATTATTATGCTGGTCCCTTATAATCTCCTCTATGATAGCGTAAACCTGTGTCCCAGAAGGCAAATACTTTTTGGTACTTTTGTGGAGCTTATTAATGGAAAAGAGTCTTTTCATATCATCCCACTCAACACCTGCACCAATATTGGACTCGCAGATTATACTGGGATAGAAGAAATAAAATAGATTATTAAAAAATACTGTATTCAACGTCTCCCTCCTGACAGATAAGTTGCTCAACTTCCATATGTGCAAAAGTGTTTCTCTTTCCTACTTTTTTTTAAGTTCCAAGAGTAGGATCCTAAAGATGTCAATGTTAACTCAGCAATCAGAGTATGAAAGTGAGAATTTTGCAAAAGACTTCTTTGGTGAACCAAGCTCATTTATTTACCTTCCCAGCTAGAAAAGACTCATCTAGGTAAGTAGCCAAGAACAGGAGGGTACAAATGGAGAACTGGAAACACAGTTTGGCTCAGGTTATATTGACTTTGGCAAAAACAAGATATGAAAAACTATATCTCAGATAAAAATAAATTATAATCTGCAAGTGTTTGAATTAGAGGAGTTCTCCATGTAAACTTAATAAATGAATGTTAATTCAGTTACCAATTTGTAGCTATGAAACATAACCAGTGATGTTATTCTTTGGAACTTGTTTTGGAAAAGATTGCATAACCCATGAAGCAATTCTTCACAAAGTGCATAAAAGTGTCAGCTTATGTATAATTTATGCAGTTAATGTTAGTTATGGTCTGTTTAATAGTACTTAATGCTGCTGTATGACATCATTCTTTCATTTACCAATAGAAAAAATAAAAAGACCCATCAAAAACATTTTAAAGGCTAAAAGATACATGCATTAGTTTTGATTTTTTTGTTTGAATTGTGTAAGTCAATAATTATCACTAGTATGTAAAGGATTTTTAACAAGAGCAATTGTCATATAGCCTACATATTTACTATTTAGTTAGTTAGTTTAATTACAATTTACTCACTGTGTATGTGTTAACTAATATACTGTTAATGTGCCTTGAGCAATTCATTTTGCCGACAGCAGAGTAACTGGCTGTATGCACTTGCCCCTTTATTAGTGGCAATTATTAAATCCAATTTTACTTGTACTTACTACATTTCCTCCGCTGCCTACAGGGCATCCCTACGGGAGGGTTATGACTTAGTGCTTCTGTTCTCAGTCTTTACATCCTTTTACCCTCCCCGTGCCCTGGGGAGAGGCAGTCGGAGCTGGGGAAGAGCAGGGTCAGGGTGGGTCAGTGTACCCACAGGAAGGCACAGGGACACCTTCCCATGCCTTCACGGAAGAGGGAAGGAGTGTCTGTCCACTGTCCAGCTGCAAAACCCACTTTCTTTAGGTTTGGAAAGGCGTGAGCCTTTCTTTAACTGGGCATTAGATACAGAGGCATTAGATACCTCCAAAAGTCAAAAGCCATTCATTTCCTTTTGATGCCCAGACTTACTGAGGTCATTAAGGCTGCTATATGGGAAAGTGAACAAAGGGAATTACTCAGTTTGAGATCCTTGATATAAACCCTTTTCCCACTGCAAGTCAACGTATCTGGCTTATTAGAATATTGGGCTAAAAGAGCCTTTTGTTGTGAACTCTCCTTAGTCGGTCAATGGACAAATGGATTGGTTTATTAATATCCTCTCTTCTCACTGAATAATCTTCTCACTGGATGTCTTTTTTTTTGAGGGCAGCAATGATGTCCTGTGGTTTACAGACCACATTTCCTAATTTGTTGTGCTGGCTTCTGCTCTCATGACAAAAATCGAGTTTGTAATGTTCCTAGCAGGCGAGCTGGCCCGGCGTCGCAGTTACCACCACCTGCCTGTTATGCCAACTGTAAGATCTCCACTTGGCACGGATGGTGAAACCTGGGCTACGGTTAAATGGGTGGAAACTGTTCATTTTGCAAGCGGTGATCTCAGTCTCTCACACACTTTCTAACTTTTCTTTCCAAATATTCAAAGCAATGCCACTTCAGCAGTCCTGAGGCAGCTTTCTGGTTTACCGGATCCCAATGGCTTCCACAAAAGATGAAGAATTAACACATTTCATTGTTGATCTTGGTCCATGATTGCGTCTATCAGAGAAAATTACTGTGGTCCCTTAGAGGAGGCATGGTAATTTTTTTGCAACAAAAGTTACAAGTGATTTGCAACAACAGTGATTCCAGGGCCCCTAAATGTCCACCGGGACATAGACGGATAACTTTAGAGAACATCACAGACTCAAATCTTGACAATTTTTAAATTATGAGTTGAACTGTGAAATGCAGATCCTGTGAGCAAAGAAAGTACCGGCTGTGTGATAGTTTGATGTGGGGGGGGGGCGGTTCTGGTGGCAGGGGAGGGGATTTGCTCCCTGTGCCACCAGATTTGAGTCCCATCCCCCCCGGGGGGTTGAGCCAAATCGGCGCCTCTGCGAATTGCCCTATTTAAGTTGGGACAAAGGGACGGGAAAAAAGCTTTTGCCCAGGAGCAGGAGAGGGGCGGAGGGCGCTGCCCTTGCTCCCGGCTCCTGGCCGGGCAGCTGCCCGGACCATGGGGGACTCGGGAAGTGCCTCGCTCCCGGGGTGCCCGCCGGGCCGAGCTCCCCTAGAGAGGATTAATATCTAAGAGAAAACAACCACAACGACCAGGTCAGTCAGGATGGAGCAGGAGGAGGTGTGCTGGAGCTGAGGTTTCCCTTGCAATCGGTGTGAAGATGGCAGGCGGCCCCCCTGCAGCCAGGGTGTACTCGGTGGAGTAGAGACCCACTCGTGGCCCGTGGAGAAACCCACGTCGGGGAGGAGATGCCTGAGCCCAGGAGAGGTCGTGGAGCAGGGGATGCATGACGAGGTACTGTTAATAATGTGCTCCCTCTCGGTTCTTGTCTCGACCCTCAGTCCAAAAACCACGACAGGCTGATTGGCTTAAATGAGATGTGAACTTTTGTGGTTGGAAGCCTTCACCAGAATTTTCTGTTACTACCCCTGCTTAGAAAACTCCCATTTCAAGAGGAGATCTATGCAAAGAGCAATGAAACCAAAAGGAGTCTTTGCTTTAACCAGATGGGACCAGTTTCTCCTCTCACCTTCCAGGGCAGCTGGCTCTCCCCTGGCTTTGCTGGAGCAAAACTGCAGGGTTTGTGGTCTGAAAGTCCACCACCATTACCAGATTGAACAGCACCAGTGGTGTGAGCACTGGTATCAGTAGCCTCAGGGGCAATGAAAGACCATCTTGTTTAATCTTGTGTTTAAATCCAGCCTACTTGCTGCAACTGGTTTTCATATGAAAGCAATCCAACCAGCAGCTCTTGGGGCTGCAGTAATGTGAAAATACAGAATTCTTCATGAAAACTTTTGAAACAACAGGAAATTCTGTGTCCCACTTCTAATACAAATTACTTTGGATTACACCCAAGAGTAAATAACGTTGTCCTGTGTATGCTGTTCTTTCTGTGCACTAAATTTCTCAGCCAAAGTAAAGGATAGTTCTGAAAGATTTTTCTGATTTGGAACATATAGTTTTCCATGTGTGCACTTAAGCATATTCATCAAATATGCATTATTAAGACAAGATTTGACTTAAATCAAAGACAATAGTATGTAGAATGTTACAATTTCTAGTTATGAAATCTATCTTAAAAATTGCCGCACTTTTATAGTTTGATCACAAGTAAATGTAATATTCTTGGTGACACAGAAACTCTATATCACTTCTTGATAACAACGTGAAAATTGTGCTTTCTGTTCTTGCTGCTAGAGATGCTGTTCTCAGATGGGGAAAGGTACAGCACTAACAACATATTTGCAATTACCTGCAAGACTTAACCAAGGAAGTAGTCAGTTTATAGTTACCTTCAATATGTAAACTACAAATTATTAGTGCATGAAAATGGCATCTAAGTTCTGTTGCTGGGGTCTAGTAATTTTGGATATTTTCCATGCTATTACTGCCTGCTCCATATACCTTTACTGGTTCTTTTTGAAATTAACTTAATGGCACTCTACAGAAATGGACTGCCTACTGAGAATGAAAGCTTGCTTGCAAAGATGGACTAACTTCCTACTGGGAAGCACTGATTTGGCACAAACAAAGAAATGCTTTAGCATTAATTTACTTCAGTATCAAAATATTTAGAATAAATTATTTAAAATATTTAAGAACTGAATGGTCAATATTTGCTTTTAATAAATTGGACCCGTGTACAAATATTTGATACGGAAAATTCCTCCGTTACCTCCCAGCTATATTACTGAGATAATGCATTCTCAACTTGCCAGAAGTGGTTTTTTTTTTTTTTCCTTCAGGCAGCCAGGGACACATTCTCGAATTGGGGCTTACACTTGTGTGCACCCACATTTGTGCACCTATTCTCTTGTGAATTGAGCTCTGTTCACATTAGCACAGGTAATATCGCTGCATGTTTTCGTGTGCTTCCACCAAACACCAAACGAAGATGAAGGTAAGCTGATTGCAGATGGGTTGCTAGTCACTACCTTCCCACATGAAAGTTTCCAAAAATTATTCATTTGACTTGCTAAATTGCCAAGTCCTTTGAAGTAGTGCTCTAGCAGCATCCCCTCTTACGCCTGAGACTGCAGAAGCCAATGCTCTTATGGCATTTGCTTGTTATCACCCTGCAGCCCTGGATTCAAACACTTTTCCTTGTCCATTGATACCGCCCTAACTCCCACTAGTGGGTCACTTCCTTAAATATGGAAACACAGAACGAGTTTTCTACTCATCTGTGAATTTGAGTCACATCTTCATCTTTTTGCTCATGACTGGAATCAGGATCACTGCATAACCATGGTATCTCTCCCGATGAGCTGTTAGGACAGATAACGAAGATCTCTTCTCTTGCCACACTCATCCTAGCTTTACTCTGATTTGTATAGTTCTATTTTCCTGTCTCGAAACAGGTAACTTTGCAGAAAGTATCCATTTCACTGATTATGGTCTTCTAAAAGCTATTTTGCAAAATCCTGAATTTTTAATGCTTTTTCTTTAAAATATAACATGTAACGTTACAAAACTGTAAACCAAACTGATCGGTACTTTGATGTGGGGAGGTTCAAGCCTGGAGTACCTGATTTATCACAGGGCAGGAGAGAGATGCACTAGCCCAGCCCTATGGAGAAGCCAAGTGCTCCTCGGCACTGACTGCTCACAATACTGTCATTGGTTTCTTTTGATATTTTTTAAGAGTTTGCTCTAATTTCCCTTTCCCCTTCCCCTGCCCCTTCCCCTTCCCCTTCCTGTTTCCTTTTCCCCTTTCCTTTTCCCTTTCCCTTCCCCCCTTTCCTTTTCCCTTTCCGTGCTCCTCGGCACTGACTGCTCACAATACTGTCATTGGTTTCTTTTGATATTTTTTAAGAGTTTGCTCTAATTTCCCTTTCCCCTTCCCCTGCCCCTTCCCCTTCCCCTTCCTGTTTCCTTCCCCCCTTTCCTTTTCCCTTTCCCTTCCCCTTCCTGTTTCCTTTTCCCGTTTCCCTTCCCCTTCCTGTTTCCTTTTCACCTTTCCCTTTCCCTTTCCGTTTCCTTTTCCCCTTTCCTTTTCCCTTCCCCTTCCCCTTCTCCTTCCCCTTCCCCTTCCCGTTTCCCTTCCCCTTCCCTTCCCCTTCCCCCTCCCCTTCCCGTTTCCCTTCCCATTTCCCTTCCCCTTCCCTTCCCCTTCCCTTCCCCTTCCCTTCCCTTCCCTTCTCTTCCCTTCCCTTCCCTTCCCTTCCCTTCCCTTCCCTTCCCTTCCCTTCCCTTCCCTTCCCTTCCCTTCCCTTCCCTTCCCTTCCCTTCCCTTCCCTTCCCTTCCCTTCCCTTCCCTTCCCTTCCCTTCCCTTCCCTTCCCCTTTCCTTTTCCCTTCCCCTTCCCGTTTCCCTTCCCTTCCCCTTCCCCTTCCCGTTTCCCTTCCCCTTCCCTTCCCCTTCCCCTTCCCCTTCCCTTCCCCTTCCCGTTTCCCTTCCCATTTCCCTTCCCTTCCCTTCCCTTCCCCTTCCCCTTCCCCTTCCCCTTCCCTTCCCTCTGACCTGTTCAGATAAGTGTTAAAATAATAAATAATGTTAAAATATTTTACTGTTAAAACAAGCAATTTTGTCTGCCCTGACCAAAACGGCACATTCCGCACGTGTCCGCTTCTTCGGCAGCGCGCAGCTACCGCCGGGCAGCGGCGACTGGAGAATGCAGCGTGTGCTCTTTCCTTTGACTCCAGAAGTTAAGCATATTAGGCATGGATTTAATTTCCAGCCCGTTCCATGCAACATCACAAGCGGCGCCGAAAGCGGAGTTGTGCGCAGTAATCGCGACACAAAACACAAACCTGTACGTCGCCGCTGCTGTGGGTTCTTGGCGCTTTGAATGCTGGTTTCAATCCATGAAGCACATTCTAATTCAACAGCAGAACCTTTTATTCCCAGTAATGTTTTCAACTTTCGTAAATTGGGGATTACTTGATCTCAAAATCATTTCAAGTGACAAAAACCTGTCGTTTCGCTGTCACCGCAATCCAACGATAAGAAGAAATAGAATTTTTTCTTAGAAAACTGGTGCTGGAGGCCTTGGCTATAAAAAAAAATGTTTTCTGCCATAGCCCCTCACCGACTACCAGGCTCACTTATGTTACCCACATCTCACATTAATAACATTCTTGTAATGTATTTAAATATTTTGTTTCTCTTAATAATTATGAGTTTGACAGTGGTGTTGGAAATTCGGAGCCACGTGGTAGGATGGTCAGAGTATCCCGCGCCAACGGCGTGTTGCTGCATAAGGACTAAGCACAATTTAGCCACTAATGAGCTGGTATGGGAAGCAATTTTCAGGTGCCCGTAAATCAGTCATTTGTTTCCTCTAACATGAGGCTTAGAAGTCGTTCCATGCCAAATTTCAGCTTTTAAGCCTCAACACTTTTGCTGGTGGAAGCATTAATAAAAAAGGCATTTTTGTCTCCCCCTCATTTTGTTGAATTGAATAATTACCCTCTTTTTTGCCTCCCCATTTTCTGCACAGTCAAAGAGCTGAAGCTTTTTTTTTTCTTTTTTTTTCTCCCCTGAATTATTCTAAGAATTTAGTTTCATGCTAAGGGTTTAATTTCTTCTGAGCAAAGACAGGAACAGCAAGCTGGAAAACAGTTGAAAATGAGGCGTTACATTCTGAGATTTTAATTATGAAGACCCTCTTCCCAGCTTATATAATAACTAATAAATTCTGAACCTTTGCCCAACAGCCAGTGGGGTAGGAACAGGTCACTGAATCTTAAATTTGCGATGGCAAAGAACCAAAGGAAACCAAAGCTTCTGCCTGTGACTGCTGATATCTTTTGCTGGTTGGTTTAAGCATTTTACATTTTTCTTCTTTTAACTTAATCAAAGCTTTTTTGGTAGCTATCAGACTGGTTTAGCCACTACATTCAGGCAAAGGGAGTGTATTACCAACTCCACTGCTACAGTTTTTGCTTTGGCCTGTGTCACTGGGGTGTTGTCTCCCATAGTAACACACCCCAAGGAGCATATGAATGTTATTGCTGACCTGAAAAAAAAAAGCAAAATATTTTTAAAAAAAAAAAAAAGAGAGAAAAAAAAGAAAAACAAGGGAAAAATTAAAAAAAAGGAAAAAAAAAAAGAGAAAGGACAGGGAGAAAGAAGCCTTTGTCATTTCCTACAAAATGATCTAGATACCTCTGAAAAAATCCACGTGGAAGTGAGCACAATACCAAGCAAGATGGAGACAGCTTCAGTCTTGCTGCGGACAGGCAGGAGCTGTGCGGAGCCCGGAGCCGGCACTGCTGGACAACGGGAATATCAGCAAAACCCTCCTGCTTTATCACCTCTTACACGGATTAAGGCTTGAGGCACTCCAGCCCTGCCACTCCGTAAACGCGTTAAATGAGTCGGGGATTTTGCTCATATTGTGATTCTCATTAGTAAATCTGAATACAAATAGGTTTTAGGCTAAATAAATAGTTCTGTCCACGTCGCGTACCCAACACGTTACATTAGGAAAAGTTAATTTCATATGACTAAATATAATCAGAAACACAACATGAGGCCTGTCAAGTTGACATGGTATGATAGGTACCTTAACACTTCTCAGCAGGTAACGTTGTTTGCACACTGCTTAAACTTGTTCATCAATGACTTCTTGCATGATAACCAGAATATTAACAATTCATTGAAGGTGGCACCGGGCTTCTGACACGTACAATCGCATTTCACCAAAGAGGTACACTTGCAGAGGAAGATCTGCAGATCATTTCAGTATTTTTTTCCTCTTCTTTTTCCCTCTTTATTTGTTGCTCTGTGTGTTATAGCAAGATCAAGCCCCTACTGCTCCTTCCATGCAGATGGGGTGTAAAAATAAACGCAAAACTCGACAAAAGAGCTTGCAGACAAAAATAAGGTACAAACGAGTGTAAAGATCAGTGGTGACAAGAAAGGAAAGATAAGTAAAAGGTGTTGAAAAAGTAAAGTTGCACAGGCATAAGAGCTGTGTGCAGGTAGACAATTTGTTAATAAAACAGTTACAGCAGCACGTCCTCGTCGTCCCAGCGCTGTAGGTGAGGTACCACCGGTGTCACAGCACAAGCTTTTACAAGACTTTTGTCAAAAACAGTCAAGCTAAGATTCAGGAAGGAAACTTTTCTTCGCTTTACAAAAAAATTTCTTGAAACAGCTCAAATCTCGTTAATGGCTATGCACCATATTTTATTATTCTGGAATTTTTCCTTTTTCTGGTTGATCCTATAGAATCTGTGATTTGCTTTATTTTTAGTCTGTTACTGCATTTTTTTCAGGATTCTGATATTTGTATGTTTGGGAGATTTCAGGCTGCTTTTATAGGTTCCTTTGAGTGATCCACAACTCACAACTATTTAATCTTTCTTGTGCAGGTTGTTTCAATCCTAATCAATATCTACTGTGTAAAACCTAGATGGTTAAGCTTTGATTGCTTTTCTTAGACCAAAATTTCAAAACCTGCTGTAGTTTTAGGGAATTTGGACTCCGCAGTAAGTAGGAGGTCTTTCATTATGGATGGGGAGTCCATCCAGGGCCAGTCCAGAGCTGTTTTATTTTGACCTGTGCTCCAGCTCTCCTTTCACACCATCGTTCTCACTGACATGCCCTTGCAAGAAGCGAGATCGCTACCTACACAAGAGCCCAAAAATACTTTCACTGCGTTGTGTTTAAGCCAGAGCCAGAGGAATGGTCTGGGATGAGGATCTGAACCTGGACCCAGTTCAAACAGACCCATGGGAAACTTTGGATGTAGAACTCTACATTGCTGCGTGTCTACACTTTACTAAGCCTTGAGTTTTCCCCATTAAAACATAGTACCTATCTATTTTAAAATAAAGCTATGCCATGTATTTTAATTGAGACTCTGGTCTCCAGCTCCCAATACTTATAATCAGATTCCAGTTTTCCAGCTAAAGCTGTTTATTGATGTCCTACTTTTTTCACCATCGTAGCATGTCAATAAATTGGAGAATAGTTCCGTACGTTAGATTTCCCCAAGCTTTCTGGGGAAATCCTTTGACAATTTGCTGTATAAAGTCAGTTAATTGCTTTATATAGCAGAGTGATAGCAAGTATTTAGACATATCATATGACAGACATTCAGAAAATACGGGAAAGATATATTTGTCAATAAAATGAACGCTGGAAAAGCAAATTATTTTATTATGTGAAAGTTCTTGGTTTAAGGCGAGTTATCTTGATCGTACTAATGACTGACATGCCTTAACCAGCTGCCTGAATGGCAGAAAGAAACAGTTTCTGCTTATTTTTCTGAACCTTCTCAGGACCTCTCCGTAACCAACCAGAAAGTAAATCTCAAGATGCCGTAGAATTTAATACAAAAACAGAAGTTCAAATTATATTTTATTTTAAGCTGGATAGGGCCATAATAGAAAAAGATCATCAAAAACAATGAAAAGAAATAATTGGTAATTTCTACAGTACCTTGAAACAGAAGCCCCTGAGAATAAATAGAATAAGAATACTATTAAAATTTCCTCTTTTATTATATCTTCTCTGCCAGAGTAATTGTTGCTGTGTCCAATATATGCAGAGGACAATTTACTAGCTGTTTTCTATTAGTTTTTAGCATTAACATATACAGAAATAAAATGAATAGCTAGCTTTTCTTTGGTTAATTAAATGACTGACAAGTCACAGATGTTGCTGCACCGACTCTTCCATATGATTAAAAAAAAAAAAATATCAACCCTGGCAAACAAAAGAACAGTAGACCAGCAGTGTAAATGGTCTCTTTATTAAGTGAATATTGATGCTACATTATGATTTTTTATGAATGTGAATAAGGTAGAATACTTGTTCTTTTTCCAAGTTTTATATTAAGATTTGAAAAGAAAACCTGTTTCCTACGTAAATCTCACAAAGGAGTTCAGAAGATGGTTTACTGTAGAAGTGACCTAATTTACAGGAGGTTCTGCTTCCGCAACATCTATCACAAAAGTGCATTTTTATTAGCAAGATACGTATCTTTAATTTTTTTCTGCAGTATAATTTTAATAGAATCTTGGTAGCTAAAAGCTGGTATTGCAAATAAATATTCCATTTCTATTCAATACTATGTTTTACTAAAGAACTTGAACAGATTTTATAGAAATATTCATAGGATAAGTATATTAAACTGCAGCTCACTCCCTTCCTACCTTACCCTTACTTTATCTTCATTAATAGCAGGACCCCTCCTGGAGTTGAACACAGTTTCTCTCATCTGTGGTGTTGTTGCGTGTTCCTAAGACCCGAACCAAGTCGGTTGACTCATTTTAATATAATTTCCAAATAACTGGAAGTTAATCATTTTGAGCTCTTAGGCTAGCAGACTTGGATCTTCTGAACTGTCCGGTGTGTTGAGCGTGCTCTTTTGGTTAAACATTTTTAGTTTAACACATACTAATTTCTCACGTTTCTTTTGCATAGTCTGATGGATTCAAAGATCTTTTTGCTTACTGCTGCAAGGTCATTAGTTCCTTCATCTAAGGTAGGTATGATGTGAGTTGAGAACAGAGTATTTTCCAGGTTTAACACCATGAATTACAGATATTTGAGGAAAGCACGGATGATATAAAATTGCTTTGAAAACTTACGTAAAACACACATAAACATACACTGTTACTACTTGTTCAGTAAATGACAACCCAGCAAAAGGACTGGAGAGCCATGGGATCATTGGAGGAGTTATCACCTCCCTCCAGATGAATGAGGATGCCACTACCACTACGAAGTGGACAAAACGCAGGAGCTACAGAGAGAGGTCACCAGCCCTGCGTGGAAGTTTGGGACAGGAAGTGAAGTAGAAAAATTCAGCTAATTAAACCAGCAAAGAATTTAAAAGGACAGAACGTAATTACTGATGATGGATTTAAGCCAGAACACTGAGACTGGAAACAATATGCTTGTGTAAAGTGCCATATTTAATTAACAGGGGTAGCATAGGTATAATATTTACATATTTGTAAAACACTCCAGGAGCACAGAGCCTCTTTTCCATCAAGTGAGACCTCTGGTGTAGTATTGAATTACAAGAAAAATTGAATTTACAAGAAAATCTCCCCACTTAGCAAGTTAAGCATTTTGCAGAGCTTGGACGTCATTTGAGATTCTGAGTTTCACTACTGAGCAAGCCTTGCTCTGATAACCTTAGGAGACCTAGCCAGAGCACTGCTTCAAGCTTAACATTTAGGCAGCTTCTTTAATAAAAGAAACAAATGGATGCGAGTAATACTTACCTTTTTCACAGTTCTTCCCCAGTCTTTAATCGCATGGAGAAAGTCAACGTGTCTCCTCTTCCAGTCCATAGCACTGCCCAGGTAGATTCTGCAGGGCTGAGCCCTAAAGTGACAGCAATTTCGCCCTGAAATATAAATAATTCAGAACATCCCTGCCTGACAAAACCTGGCAGACCACTGGCCACCAATTTCCTCTTATATTGCCCTGTAGGTTTGTTTGAAGAATTGACCCGGTGAGTTTGGCTACTTGTGATCGATGCAAAAGTACAAAGGCCTCTCAAAGGTATTTTTGGTTTTAATTGAGGAGATCGCAGTGGTCGTTTCTGTGAAAAGTACAGTGTCCTGCTTCGCCAGGGGATGGCAGAGGAAATACTTCACACCCTCACGATTGACTGCATTAATTACGAGGGTGATGAATAGCGTTCAACCTATGTAAATAAATGTGTGCCGGAGATTCGAGCCCAACGAAAGCACAGCTATGTTTTAGTGGACCGAGGCATCATATTTCATATAGTAAAAGTTGTGAGGGAAGAGGAGTGATATTTATGGAGTGCAAAGCACTGTGGGATTTTGTGGGAAACCACATATATTCAGCTTGTCAGAAAACATCTTAATATTTACTCTTACAATCCCTAGGCTACTGCTTTCTAAACCTAAAGCTTTCATTAGCCCATTTACCAGATATAAAACATTTGTAAGTCTGTTGAAAGAGTTACTTTCAGGAGTGGCATTTTTCACAGCAAAACGATGATACCTTTGCATAACCTCATTATGCAGCAGTGTCAGCTCCTGCAAGTGAGCGGCCTTATCCCATTGAATTAATTCGCTATTTCCACATTTCCCTTCACAGCCTCTGATTATTCCAGACCGTCCCCTCAGTCCCATTATTTCGTGCACAGAAGGATCCCACTTTCCGGGTCCGCGCTGACCTCCGGAACCGCCGGCACCGCGCGACGGCATGGGGGTGTGCGTGTTCCTGCCGTTGCCGACGGGATCTCTTCCTGCATTTTGCCGAATTACCGGTTTATAAAACACCGTTACCCACAGTCCTCCCTTCCCTGGTCGCTGCCCCACGGTTGTTGTTCCAGGCTGCTCTCGATGCCCCGAACGGCTTCCTCTCTCTCTCTCTCTCTGGTTCACAAACCGTGGGGAAAAAAAGCTTTTATTCCTTCCTGTCATTCCGGGGCTCCGACGATTTTATGATGGGAAGTTGTATAAATTGAAAATGAAGAAGTATTTCTTAAAACCTAAATAAGGATGATATTTGTTTTGGCCAAAATAAATATTTTTCGCTCCCATTGCATGCACAATATGTTACATTAAGAAAGGTTAATTCTATATTAAATATAATCAAAAACACAACATGGGGCCTGTCATGCTGACATGGTGCAATAGGTACTTTAATACTGCTCAGCAGGAACCCTTGTTATATTTTTTATATGTTAGTAGATGTCTACTTAGAATTGATCAAACCTTTCCTTCTGAAACATATATGCCAACACCTCCACAACACACTATAAACTAGACTCTCAGAAAACAATAATGATGCTTATCAGTCACTCGCCTTGAGTTTGCTTGTGAAAAACCTCTAGCTGGTATGCTATTGGAGCTCTTAAAACATAGATCTTTTTGCTGCACTGATAATTCACTCACAGCTTGAGATTGATGACTATGTGAAGTCCATAAAAGATGTTACCACTATATTTTCTTCTTATGATTTATTTTATCATGTTGTCAAGGTTTGCAGAAAACAAGAAACAAATCAATGAATGTCATGCTTAAATATTAAAGAAGGCTGTAATACACAATTTTATTCAGATGCCTTATTCAATCTTGTAGCTCTGAAAAGGGTAGCAGCAGCAAAGCTTTTATTTGAATTACTTTTGGTAAAATTAATTTAGTGTGAATGTTGAATTGTGAATGGCAAAAGGGTAGCTAACCTTATTTGTTTAAAGAGGAATGCAGAGTAACTTGGCTTTTTTTTTGAAAAAGGTTTTGAGAACCTGGGGAAATTCACTGCCTTTTCAACTAGAGAAACTTTGGAAGAGAATTGCTTAATGAGCTCATACTTTCTAAATTAATGAAAGCTTGCCTTAGCGAAGGGGGGGACGCGGCAGAGGTTTAGAGTAGGGCATTGCTATCAGCAATCCCTAAGTGCTACAAAGCTATTTTAAAAAAGCCTTTCTGCTTCCATTACTACAAAATTGAAATCATGTCTTACACCTTGGTGCAGGGGAGGGTGGGGGGAACAAGGGGCCGTAGTGTGGGGGGGTCCTTTGGCAGCTGCAGCCCCACACTGCTCCCAAACTGGCTCTCCCCTTCCTAATGCCCTCCTCTGCATTTCATTACTTTGCTTGGATACAAAGCAGCAAGTAAGCTCAGCTTGATTTTGGGTTTCTTTGTTTGCCCTTTTTTTTTTTTCTCTCCCACAGTTCATTGTTTATACTTAAGAATAGAAGAAATAGCATCAGAATATTTTGTTACTTTAAAAAACCCTCTTTTGAATACAGTGAGTTTTAAATGGTGAAAACAATCCTTTTCTGAGGATTTTCTACTCTATTTCCCACCTCTAGGAATAGCTTTGGTGACCATTTTATCCTTTCTAAGGCAATGATTAAGTCTGTCTTGCCCTACAGGAGCAGAGAAGAGAGGTCTGAATGGGTGGTGCTCTCTGGCCTGTTGCCATCAGGGAGCAAAGTTGCTTTTTTATCGGCTTCTTTTACCAATTTACTCCATTTTGGTTCTGTAACTATACCAAAGATGGGAGTTGAAAAGGAAGAAAACAAAGCAGAGATGTTTTCTAGTCTTACATCTCCTGGGATGGAGCGTGTCTTGGATGAGCAGAGCCCCATCCCTTGGCTGCCGAGCGCGTGGTGAGCAATGAAGCCTTGCAAGGGGATGCTCGCCAGCACCTGGCAGGATGTCGTTACATTAGTCTGTTACAGGATTTGAATTCATAAAACCTGTCTTTTATCAAGAATTATTCGCTTTCATCTGTTCCTGACTGTTAAATCTATACTTCTCTCAGCTAGAGCTGTAGCCAGGTAAGGACAGGTATGGTACCTCACCTTGTGTGTCTCCAGCACCAGGGGACTGTTGAACATATGGATGATCCTCAACAGGACCACTGAAACTGCCTCTAAATGACCCTGCTGTGAGACAGGAAAACCTGTGTTTGCGGCTGATTTTAGGCAAGTGGGGAAAGCTATGAGTATAGTTTGAATATATGTTGCCTGTGGCAAAATAAAAAGCCTCTTGCAGCATCCCTGCTCCATGCCTGACCATGCAGCATGAAGGGAAGAATTCAGGTTGCTGGTGGTCACCAGGGCTGGCTCTTGGCCAGTGTTTCAATAGTGTGGCCACTGGTGGGACTTTCAATGCTCTCAGGAGCCACAGGGGAATGTTGTAATGAATACAAGTTTTTTGAATACTCCTGGCAAACTTAGGGTGGGTGGTTGCCCTCCTTCAGGAAAGAACCTCCAAGCAAGCTTGGGCTCTCTGACATTGACCTCTCCTCTCCAACTCAGCTGCTCTTTGGAATAAGCATGATTAAGCTGCACCTGAATACTGTGTTCAGTTGTGGGCCCCTCACTACAAGAAAGACACTGAGGTGCTGGAGCGTGTCCAGAGAAGGGCAATGAAGCTGGTGAAGGGTCTGGAGCACAAGTCTTATGGGGAGTGGCTGAGGGAACTGGGGTTGTTTGGCCTGGAGAGAAGGAGGCTGAGGGGAGACCTTATCACTCCCTACAACTACCTGAAAGGAGGTTGTAGTGAGGTGGGGTCAGTCTCTTCTCCCAAGTAGCAAGCAATAGAACAAGAGGAAACAGCCTCAAGTTCCTCCAGGGGAAGTTTAAATTGAATATTAGTAAAAATTTCTTCACCAGAAGGGTTGCCAGGCATTGAAACAGGCTGCCCAGGGAAGTGGTGGTGTCACCATCCCTGGAGGTATTTAAAAGACGTGTAGATGTGGTCCTTAGGGACACGGTTTAACAGTGGACTTGGCAGTGTCAGGTTAATGGTTGGACTTGATGATCTTCAAGGTCTTTTCCAACCTAAACGATTCTGATTGTATGATTCTAAGCCACTCAGTGAACCTTGCATTACTACCTAAGGCCATATTTAATAAAGTTTTATTCTTCCGTTATGCCCTTTCACACTTGGAGATGGAGATCTGTAGAGTATGTAAAAATGTGTAGCTCAACATCACACAGGCTGCTGCCCTCCCCTTCAAATCTCATTCACAAACCCCTTTGATTACAACCATGTTTTCTTGCTATGCACTTTTGAGGTGAATTATCTATGTGTAAGGCAAGGTTTTGGCTAAACTGTTCCCTTTGCTGTGTCTCAAATCTTCTTAGCTCTAGAGAACACTTAAAGTATTTCAAGGAACATTTCTTTCTGCTTCTCTGCAATGCTTTTTAGTGCACACACCTTGTTTTTCCTCCAGAGATGGAATTGATATTGAGTGAGAAGATTAGGCAAAATCATTGTTGCCTGCCCCAAACAGATGAGGCAGTGAGAGCAATGAGTTGGTTTTTAATTAATTCAAGTTGATGCTTTAATTTAGCTTAAGACCGTAGGTGCAAACAAAAGCATATTTTATTTGCAACTTCCAGAATGTATCAGAGTAAATTTATAACATAGTATTAAGAATAGGTTGCGTTCAATTATGTGTTTTTCAAGTATATTGTTTAAATTAACCCTAGAACAATTCTTGGAGAATCAAATTTTAGCAGTGCATCCTCTGCATACTTTATTCTTTATTATGACACACGCATGCAAAGCAAACTTAAAGTTGCTCAGTTTTCACTCTCCAGCTTTCCTCTCCTGCCCTGCCCAGCAGGGTGTAAAGTGACAGTCAGATTAAAACAACATAATCAGGAGCAGGATTATCAAAGATAGCAAGTTCTGTCTGCAAAGGAGACACCAGGACACCATGTGCTTGAAAAGTTTATTTCCCCAGGAAACATGGTGCCTCCATCCTTAGAAGTGTCACAGCATTCACAGGGTTGAAAGCAGCGGAATATTTTTTTTGCTCTTTTTTTCCCCATTTATTTGTTTTGGCAATCACTTTGGATACGATTCACCCACGTGCAGATGGCAAATACAAGCCCCATGCACTTAAATCCCATGTAAGTGTTTTACTGGAGGTGGGATCGGCAGTAGCGCCCTGGCTCTGTGGTAACCCAGGACTCCGTCCTCTGAGACTTCAGCTTCTGTTGCTTCCACGTTTGCCAAGATCTAACAGAAAGTGCGGATTTTTCCCAAGCCTGAGTAGCTGCTTCAGCTTTGTTTGTTTGCTTTGAAATTTATTTTTGAGTTGGGGTGCATCTCAGCTATTCAGACAGGGCTGGATAGAAAAAAATGCTGTTTTGCACTTGTTAAAAAATTTCTGAGACAATTTTTTTCCACCGATAGTGGCTGGGGTGGTTTGTTTTCATTTGCACTGGGAAAGCTGATTTGCACAACACCAGCTCACAGGCTGTCCTTGTGAAAAAAAAAAAAAACAAAAACAACCAACCAACAACACAACAAACTAAACAAATATATCGTTCTTAGTAGAATTTAATTCTGTGTTATGATTGTGTGTTTGAGTCATAGCGAGCCGTGTCATCACTGAAGAGAAGGTTGTTTCTTTTACCATTTTTCTCCTAAAGGTTCCTAATAATGTCAACTCTAGATGGCTTTTTAATATCATTCCTAACATTTGGAGACCCCTTCTCTAGTCTTTAAGATGCAGTTAACAAAAGAGAGAAAGATCACTGGGAAAAGTTTCCAGTTGTGTTGGAAATTGCTACTTGAACTTTTCAGTAGGTCATCTCCATTCCCCAGCCCCTCTGGAAAGTCCGGGCAAGCTTCCTTACACTGTTTCTGTAGGAAACGTTGTGGTAACGATCAAGCAGCATGCTGCTGTCACTTGCTAAAAATGCCTTGGGCTGGAACCGCTTCGTTGCACACACATTTACTAAAAATTTGCCTGGAACATTCCCTCTCGTTCTGCTTCTCCTTCAAATAGCTGGACCGCAGCTTGTGTGTTCCCTCACCGTGCCTTAAAAATACACTTGCAAGCACGAGCTGTGTGCTTCACGACACTAAAATATTCACATTTAATCACAGAATCATCCAATGGTTTGGAAGGGACCTTAAAGACCATCCAGTTCCAAACCCCTGCCATGGGCAGGGACACCTGCCACTGGATCAGGTTGCTCAACATCTCATCCAACCTGGCCTTGAACACTTCCAGCGATGGGGCAGCCACAACTTCTCTGGGCAACCTGTGCCAGTACCTCACCATGCTCAGAGGGAAGAATTTCTTCCTTAGATCCAATCTAAATCTCCCCTCTATCAGTTTAAAGCCATCGCCCCGTGTCCTGTCACTCCACACCCTTGTCCAAAGTCCCTCTCCAGCTTTCTTGTAGCCCCTTCAGGTACTGGAAGGCTGCTGGAAGGTCTCCCCGGAGCCTTCTCTTCTCCAGGCTGAACAAGCCCAACTCTCTCAGTCTGTCTTCATGAGAGGTGCTTCAGTCCTCAGATCATCTTGCTTGGGTGGAGTTTTGCCTGGACATACAAGGTGCTAAACCAGATGTTACGGGGAAACAAGTTTAAGGTGAGATATTGATTCTGCCAATGTTAAAGACAAATACCCCTTGACATCACTGGGCCAAGGACTCGTCCTAGCCTTTGTGAGGAGACGCTGTCTCCCACTACAGAGCCATTGGTTGGACCTGTCAAGTTCTTCGAGGAGGTTGCAGAGAAGGAATTTGAGGAGGAAAGCTTTCCAAAGTGCATTGAACAGTTAACTAACTCAAAATTTGCTATAAAGAAGAACAAGCCGAATATTTAGGTAGAAGCCAATTTCCCTGAAAGCTTGCAAATATCTGGCTGATCTGATTCTGTTTGTCCATCATTACCCGTTGAAGATCTCACATTAGTTTCCACGCTGGACTGTGACTGTTGGTTTAATGGAGTTGCACCAGCGCACTGAAGAATTAGAAAAGGCTCCAACCCAGTGTGCGTGTGTGCCTGTAGATAGAAATTTTAAAAATACCCTTATTTATACAATGAATACAAAGTTAATGTTTTGGCTTTCTTCCGGGACATTCTGTAAAAGAAAAACTAGAGCTGGGGATTAAAAAGAGTGTGCAGGTAATGTGTAAACCATGAAATTCAATTAGTTCCTCTTAGGAAGCCAAATTTTGGTGAATACTGTAGAGAAAAGGTAGGGATAAAATGCCTAAGCCAAAGCTGTGCTTAATAAGCTTCAGTAATTAGTTATAAATGGCTCGTTAAACCTGGAAACACATCTCTTTTTTGCCCATATTGATGAATGCTAAGGAAAATGTAGGGTAGGGTTAAATAACAGCTTAGAAGACTTTCCATTGCAAATCTTCTACCAGAAAGTTTTTTGGTGGTGTTGGAAGGTGGGCACAGAGAAAAGGCATTTGGTGCCTGGACTGGACACATGGTGGTGGGGATCTAGAGCCTGGGAGAGCGAGGGGACCTGGGGGCACAAGGCACGTCCCTTCCCAGTGCTTGTGCTGCTTCCCAGGGCATCCCAATGACTGTGGCTGAGAGTGTCTGAGAAAGGGTTATGCAAATGGGTATTTAAAAGGAGTATTGGGAAAATAGCAACCAGGTTTACTGGTGAGGTCACGTATAACAGGCTGTACAGGAAATTAGAAGCATTGTCCTGTTATTGATGTGTCCCTTTTTTACCCTCGCATCCTCTCTTTTTTGCTGTATCCAGTAACAATTTGATATTTGAATTGTATAGTAACTCTTCAGAATTGGAAGGGTAAAAGGTAAATCGTGCTGCAGTGTGTGATAGATTAATTGGCAAATGTTCCTGTTATTGTTTCTGGCAGCTCTACACCCACCTCACTGTTCTCATCTCTGAAAGGGCTCCCTGAAGTCAAAAGTGCCGGTGAAAATACCGATGTCCAAAAACAGCCGCAGCTCCTGCTCCACAATTCATCTTACAATCAAAGGTCCTTTGCTGTCAGTACAGGAACTGGAGCAACAAATACAGACCATAGACAATTCCTTTGCTTGCTCCCTCCCCCCAGTTCCCTCCAGAATACACTGAAATCCTGCTCTAATCCATATTGTGAATAGTAAACACTTTTGACCTATAAACTCCTTTTAGTAAGAAAAGTGTTTTTCCTGGCTGCATATTCCTAATCTCCTTTTTATACACACTTTTTCTGAATCTGCATTACTTTTGAGAGATTGGCCAAAGCCTGAAACATTTCCAACTCGAGCCTTTTTCAGGGGGAGTGGGTCAAACTGGAGTTCCTTGATCCATTGTTACTTAATTTCTGGGTCAGGTTCCAGAAAGACCCCTTCTTCCTCTTTCGCTTCAGATGGAAAACACTCAAGAATTGATTTTCTGCTGGGAAACCTGCACAAGACGGTGGCAATTTCACGAGACACACATCTCTCCTGCTTCCCAAGATGGTGGAGCTCCCTCTTTTGGGCCTACAGCCTCTGAAAGCATTGCAAATGAGTCATTTAGCCTCTTTCTGAATTTGTTATCAACCCAACTTTATTTATTTATTCATTTTCCTTCCTGGTTTATCTTTAAGCTAACCACAACTGTTACTTTCACAGTATTGCAGAAGGAACCAAACGTGCTCAAGGTAAGAGCAAGGAGAGGTGGTGGATGGGAGCTATCAAGCGTGACCCCGGGCAACATCTGGCTCTTTTCCTACTGGTCTTTCACCAGATCATCTCTGGCCAAGTTATAAGGCTCCTCCAGACTTAGGGCGCTAAGAATGAAAATCGAGTTATAAGGTGGTTGTGGAAGTGTTTAGGCTTTTTCCAAGAGAGTGGCTCCTCTTCAGACCCTTTCTCTTTGCTGCTGGCTGTGAACTGACTGCTAGCATGGCTTCAACTCCAGGAGTAAGCCCAGGACAGGATTTTGGGAGTGCTGGTGCCCTTAAATACATTTTCTGAAGCCTCACTCCATAGCCTTGGACGTGAAACTTAACCTTGCTGCCTCAGATTCCCCGTCAAGAAGTGGATAATAACACTTGCTTATCTACTCCAGAGCGGGCTTTGAGGATTAATTAGTTAATATTTGTACAGTGCTTTGAACATAAGTGCTTGGTATTATCATTCTTACTTCACCGCTCCAGGCTCATTTTCTCCTTTGGCCTGATGTGCCTTCCTGCTTTTTTAAAAGCTCTTCGTCTTGTCTTCACCCTGCTGTGCCGTGCCCTTGCCCTGCCTCACTGCACG
This sequence comes from Tauraco erythrolophus, assembly GCF_009769465.1. Lineage (NCBI taxonomy): Eukaryota > Metazoa > Chordata > Aves > Musophagiformes > Musophagidae > Tauraco > Tauraco erythrolophus. Next base: position 2,236,895 of record NC_141473.1, read on the forward strand.
CTTCGCACGCTCCTCGTGCGGCCTTGGGGTCTGCAGAACATCTGCAGAAGGACAAGGGCCAGCGCTCGCTCCCTTTCTCCTCCTGTTCACGCTAAGAGAAACACAGCCTTGCACTTGCAGGGGGCTCGTGTGGCTGAAGCAGTGGAGATGGTCACTTGGATTCTCCTTCCACCCCATCGACAGTGTGTCTCACAAAAACTTAAAAAGTTCTTAAAAAGAAACAAAGAGAAAGAAAGGGAGAAAGAAAAGGTCAGCGGAGAGGAGAGGAGAGGAGAGGAGACGGAGAGGGAGAGGAGAGGAGGAGGAGAGGAGAGAGGAGAGGAGAGGAGAGAGAAGAAGAGAGAGAAGAGAAGAGAAGAGAAGAGAAAGAAAGAAGAGAAGAGAAGAGAGAGAAGAGAAGAGAAGAGAAGAGAAAGAAAGAGTAAGAGAAGAGGCGAGACGAGAAGAGAGAGAGGAAGAGGAGAGAAGAGGAGAGAAGAGGAGAGAAGAGGAGAGAAGAGGAGAGAAGAGGAGAGAAGAGGAGAGAAGGAGGAGAGAAGAGGAGAGAAGAGGAGAGAAGAGGAGAGAAGAGGAGAGAAGAGAGAGAAGAGAAGAGAAGAGAAGAGAAGAGAAGAGAAGAGAAGAGAAGAGAAGAGAAGAGAAGAGAAGAGAAGAGAAGAGAAGAGAAGAGAAGATTAAAGCCTAAAGCCTGTGTGTTGCTGCCACCTTGAAACATGCTTCTTAGAAAAAATTCCCACCTAGCTCCATCATGAAGTTGGTCAGTGGAGCTTGTAGCATCTATAAAGCCATTTAATCTTCAACAGTTGGTGAGCTTTGATTATACTCACACCCTGTACACCAACTCCATGTGTGTCCATGTGGACATCTGTGCCCAGTTCATTCTTCCTCTAGGAAATGGGTCTTGCTCCCAGAGCAATGGTCAAGCCTTGTTTGGTGACACCAGAGCAGCAGTTCCTCAGGCTGCTTCAATTATCTGATGGTTTTCTGCATCCCTTGGCCTTGGCTCTGCTCCTGTCTGGGACCTCTCTGCTCCATACTCATCCCATCTCTCACATGTGGAAATGGGGCAGTGGCCACTGCTGGCCCCATGCTGGCATGAGACACATCACACGAGTCCTGCTCGGCCCTGCTAGCAACCAGCTACAGCTGCTCCCCCTGGAAGCCTCTTCTGTGCGGTGGCACCTGATTTCTTCATTTTAAAATTTCACAGAGAACAATGTTGTGGATAAAATGTGAGTGAGAAAAATCTCAAGGATATTTTCATGCTGGCAGGATATTTCGAAAATTTGCTACATCACTGGTCAAAACCATCAATGGGTGAATATTCCATCTCTTTTTCCCTCTCCTCACTTACCTGTAATGGATTGGGCAGGAACTGTCTTTTTCTGTGTATGTTTTCAGTGCCCAAGAGCTCCAATTTCTCCTTTCTCCCTGTTGCTGGGGGAGAAAACCGTCTGTATTGTCTGAGTGTCTTTAATGTGCAATTCCACTGGCCTAATGGGCACCTGATGGTACAGATAGATTTGATTCCAGATTTGGATCTGCTGACATAAACCTTAATGCTTTTTATTGTGTGCCACTTTGGGAAATCCTGATTAACAGCAACAAAGAGATAATTATGCAAGATGAAGACAATGTAGTTGTTTTAAAAATAATGTATATCATACAATTAATGCTACTTTGTCCTATATCAAAGTCACGCTACCTGCATTAATCATACATCCTCATAGTTTCTAAACATTAATAGCAAGAAATAAAAAGAAGAACTCTTAATCCCGAGGAGAGTCACAGTAACTGGGGGTTGGGTTTCTTCTGAGAAGAAGAGAGGTAAGCAATGCAAGTTTTCAGCCTAGATATTACAAAATGTAGAACATATCTTTTTTAGAAAAAGGAGTTTGGAAACACTAATTGATAATTAACTCCATCTAGTCCTGCATTAAAGCTATCCAAACATTTGTAAATTAAGGTGTTCCTTGAAACAAGAAGTAGGGTTTTGCCTGCCTCTGGCTTTATAAAGGGCTGGCCCAAAGCAGTAAACCCGAGGGGCTGGTGTGCGGTGTGTGTGCGTGGCTGAGCTGCTCTGATGCCCCAAGACTACTGCTTCTCTCTTTAGAAATTAAAGAAGATGTGGAAGCTGCACGATGTGGAGTAGCACAATGGTAGGTGTGGAGGGGGATAAATTTTCTCTTAAACTATGGAAGGCTTCAGATCTTAAAACCTGGTAGAGGATCAAAAGGAGTGGTTGGACGGACAGATATACACACACACAGGTCAGATTTTAGTAATTATTCAGATTAAGCACTTCTAATAGAAATATTGGAAAATGTTTGTTTATCCCCCAGGAGGGACATTGCCCCTTTGAGTTTCTTTTGGGTTGCTTGACTTCGAACTCCTTATCAGGGGTAAAAAGGTGCTGAGGAAGACCAAATCTTGAACCCGTCTTTACAATTTTGGTTTCTATATAAACACTAGAGCAGCAATGCTATAGCATTAACGTTTTCCTCCTTATTGACAAAATTATCTTAATCTTGATTTATAACCCAGCTTTGCATGTAGCATACCATGCTTCCCAAAGGCTCTTTTATTTATATCTCGCTTCCCCAAATACTCTTCCAAATTACAACTGGTTTGTGTCACTGGTGGCTTCTGAGCTGGGGGAACTAAGGGAAGGTTTGGGTGTGCTTGTTACATCACCTTCTGCGGGATGGATGGGGATATACCATATGTGCGTCTGCAATTAGACATTTTGATTTCCAAAGTATTTAGTTACCATTTGCTGAACCATTGAGTAATTACCACAGCAAAATTGCACAATCTGTCAGTACGTCAGCTAAGTGTGTTTCTGGACAGCTTTATGTGCACCTTCACCAGCACGGAGCTGTTTCTGTGCTCCATTCGGTTAAAATTCGGTCCTTTCGGAGGAGAAATTTCTCACAGCAAAGGAAATTTCAAATAACAGTGAAAATACCTACCGTTGCACACCTGCCCCGTGGAGGATATCTTGCCTCAGAGGGAAAGTGTTATTTAAGGTAATATGTTCCATTAAACATGGTGGATTTTTTAAGGCTGCAAAGTGCTATTCTGGGAAACGGGTTTGGAGTTGGCCACTCAGCACTTCTTGTTTCCATAATTCCCTGAATTTAGCAATGGCACTGCTGCCACTGGCAGGGGGAAATCTTAAAAGTATTACCTACCGCATTCGATGGAAGCAGAAAGATTTCCAACCTGAGAATGTGTTTAGGGCCGTGAGACGTAATTGTTTCGACTCTTTTTTTAGTCACTGAGGGAAAGCTTTCTGTTCAGGAACGGAAAATTAAGATTACTTTGAATAGAGAAAAGCAAGAGGCATCATTTACTTCCCTCCCTCCTTCTCCCCACCAAATTAAACACCCAGGAATCTTGAGAAAATTGGGTCACTAATATGGAAATTTTAAAGTATCGATAATACCAACATGACAAGTTGTCACTTTGCAGCATGTTCTTAAACACGACTAAACCTTAATAACCAGGTTATTCTAGAATAATCAGGGTAACAGAACGGGAATGAATGGCAGTTACTGTAATTATTCTAGAAAGAGGACCAAAGCAAACAGAAATTCTCTCTAATTTTATATATTCCCAATAGGTGCCCATAGTACATCATTATCACTATAGAAACTACTTAGTAGTTTCTCCAAAAATCAGCTACGCTTCACGGTCTTATGGGCCAATGTCTGAGCTGCACATGAGCCGGCGCCCGCTAATTCAAACAGAGGTAAGCTCAGAGCAAGCTGCAGTAGGCTGCAGCAGACAAAACAAATTTCCTAAGCCAAACATATTAAATCCAATATATTTTTCATTGATTTAATAGACTGAAACTTTGGATACAACTGACACTTTCTGGATATTAATGGGCATTAGTGCTGAGAAATAGAAGGCGAGAGCTGAAAATGAGAGTATATAGACGTTAGGGAAAGAAGGTGCTACAGAGGCTTTGCTCTGTATGAAACTTCCCTGTTGCAGGATGAAATCTGTAATTAAATAAGATACTCTACAAAATTCTTAGGTGACTTTGGCCCTGTTTTCAGCTGAAGCTGTTATTGCTGTCCTAATGCTTCGCATAATAGTCAGATGATCATATCTGAAAGCAAAAAAGCTACATATTCACTAGAAAAAAAATACAATTATTGTATTTGAAAAAAAAATTAAATATTCGCTAACAAAAAAAATAGAATCATCATATTTGAAAACAAAAAAATGACATATTCGCTAACAAAAAAATTATCATATTTGAAAACAAAAAAAATGACAAATCTGCTAATAAAAAAATAAAATTTAACATTAATCACAACCAGAGACTGTTTCCAACCGCCCTCTCCTCTGTCTCCCCTCTGCCTGCGACGTGGTGAGGACAGCACCTCAGCAACACCCGCACATCACAGAACTCATCCCGGGATTTAGTCCATCTGGGAGAGACACTGGCGTTGCTGCTTCGTTACTGCACGGAAGAAATCATTTACTCGTTAGTTCTGTTCTGGTTTGTTGCTGTATTTGTTATTCTGGACTAATTCTGGCAACGTGGTTGATACAATTCTACCATTCGAGATGCCGTGCAATATTTTATTTCCATTTAAGGAATAAAACCTGCAATATAAGACCCTTTTGTAAAGAACGTTTTTGTAAACCAACATTGTTTTGCTGTAGATGTGGAGGGAGAGGGGGGCGAGGATGGGACAGAGAGGGGGACAGATAAATCACGATTTACAAAGGATGCTGTTTGCTAATCTTCTGACACTGCCGCCTGTGATGTATGGCATCTGAGTTTGCAAAGTTTATCACATTAGCAAAAAAATACCGTATGCGTAAAATCAGACCCTGGGAAAAAAAAAAAAAAAAAAAAAAAAAGAAAAAGGGAAACTAAACAATGAACATGTGTGAAGTTGGAAATTTATAGGCTTAGGCCTCTGTAGCTACATATCCTGGAAAAAGAAAAAAAAAAAAAACAACAAAGTGTTAAGAAAACAAATTACAGTTGTGGATGTGAGGACCCTGCCACCGCCGCCTTGACAAATCGACCCTCCGGCTTGACCCTCCGCAATATGTTTCCACAGGTAATTCCATAACTCTCCGGTCAACTTTTCAAGATTTCCTGTTTGACAGCTGGGAGAAGGGAAGTTCCCCATCACTGGAGAGGTCTTCGCTCCGCCTCGTCGACCGCCCCGTGCCCGGCGGCTGGCGGGGAGCGCATCCGCGCTCCCCGCCAGCCGCCGGGCACGGGGCGGTCGGCAAAGTGGTGGAGCTGGAGAAGGGACCGGTCGTAGCTGATGGATGGTCGGACCTGGCAGATTCATAATCCCGAAACCTCATGCAGCTGCGAGGAAACTAATGGCTAGCAGGGACCGCGGCGGTCCCCGAGCTAATACCTGTCTCCTCCATCACGAATTGATGGCGTTAAACAAAAAAGTTGACTCTTTTCACATCCTGCCAATGTCATTTTTTCGGGACCCCCCGCGGTCGTCTCAGCGGCGAGTGGCACCCGGGGCACTCGATGGAGCCTGTGGGATGGTTTGGGTAGCATCTGTCATCCAGGCACGCCGCTGCCTCGGCTGGCTGGCGGTGAGGGGGAC